>NC_083223.1:226093993-226394813 GCF_032191835.1 Heteronotia binoei | reverse complement strand
CACCTCTCTGCCTTGCAGATAGGTCTCCCTCCCAACCCAAGGTCTCCTAAGGTCTTTCAATGGGGAGGGAGGCAGATCGGGGAAGGGTGCAGGGCTGCTTTCCTCACCTCTTCACAAGAGAGAGAGGTGGCAAAAGCAGCCAATATGTGGGGCTGCTGACTTGCTCCCCCCTGCCCGCACAGAGAGTGCCCAATTCAGCACCCCCTTAGGTGGTGCCCAGGGCAAGCTAGCTCCTTTCCCCACCAAAATCCAGCCCTGCTTCCCTCCACTGGCTGAGGGGAGGGGAAAACACCAGGCAATCTCAATTGCACAGAAGCGATAGATAGGCAAGCCTCTCTGCATTGGCTGAGGCTCCTCCCCTTCCTCATCCCCTGGGGAGGGAAAGAGCTAGAGCTTGTTTGGCCCAGTTTTCTCAATCACATGGGAGAGATACAAAGAAAGCACCTTTTAAGACCAATGAAGTTTTATTCACGATATGATCTTTTTGCCTTGCTACAGAGAGAGAGAGCTTTGTTGGGTTCGTTATGCCAGGGCTCCTCTGGGTGCAACTGGGTTTTCCTCTTCTTTTTCACAGTATTTATGCCCTCATAATCCAGTCTCTTTCAGTAGGAAAGCAATGTGAACTATTTAGATGAGAAATAAAAACAAGCCAGTGAGGAGAATTAGGCTGAGAGTTTGTGTCCAGACCAGGGGTGGCCAAACTTGCTTAACGTAAGAGCCACATCGAAGAAGCATCAAATGTTTGAGAGCTGCAAAACATGAATGTCAGATGTTTGAGAGCCACATGACAAGGCAGAATGAGAGGGAAGGGAAGGGAAGGGAAGGGAAGGGAAGGGCAGGGGAGGGAGGGAGGGAGGGAGGGGGGGAGGGAGGGAGGGAGGGAGGGAGGGAGGGAGGAAGGAAGGAAGGAAGGAAGGAAGGAAGGAAGGAAGGAAGGAAGGAAGGAAGGAAGGAAGGAAGGAAGGAAGGAAGGAAGGAAGGAAGGAAGATAGATGGGAGAGGGTGAGGTGGCAAGAAGGCAACTTTAACTTTAATTGCACTCTCCAAGCTGCTTGGCTGGCTTGGCTTGAAGAGATGACAAATACCTTCTCCAAGCTGGCCAATAATGCTGTGGGAGCTTCAAGAGCCACACAATATGTGTGAAAGAGCCACATGTGGCTCCCGAGCCACAGTTTGACCATCCCTGGTCCAGACCAAGTTTACTCAATACATTTCCTTTGCAGAAAGGGGATTCTGAACCTAGGCTTCCCAGATTGTAGGCTGATTCCGACCACTATACATGGCTGTCTCTCTATTTTCGCACTGGCAAACAGAAGTTGTAGTTATTTCTCTGGGGAAAACTATATGTTGTGAGCCGCCCTGAGCCACTCTGTGGGAAGGGCGGGATATAAATTATAGAATAAATAAAATAAAAATAAATAAATAAATATATGGTTTTTTAGACAGATACATAGCCCTCTGTCTGTGATATGGTGTCTTCACATGTTCTTGACCAGCACACAAAGCAGCTTATGTACAAATGCTCACAATGCCCAGCCATTTCATTTTTTCCCCTGGGTCTTAAGCTTAGAGCATTGACCATGAGTTTTGTGTAATGAATGTCAATAAATCAAAAGTAAGTTTGCATTTATATGCATAGCTGAGAAGCATACTCAAGATTGCTACAACACAAACATTGTCTCCAGTTTTTGATGTAATCAGAACAAGAGGCATCAGTTATCAGAGACTTAAATAAACAAAACATTGAAAGAATGCTAATGTTTTAAGAATGATTTAAGTTTTAAAAATTCTTTAATTGTGCTTGTCTGTGTCCTTTATAAAGTTTATATCTCTGCGACCTGGCATTACATTTTATGACATGCATGGCGTGGCCCAACAAGGTTTCATTTATGTTAGATCCATCCCTCATAACAGATGGGTTTGACACCCCTGATTTAACTGATGTGCTTGCTAAAGATAGAATATGTGGTGAAAATAATCTGTCCACAGACACAGAAGATCTTTTTTTAAGTGCAGAAAGAAGTGTTGGGGGTGGACAAGAAAAACATTTGGTAAATAAAATATTTTAATTATAATCAATTATAATTATATAAAATATTTAATTATATAAAATAAGTACTGATTATAACTAGTGGTTTTATATATTTTACTGCTACATTCAAGTCTAGTGGCACCTTAGAGACTAACAAAATTTTCAGGGTATGAGTTTTTGAGAGTCCGAGCTCCCTTTGTCAGGTATCTTGTTGAGTCACTGCTGGATTCAAATCTAGCTGTTCTATTGCAGACCAACATGGCTGATCTCTGAAGATGCATTTTATTAATATTTGCATTGTAAGCCACCTTGAGTCTTATAAGGTAGAAAGGCGACTAATATTTTAAAGAATGTATAAAATATGAGAAACTTCCCCCACAACTGCAAATTTTGAATTTATTTTGTAGCATAAGGAGACCTGCATTCTCACATTTCTACTGCTGCTAGATGGCTGGCTCAGCTGCTATAATTAGTTATGCTAGCCCTAAGAGATAATAGTATCATATTGCATTCATTGGAGTGAAGAGCCAGTGTGATTAGAGTGTTGTCTTGGATTTAAGGGACCAAGCTTCAAGTAAACCCAGGGTTAATTTGGGAAGGGAAAGATGCCAGTTTTGCTGCCTCAGATACCCAAACAACACAGTCACTGGACCTAACAACATCAACTATACCATTCTCTACACAGTTCTCTACATAGTTCTCTACACAGCACAAGCAGATCTTGTGTGTCTTAAAGGTACCACTGGACTGAAGCTTTGTTCTGCTTCAGACAAACATGGGTGCCCACCTAAATCTATTCAGCTACTATTTCCTCTGGCCATTATCATAAAATTAGAATAACAATAAAAAGTTATCATCAAGATAGGAAAGCATCTGTAGCATGTCAAGATGCTTGTTTTGAATTGGTCTCATGCATTGCTCAGAGCAGGGGTGTAAACTATGGGGGAGGCAGCAGGGCTCATTCACTCACACACATACAGGTTTCCTTGCAGGGGCATTGCCCCTCCAGGCTGTCAGGTCCTCTGGGATTTCCCAGCAAAAGCAATTCCCCGCCGCCCACCCCCCCAGCCCACTCTGTGGCATTGAAGCTGCTCAGGCTGTCAGTTAAGTTCAGTCCGTCCTGTTTGTTTCTGTGGCAATTTAACAAGTTCCTAGAAGGCACTGGGCTGGTTTTTTTTTAAGATAACATGGGGCAGGACCTCCAGGGGCTAATACTGTCTGTATAGAAACAATAGAAGTAAAGCTACAGTACTGCAGTCCTAAGCTCTGCTCACGATCCTGAGTTCGATCCTGGCAGAAGCTGGTTTAGGTAGCTGGCTCAAGGTTGACTCAGCCTTCCATCCTTCCGAGGTCAGTAAAATGAGTACCCAACTTGCTGGGGGGAAAGTGTAGATGACTGGGGAAGGCAATGGCAAACCACCCCATAAAAAGTCTGCCACGAAAACGTTGTGATGCGACGTCACCCCAGAGTCGGAAACGACCGGTGCTAGTACAGGGGATGAAGGCACTGTGCTGCGTTTTGTAAAGATAAGATGGGGCAGGACCTTCAGGGGCTAACACTGTCTGTGCAGAAACAACAGAGAGAAAAATAGCATGGAAGAGGGAAGGGAAAGATCAATTCATCTAGCAATCAGGAGGCCTTAGTGGCTGGACTGAACACACTGCAACACACGGCCTACCGGACACTCTGGTCTCGGACAATGGAATGGTGTTCACTTCGGTCGAGTGCCAGGACTTTTGCGCCTGAAACTTAATAAGGCATATTAGGTCCACCCCTTTTCATCCGGCCACCAATGGCCAAGCCGAAAGGATGGTGTGAACAACAAAGGAATCGCTCTGCCACATCATTTATGGGGACAGAGAAGCCTGCCTCACTGGCCCAGCATGCAATCTCCTCCACCGCCACCGGCCACAACCCGGTGGAGCTCTTAATGGGCCAATGACTGTCCACTCTACTGGACTGTTTGCACCCAGACCGGGCCCTGGACCTCCAGGAGGTACCAGAGGCTATTAGGGTGCCCCGGAGGTTAGATACAGGGGACCTGGTCATGGCAAGGAACTTAGGGGGGGTCCACATGGATCCCAGCAAGGGTCACCTGGGTCCTCAGATCACTGATGTATGAGGTAGCCAGAGACGGTGGGTCTGCCCTTAGGTGGCACATAGACTAGCTGTGGTCATGTGAAGTTCCCGAGGAAGAGGTCAAGGACTTTAGTCCTGACGACCAGCCTGCTGCTCCGTCTCCTCCCCTGACCGAATCGGCCAAGTCAGAGGCCCTGGCTCCCACCCTTCAGGCAGAGCTGGTGGCCGCTGGGACCCAGGAACCACCGGCCAGAAGCTCCACATCGCCAGTCCCTCTGCTCGCCATTGCGGAAACCATGACTGCTCCTCCACCCACTCTGGAGCTCAAGTGGTCCACGCGGGAGCATCGTAAGCCAGCCTATCTAAGGGACTATGTCTGTTAGGCTTGCAAACTTGGGGGGAAGGGATGTTGTATATGTGATCTGAAATGTGTATAATGGATGGTGTTCTTCCCTGGTTCATTGGAGCCTGTAGGACTGAGCTTGGGGACTCGGGAACAATGGGCAGTAGGATCCAAAACCCTTCTATCCTGCTCCAATCACATGCCCCCTGCTGGTTTGAATGGTCCAATAACATGCTAGCGCGAGGACCCTGAGTGTATATATAGTTGGCCCTGTTGGCTCAGTAGTCAGTCTGAGAGCACAGCCCTATACTATGCTGTGATAATAAAAAGAGCTATGATCACTACCACCTCGCCTCTTCATTGCCTTGAACCCACTATATTATAGTAACTATGGTAATTTCATCAGCAAATGCAAGTCTTCCTGAGTGCGAAATCTAGTACTTACTATCAAGCAACCAGGTGAGCTGATTACCCTTTGGTAACCTTTCCCAAATGTCTCCTAGCCTACCAGACTGCTCTAGGAATGGAGGAAGTTTATTTTTGTCACCTTTCTGGGATGCCCTTCCCCCCCTTAACTCAGTCAGAGCCATGGATTCTTATTCTGGACTTACCCTGAGTTCCTGGACCTTATTTCTTTGAAATTCTTTTGTGCTGGCTCCTGTAACTATAATCTTCTCCACTTGTGCAAAGGCTGGTAACTCTACTTTTCTTGTTCTGGGGCTGTGGAACATTTACTTGCCACACAGGAGAAGCCTTCCACTGCCTTATTTTTTTCCTTAAGGATCTTTGGTAGTTCTCCCTAAAGCCCCTACTCTCTATCTGCGGATCATCAAAACAAACAATGTACTGGAAGATAAGGTGATTTTGGTTTTCTTAGGACTTGCAGCTTTAGAGAAAAAGAAATGGAAGAGATGGAAATATTTCTCTCGTTAGCCTTCCCCCCCCCCCCCACTCTCTACATCAGTAAGGGAGGAGGGAGATAAAGCTGGCTCCCCAAATATGGAAGTGAAGTGATTCTGCTGTCCTGGACTGTACTCCAACCAAACAAATGCTTCCATTTTTTCAGATCCAGATAGCTGAGAAGCCACTATTTACTGTGGATTCTGAGATGCATTTGAGTTAGATGGACCAATTATTTAATTAAATATGTCAGACCATACACACCCACACACACTTTTTCCAAGATTTCATTGGTGCAAATAATAATGTGTTAGAAGTTATTTTTAAAATGTTTTAGATATCTGGGAAAGAAATGAGCAATATAAACTCAGAAGCAGTATCTCTACTAAAGTCACTGCATTTTTGTTATAACCTTGCAGGTTCTCAACTCACCCTCTCATCCAGCAATACTGGGGTAATGCCATAGAATGGCCGCATTGCTACAGCTGGAACAATCTCAGCTCCTTCCTCTGAAGGATGAGGAGCAATACAAATGCCACCAGTTTCTGTAAGAATTTCAGGGAAAGAAAAAATTGAAATTAATGTACCCACCACTCTCTGACAAAAGGCACAAACTAGACCCATTAAAAACAGTAATAGATCCGCCATCAATAGTAAAAATAGACTGTAACCTAAGCTACTCCACATAGGAACCATTCCCCATTTTGCTCTCATTAATTCTGCAAACAAAATGGCCTTTGCAGAGCCAACAGTCTCTCTGAAAAGAAATATTATTCATGTTTTCCCCTTGCAACCACTATCCCTTTTTACCAGTTTTTTTTTTTAAAAATTGTAGGAATATATATCAGTGGGCACAAGGTAAAATGATACCAACTTTGGCAAGGAGGTGCAGAAAATCAACCCCCTTTGCCCACACTTTCCCAAAACCCACTTCCCAGAAGGTTTAGGGAAACAACTTTGCACAACAAAGTTGTACAAAAACTCAAAGAAAAACTGTTATGATGGGAAATATGGAGAGTGGAGCAGGAGCTCCATGTAGAAGCAACCAAAATGTAAGGAAAACATAATAAATGAAAGCAAATTTATCACCAATATATTCTCTTTGTTGTTTGTTTGTAATTTTCATGGCTTAGGACCAAGGCAAATTTTTCTGGAGATATACAAAAAGACATATATCTGGGATTCATCATATATTGGTACTGCCCTTCAGTATTTCATGATAAATGTAAATATTAAATAAGTGATACAGTTACTGTAGCATCTTACAACTAGCTATGCTGAATCTAAATGTCCTATAATTCTGCCTACATTGGCACCCAAGCTATTTTGAAAGTTTAGATACAAAAAGTTTAGCAAAACAAAAAAACAGTAGCAACAAAAATGAGTCTGACAATGCCATCCTATGCAGAGTTAGGAATAGAAGTCCGTTTAGCACTGCAATTTCCTTCTCTGCAGTGCTGCTGAAGGACCTGTAGACATCAATTATTGTGTAACAAGATAAGGAAGCTCCTTGTCCTAATCTTTACTCTCTATATAAAGCTTTCCAGAAAATGATATTTAACCCAATTTCACCCACTTAGCAAGTAATTTCAGAAGTAATGACAGAAGTGCAAGGATAATATAGAAAATGCCTCCTTGTGCTGTTTTCACAGCACTTTGAATCATTTGCCTGAAAAGCGGTTTATGAGGCTAAAATACTATTATTATATAGGATTAGACCTTCCCACCCATTATGGGCATTCTGCGATTATTTCCAATTCAGGACCAAGCCTCTTAATCATTCCTTCCTCATTTCTGTTCAGGATGTTAAATCAGATCAGAGATTTCAACCTTAATCAGATCTTTTACAGCTAAACACTAATTTAGATACAGAAGAAAAAAAACCCCTGCAACACCAGTAAAACTACAGAACTATTATGCCCAACTAATAATAAAAACTATATCCCAGTTGGCATAAATGTATGCTGTTCCTTTGAAAGCAAAGATTTACATGAAGATCGAATGGTAAATGTCTAACTTATTCATATGCAATCAAGGGAGTTTGCCTCTTGCTTGCCCTCTGAATGCTGAAGAAAAGGAAAGGGTTGCTCTACTTGGCAATACACCATCTTTTTTGTTTAAGGAGGTCAGGGCTCCTATATGGCTTATACGTTAATGGGAAAGTTATTTAGGAATTCAGAATTAATAGTTGTTTTCTCTAATTACGTATCTTTGAGAAATACCTTAAAATACAATTCCTGCACATTTAAGATATTGCCTTCATTATCTTATTTCTTCTTGTAACAATCTAGTAAATATATACAATATATTTCTATTTTAGGTCATATCAAAACCTGGACAGGGGTCACATAATTGCCCATTTCAAAGAAAAGAGTTGTAGCCTCAGGACTGCTCACAAAAGTTTGCCCTTTCTTCCACCTTCTCTTAGAAACAACTACTACCATTACCTATGTTCACAGTACAGATGTACGTACAGTTCTTTGTTTTAAGTAGCATTGGAACAAAAGTCACTGTTGGTTTAGGGTTTACCCAGAAGATGATTCTGGTATAACTAAAGCCTTGATATTGCTCAAAAGCATCAGCAAAACTATGTCAGCTGTCTGAAGCAGGTGCACTTGCAGTGGAACATTCTGGCCAATTTAGCTTTTATATTTGCATTACAGACTGCTGAAGCATTACAGACTGCTCAATGAGCTAAGTAAATGTTATACACAAAGGTGTGTAAAGTGAGATCATTTAAAAGAACCAGAAGGGGGGCTCATTCCCCCATATGCTTTTTCTCCCCTCAAAATCTGCCCTCCCAGGGAGTAGAAAAAGCAGGTTTGTCAACAGTAAAATACCTTATCCAAGGTGAAAATGAAGAGGGTGTGTACATAAGATTTGGAGCAAAGAAGTAGCAGTGGGGAAACAGCTTTGCATTAAGCTGCCCTCCCTGAAGCTGCTTTTTATTCTTAAAATGGTGCTGAGGTTCCTTATATAACACATAGCTGGCCCCTAAATCACATGCATAAAAACAGGAGTTGTTTCTCACCTTAGGTCCACAACTGCAAAATTGGGGAAATTGTACCTACATTATTTATGGGATCTACATGAGTTATGTTAACAACAATGAGCTACAGAACATCAGTGCCACACACCATACCAACGCTTTTTAAAAAAATCACACAAAAATGGACTTAAAATGGAACGCTAGTTACAACTTGAATTCTAAGAGTTCATATAATATCCATGTTTAAATTACTTGGTGACACTTTTGAGACTTGCCCGGAAAAGCCCAGGCTAGCCCAATCTGATCAGATCTTGGAAACAAAGCAGGGTCCATGCTGGTCATTATTTGGATGAGAGACAACCAAGGAATACCAGGGACACTGCAGAGGCAGGCAATGGCAAACCACTTCTGAACATCTCTTGCCTTGAAAACCATATGGGGTCACCAAGAGTTAAAATTTTTAAAGTTCTGAGTCTTAAATGTTATTTACTCAAGAGGCCTACCTTGTTAATGGGAGTACTGGGATACCTAGTTCTGAAGACTACGACCTAGTTCTGAAGACTACACTACTGAACAAAGCTTGACTAAACTTTCCAAACATATTAACACTTACCATTTGTACAACAAGCTCTCCATTATATGCAGTACATATACCATACTAATTTTACTCTCTCATAATCTCCCTCTCACTTATCCACTCACCCAAATGCTTCCAAATGGATTCAGTAAGCCTGATTTGCTAATCTTTATGCTTGTTCAAGTTGATTATCTTGTGGCATACTGTTGCTTCAGAGAGCAATGTTCCAGAGAGGATAAAGAGCAATTAATGAGCTATTTTTAAATTGAGATGTGCAATTGAGCTAACACTGTATCAAATCAATGCACATCCTGCATTCTTTATATTATTTTTTCCCATGCACCACTTGTACCCAAGGAGGAGAATAAATCTTCTCACAGGAATTTATACAGTTGTTTTTTACAGAGTAACCAGCTTTTGAGAGATTATTTTGGGTTTTGTTTTAAAAAAAATAATTGTTTCAAAAATCACTGTTTTCTGCAATTATAAAATTGTTTTTAAGTTGCAAATATTCACCAGTGTTGTTGCTGATTAACACCACCACAATTAATTCTTTTATATATTGTGACATAAGCAAAAAATAAAAAGATCCCTGCCCTAAACAGTTTACAATCAAAGGACAGAAAGTGATGTTATGTATAAATTCCAGGCCTTGAATTCAGCAGGAGCTCACAGGAGCACAGCTTCTGCAGCTTTCTCACAGCCCCCCTCCTCCCTCTTCCATTGAATAGTAGGTGCAGCTGCATAACAATCCCTGAATTAGGAGAGGAGGCAACCAGTCAGCCACCAGGAGCTTTGCCACACCCCCAGCAGATCTCATTAACCCCTGGAGAAGCCCGCACAACCCTTTCTCCACTTCTTATGTGCTTTTGGGCAGTGGTTGGCTTGTTGGCCTTTTGACTGGGGGGGGCAAGGAGAGCCCCAGGTGAGCAAGGCCTGCTTGGGCTGGCTGGATCTTTAGCCAGCCCAAGCAGGCCTCGCTCACCTGGGGCTCTCTTTTCTTGCATCGGGTTGCTTTTGGCTGGTGGGGAGGCAGCATATACAAATGAGTTATGCTAATGAGTTCTACCACCTATTTTTCTACAAAATGACCCCCGATGTTCTACTATTCTTTAATACACTTTTGGGTTTTTTCTTTTACAAAATTCATCTACAATGTGAAGGAGAATCACTGGCATGCGGGGGGGGGGTTAACCCTTCTTCTTGTGCCATTTTCCTGTTGCAAAATGTGGAGGCGGCTGGGGAGGGTTGGATTTATCCCCCACCCTTTGGAGTCTCAGAGCAGTTTTCAATCTCCTTCTCTTACTCTCCGCACAACAGACATTCTGTGAGGTAAGTGGGGCTGAGAGAGCTTTGAGTGAACTGCTCTTGAGAGAACAGCTCTGAGAGAAACCCATAAAACCTTCTCCGGTTCATTCCATTTATTTGCCAATATTCTTCAACAGCAAAAGGCTGGGAAGTACATTTTCAGTAGGATATTGACATTAGGGTGAAAGGGGATTTTTAATTTTTTTAACCTCTTTCTCCAGCTAGCTTTTCCCTTTAAATCACAGTACCACTGGCCACATTTTGTTTTAAAAATCTATAAAGAGGATCACCTGAATTTGAACAATAGGGGAAGACAACAGAGAACAACAGCAGGACAGTAGGAATAGGCAAAAGTAACAGGATGAATAAGAGCAAATTCATGTACTTAGACTTAATTTGGGTTGGGAATGAGAAGTTATTGGAAACAGTAGCATGTAGCCCAGACTAGCATGAGCTTGTCACAAGTTGTCAGAGCTTGAAGCAAAGCAGTGTCAGCCACAATAAGTACTTGGTTGGGACACCATCAAGGAAGACCAGGGTTGGTATGCAGAGGAAGGCAACAGCAACCCACCTCTGCTCATCTCTTTCCTTCAAAACCTGTTGAGGTGTTGCCATAAAGTGGCTGTGACTTGATGACGTTTAATTATTATTATTACATTAACGTTAATGGAAACACTGAGTATTAGAAGAAAATCAAAGTTGTGTGTGTGTGTGTGCATGCACATGCTGAGCATTTCAAAGCATAGCAGCAGAGGAAAATAAACAAGGTGATTTGAGATGTCAGGAGTGTTGGAAATATGTATCTGTTTTGTATGTCCTTTGCGATGTTCTAAAGTTCCAGTCATTATAGGGTTAACACTGTGCCTGATTCTCTATTGTCTGCATGACCTAGGAAGAAGATACTGACTGCTGTCAATCAAGGTCAAGAAGTGGGACAACCTGTTTTGTTTGTTTGGTCAGTTAGTCAGGTGACTTCCTTTGTTCAGGCAGAGAGGTCAAGAAGGAGGAGGAAGTAGTCTCCATTAAGCACATGATCTTCTAGTGTAAGCATGTAGTTCTATAATGTTTGTTATTTTCATCTCCCAGTACCCTTTCCCTGTAGTAATAAATATGTTTTTGCTTTTTCATGTTAAATGCCTCTCAATGATTATTTGATCCAGTGATCCATCGCACTGTTTGAGATAAAGAAATAGAATTTCAAACAGAAATCCCTAACAAAATTGATAGCAGAGCAGATGGTTCTTGGTTTTTGCCATCAAGCTGGTAGCTTATAGCATGGACTGTTTTTTGAACACTAAATGATTTTTTTTAAAAATCTGGATCGCCTTTGAGAGCATTTAGAAAGCAATAGGCAAAAAGCTGCTATGCTGTGCAGACAAGCCTCAATTTTAAAACGTCTTTTTTTCTCTTGCCATTACTGAGAGCGTTTTGACTTAAATGAGCTTTGAATTCAGATTGTCTCAATCTGGAAATGCTGCTACTTTTGTCTAAAAGCTTCAGATGTGCTAGAAAGAGAATTTTTGGAGCCTTTTAACCCTCGCTCCTAACACAAAGACTTGAGATTTATGGAGTTGAACAAGTTTTGTTTGAAAACCCCCCTGAGAATGAGCAAGAAAAATCAAATTTTAAATGGTTAGATGGTTTTGCAAAAACTCTCATTTTAGAATCTTTTGAGGCATATGAAATTCCTGAATTGCACACTCTTAAAACTGCAAAGCAAATGCTTGAATGCCTTAAAGATAAATATAACAAAACTCACATAAGCACTATTCATGATTAAAAGGGCAAAATATTTGGTTTTCAAGTGCAAGAAGGGAAGAATGTGACTAAACGTCTGAAGGAACTTATGTGCATGCAATCCAGACTACAGAAGCTTGGTGAGGCTATTGCAGAAAAAGACTTTATCTCAATTATATTGAAAGCTCTACCCAGTACTTACAAGGCAATTAAGATGATTTTGAGACTGCAAAAGGATTTGAGTCTGGAAGACCTGTTAAATGCTGTCAAGGAGGAAGCACCCTCCAGATCTGGGGACAAGGACACTGAACAAAGGAATGTTAAACCACATGTTTCAAATGAGGGAACACGGGTGCCATCTCGCAGCCATAGAAATAATAGCAGCCAGAAATTTTTAAAGCAGAAATTTTCCAAGCCACATGGCGCAGGTGGGAACAAAGAAAGGAACAGAGAAAGTACCATGCATGTGAATAATATGAATTTTATTGGTGAAAGAGGAAGATTTTTGATTGATAGTGGATCTTCTATGCATATTTGTCGATATAAAGGCATGTTTTCAGAGTTGGATGAAAGTGAGAGACCTGAAATGATAGGTGCCAACCAGAAACCCTTACAAGTTTGTGGTGTGGGTGAGATCAAAATAAAATTGCTTACCACTGATGGAGATTTAATGCCAGTAAGACTGAAAAATGTAGCTTATGCACCTGAATCAACTGAGAATTTACTTTCAAGCCAAGTGCTTATAAGAAATAATTATGCTGTCTATCTTGATAAAGGAGATGAAGGTGAAATTATTCAGAAAAATTCTGGAATTAGTTTTAAACTGGATGAAAGAAATGGAGCTCATTATATTATGGACTTAAGTGAAAGGTCAGATGCTGTTGATGTTGTGGAAAAGACTGTTTGCCAGACTGAAGGTAGAAAGTGTGACCATAGGAAATGTGTTTATGCTTGGCATGTAAAGTTAATACACAGAAGCATACAGAGTGTTGAGAAGTTGCTAAAGGATTGTGGACTTGATGTTGTGCATTTTGATAAATCCAAGGAAAGATGTGATATTTGTCTGAGAGCAAACGAAACTGCACCTTGCTTCAGTGGAAAAAGCAGTGTGCATAATGAAAGGTTTTTGGAAACAATATTCAGTGATGTTATTGGGCCTATAAAAGCCTCGATTGCGAAAAATAAATTCTTCTTAGTTTTCACAGAGGCAAAGACAAAATATAGCACTGTCCATATGCTCAAATCAAAAGATCAGACTCTTGATAAATTTAAAGAATATGTTGCCATGGTTAAAACCAGATTTTGGCGTGCACCTCAAAGCTTGCTGACAGATGGAGGTGGTGAATATTGCAATAATGAGTTTAAGAAATTTCTGAACGCAGAAAGAATTGAACACAAAGTGACTCACTCCACAGCAGAATGGGAGTGCAGAGAGACTTAATCGTGTGTTACAGGAAATGACCAGAGCAATGCTCATGCATTCTGTATTACCTAAAGGCTGTGGGCTGAAGCTGTAAATACAGCCGTGTATATTCACAATAGAATACCTTCAAAAGTAACAGGTATTACTCCGTTCCAGGCTTGGTTTGGCGAGAAGCCAGGACTTAAGCATATCAAAACTTTTGGAGCAAAACCAATGCATATGTTCCCAGAGAAAATATAGGGAAGCTTGATGCAAGGACTGAGACTGGGTTCATAGTAGGATATCCCTCATTGGGAAAAGGCTATAGAGTCTATGATCCAAAGCTGAATAAGACTGCAGTTCATTGCATGTAAGTTCATTGCAGTGAACTTGAATGGATTTTTCATCTGCTGAAAGACTTCAAGATAAAAGAACCTGTACCTATTGTAATGTTTTAAGATAATCAAGCTTGTATTGCTATATGTAAAGGAGAAAGTAGAAGTAGATCTATTGGTATTAAATGTGAGCTAGTGAAAGATCTACACCAGAAGGGGCTGATTAAGATAGAATATTGTTGTACAGAAGCCATGGTAGCTGATATACTTACAAAGCCATTACCTTGTGCTAGATTTGAACGTTTACGTGAAATGATGAATCTAGTTCAGGGGTGGCCAACGGTAGCTCTCCAGATGTTTTCTGCCTACAACTCCCATCAGCCCCAGCCAGCATGACCAATGGCTGGGACTGATGGGAGTTGTAGGCAAAAAACATCTGGAGAGCTACCGCTGGCCACCCCTGATCTAGTTGATGTGAATGTTACTGTGAATAATGAGTAATGACTATTGAATGTATAATGACTTGCACATTAGGCACTGAGAAGGGGTGTTGGAGATATGTATCTGTTTTGTATGTTCTTTGCAATGTTCTAAAGTTCCAGTCATTATAGGGTTAACACTGTGCCTGATTCCCTGTTGTCTGCATGACCTAGGAAGAAGATACTGACTACTGTCAATCAAGGTCTAGAAGTGGGAAAACCTGTTTTGTTTGTTTGGTCAGTTAGTCAGGTGACTTCCTTAGTTCAGGCAAAGAGATCAAGAAGAAGGAGGAAGTAATCTCCATTAAGCACATGATCTTCTAGTGTAAGCATGTAGTTCTATAGTGTTTGTCATTTTCATCTCCCAGTACCCTTTCCCTGTAGTAATAAATATGTTTTTGTTTTTTCATGTTAAATGCCTTTCAGTGATTATTTGATCCAGTGATCCATCGCACTGTTTGAGATAAAGAAATAGAATTTCAAACAGAAATTCCTAACAAGGAGAGCATTAGGCTAATGACACTAGAAGTGAACATCCCAATGAGATACTGGGAAATAATATGAACTTCCAAGTATGTGCATTTACCTTTGTTCTACAATAAAAAAAATCTTCAATCATAACAAAAGATGAACTTTCACTTAAGAGTTAATAATGAAACAACAGTCTAATATTTTAAATACTTAACAAAATTCTTACATTCATTAAATGCACTAATTTATTCTAAAATTAGAAAATGATTGTCATGCGGAATTATAATATTTAATCCATACTAACTTCTGTCCCTTTACCTGCAGCAGTCATAGCACCATATTATTTTATTTCTTTGTAAAAAAATCAGTACTCAAAAAACCCTGGATACCTAAGAACATAAGAGATGCCATGTTGGATCAGGCCAATGGCCCATCCAGTCCAACACTCTGTGTCACACAGTGGCCAAATATATACACACACACACACTGTGGCTAATACACACTGATGGACCTCTGCTCCATATTTTTATCTAACCCCCTCTTGAAGGTGGCTATGCTTGTAGCCACCACCACCTCCTGTGGCAGTGAATTCCACATGTTAATCACCCTTTGGGTGAAGAAGTACTTCCTTTTATCCGTTCTAACCTGACTGCTCAGCAATTTAATTGAATGCCCACAAGTTCTTGTATTGTGAGAAAGGGAGAAAAGTACTTCTTTCTCTACTTTCTCCATCCCATGCATAATCTTGTAAACCTCTATCATGTCACCCCGCAGCCGACATTTCTCCAAGCTAAAGCACCCCTTTACAACACTCCAGCATTTCTAATGTTGACTATGCTTAGTCAAACCTCTGTGAGGATAACTACTCTGACAAGGAAATATTGTATAACTGTTCAGCTGCTGATACCTGTTAATTTAAAGAAAAATGGACTAAGCAAAGTTAATTTGGATTAAATACTGTCATTTGAAAATCTCCAACATGGTAGCTGGAGGGACAGGAATCATAATAGTAGCATTAGCAGGATATAAGGAAAAATTAGTATGTGTCTACCAAAAGAACAACTTACAGAGGTAGGATGAGCAGTAGCAAAACAAAAATGTATGCATGCATGGGCTTATATACCGTGGACAATGCACAGCACATGGTATGAGAAATTATATGAGAAAGAACCATTTGGGAAGGGGGTATGGCTCAGTGATAGAGCATTTTCTTGGCATACAGAGCAGGGGTGGCCAACAGTAGCTCTCCAGATGTTTTTTGCTTACAACTCCCATCAGCCCCAGCCAGCATGGCCAATGGCTGGGGTTGATGGGAGTTGTAGGCAAAAAACATCTGGAGAGCTACCATTGGTCACCCCTGATATGGAGGGTCCCAGGTTCACTCCTTTGTATCTCCAGGTAAAAATAGCAGGTAGTAGGTGAAGTGAAAGACCTCAGTCTGAGACTCTGGACAGTGGCTGCCAGTCAGAATATACAATACTGATCTTGATAGGCCAGTGATCCAATTCAGTATGAGGTAGCTCCATGTGAGCAGGAGTGCACTTACCTCCCCATTTACCAGGCAAACTTACCCTTGTCTTTAACACCACTAGCTGTTTGCACAGGGTTGTAATAGGGTCAAATCCTACATACACAGTTTCCATTCATATGGTCAGATCCTGTACCATGCCTAAGAGCTTAACCACATAAATAGCTCCTTTCCATCTTGGATGAGATACTACTGTATGATTAGCTAGTTGCTAATCATGCTGGTTAGACAGGGCTATCATGCTGGTTAGACAGGGCACTAAATAAACTCTTGGCTCTCTCCCCATCTCCCCAGTGTGCAGGGTTGAGCCTACATAAAGTCAGAACAACTATGTAAGCATATAAAATTAATCAAATAAATAAATTTTGCCCACATAATTAACTTACTACAGATTGGCACTCAGTAGAAACAGATTTAACATCAAACTGAACTGTATAATTTATATGGAAAACAGAAACTGGTAGAGATACTGCTGATATAATCACAAAAATGCCCATTTGATAAGGGCAGATTTCCCCACTGCAGGAAGCTGATGATGTAGAACAAAAGTTTAAAAATGCAGAATGTTTCGAGACCACAAAATTAGATATGTTCTACTAGACATTATGGATAAGCGAAGGAGAACCAGATGAGGTGGTTACTTAAAGGTACATCTTTATAAAGAACTCCAAGAAGTGGAAACATAGAGGCTGATACAAATGCCTTGTTAGAACTGTCCCCTTTTACAACTACATTACCCAGAGCACTTTAGTAGTCAGGAATGACAGTTAAATAGGTTTGAAAGTAGTTGATATCTACATCACAGAGACTCTGCTTGGCACACATTTTAGACAAACATTGTTATCCTGTAAATCTCAAGAATTACCAATGGTGTGTTCTTTTTACAAGTTTCTCTCAACAGGGCAATAAACAACAGCACATGCCCAAGATATTGCTTGATTTTTTTTTCCTGAATGTTACTTGCAGCCATGCTTTACCTGTTTGCCACCAAGTGTCCACAAGGGTGCACCGTCCATCTCCTACCACATCATAGAACCATTGCCAAGCTTCATGGTTTATCGGTTCTCCCACTAAAATCCAAAAACAGTAAAGGAAGAATTCTGATTGTTTGCAAAAAAAATTATATTTGATAAAGACTCTATAAAGCAAGTCATACGAGAAATGGCTAAAAGAGCAAGGCTTATTTCATCTAAAAGAAGAAGAGAAGGAGACTGAAGTGGCAGAATGTTGAGGTGGTAGAATGGACTGTGCCATTTCACACTGAAGGTGGATCATATTTTGGCTCCCCTGTGTTTAAAAAAACCTTCCTGGAAATCAAACCAGCAGAGTAAGCAAAGAAAGGACATAGAGCCTTTCCCGGTTATTCTAACATTGTATTTGAATGGAATTTTTCACACAAAGGAATGCTCAAAGCTGGAATCTGCTGGCTGAAATGATGCCATCGATTCTACCACTTTACTTTCCTCAAGGTTGCCAACTCTAGGTTGAGAAATTCCTGGTAATTTGGGGAGTGGAGTCTGAGGAGACACATCAGTGCACTATAACACCACCCTCTAAATCTGTCATCTTCTCCAGGGGAACTGATCTATGTAGCCAGGAAGTTGGTTGTAATTCCATAAGATCTCCAGGCCTCACCAGGAAGCTGGCAACCATAACTCCTCTGCAGGTGTGACTCAGGCCTTTTTGGAGTGAGCCTCATAAGCATAAGGGGACTTACTTTTGAGTAAATATGCATAGGATCAAGGTTGGGGTGAGGCTGGGGGGGGGGGGAAGAGACAACAGAATTCTGGCTGATTTTACACTGGGCAAAAGATCTAGTAATGCTGCACTTTCAAAAGTGATCATCTACATTACAATGTGCCTTGACTTCTGTCTTGCTGACATCTCTGTGACATTTGTGACATCTCTGTCTTCCTTATGTATCAACGAAATAACAGCTTCCTTCCATGTGTTTGGTATTTTCCCTTTTATTCTTATCGTGTTCATCAACTTCTGCAATTTTGGTATTAACTCATCTTTAAAAGTTTTAAAATATATAGCTGTATATCCATCTGGCCCAGGTGCTTTTCCATTTTTCATTGCGTTGATTGCTGCTTCAATTTCTATTTTTTCAATTGAATCATTCAAAACTTTTCGCATATTTTCAGTTAAGGGCTCTATTTTTATCTTTTGTAGATATTCATCCATTTTCTCTTTCTTTATTTTAACACCTTTAAATAATTTGGCATAATACTTTAAAAAAATCTCTTTTTATTCCCTCTTGGGTAACCACTTCTCTTCCATCTACCACAATTTTATTAATAATTTTATTTTCTCTCTTCTTTTTCAGTTGCCAAGCCAAATACTTTCCCGGTTTATTTGCTCCCTCAAAGGTTTTCTGCTCAGACGCGTAGGGAGGGGGGGGCGGGTCGCCCCAGGTCTGGGGGTCCCCGCGTTGGCAAGGGGGCCCCCAAACAATGGCCGTGATGTTGCTGCGCTGAAAGGGGGGGGGAGAAAAAGAATGGAGGCGCGGCGCCCGACAGCGAGGGGGAGCGCGCGCGCACGGCGGAAGAAGGGGGTGGTGGGGAGGGGCGCGCGCACGTCGGGGCTCCTCGTTCCCTTCCCTTCCCCCCCTCCCCCTTTTTTTCCCCTCTCTCTCACACAATCGAGTTGAAAGCAAAGCGCGGGAAAGGCGCGTCGCTTTTTCTCCTCTCTCGCTCCCTCGCCTCAGAAGGCGCGCGTGCGCACCAGCCTCCTTCTCGGGCTTCTCCCGCGGCGGGGGGAGGGGAGTGGACGGCAACCGCCGGCCTGACTGGCTGACTGACTGGCCGGGGTCGGGCGGGACGTGCCTCCTCTGGAAGAAGACCCAGCATTGTCTAGCATTTAGACTGTCAAACACGAATCTCCAAGATCTTGGTTCAGATCCTCTGCCATGATGTTTGCTTGTTGACCTTGGGTCAGTCACGACTCACTCCACCTAATTTACCTCATAGGGTTTGTTGTGAGGACAACATGGAGGAGGGGAGAACAATGTATGCCACCCTAAACTCCTTGGAGGAAGGATGAGATTAAATGTAATGTGAGAAGTCTAGAGTACATCCTTTTAGCACATTTCCATGAAAATTATTCTGTTACCATAATGTGGAAGACAGAAAACACTGCTTTAAATGTATCAATCCAGTGCTAAATGGAGGGTGTTAAAAAAGGACAACAACCGATCTTAAGTGTCACCATGTGCCATGCTGAGAGGGCAGCCAATGATTCTGCCGGATGGCGACCGTTTAAGGAGGCTGATTGGGAAATGATGTTTCTGAAGAAGACTGAAGGGCGGAGTAGTTTGTCCTGTTCTTTCACAACAGAGATGAACCAACCTCCCAGAGGCAGTTCAGTTGCTGATGCGTGTAGGTTATTTCAAAGGCTGATGTACAAAAAAGTGTTAGTGGAGGCAGTGTCACGGCGATTTGCTGGCAAATAGGAGAGCGCTGCAATATCCCTAACCACCAATTCCCTTTCAGTGAGATCGTCCAGTGCTCTGGCACTGTAGTTCTTTGGAGTTTGTAAGCCCCAGAGATCCTACCATGTCGGATTTAGAGCAGAAACTACAAGTTCCAGCATCCCCTTTGGGGAACAGTCTGCACCACGTGCAAGAAGGGGGAAGGCTTTGATTTGCCAAATAAAATTGTTGCGGTGCCCGGAAAGCCGGTAAGTGCTGGGAAGTGGGTCGCCTTTTATTCCCTATGGTGGACGATCGGACGAAGCGGCCGGGGTGGGGGTGGAATCATTTGGAATCATTCGAGGCACAAAGACTTCTGGTATTTAGAATGCCGGGTAACTAATGCGGAGACCGCCGAAGAGTCTGAGGAATTGGCATGCTTGTTACTCGCATCTCCCCACATTTACCAAGGCCAAATCCACATGTAATTTCGGGGCGATTCATCTGGATTCTGTCTATCCCGCGCTTTCCTATCCAGTATCACCACACACCATAACGCCTCACAGTCCACTCTCAAGACTGGTTTCGTTATCTTTCTGTTGACCCTTCATTCAGCCAATCAGCATTTTCTGCCCTCTGTGGGTTCTTTAAAAATACACACATCTCCCTTGATAACATCATGTTGTCTGTAAGCATCTAGAAGACAGCTTCTAGTGTTGTAAAGACTAATGGTCCTTAGCCCCCTCCCGGATTTACTTGAAAGATAGATGACCCTGAATGTAAAACAATCCTCCTCGCCAATGTCATACACAAGTTTTGTTTTGTTTTTAAATTGTAGGTGACAACCCACTCTTTTCTTATACTGAGTGGGAATGTCTTGCGTTTGAGTGAATATTCAGTGCTCAAAGATGTCAGACAACCAGATTTACTCTCAAGTATTAATTAGAACATGTTTTCATTTTGTCATTGAAAACTATTTTTAATTATCTGCTGCCCCACCTTAACAAAAGTGGTTTTGCATTTAAAGCAGTGACCACTTTGAAAAGCATTGACTCTGGGGTTGCCAGCTTGGGTTGGGAAATTCTTGGATATTTGGGGGTGGAGCCGGAGGGGGCACAGGATTAGTAGTACTGGCCATATTTGAGTCCAATTGATGGTGACCTTGATCTGTGAGGATACTTCTATTCTGTTGTCAGTGTTATTTATTTACTTCACCTTTGAAGAAAGATGAATCATAATTGAATCAAAACTAAGGCAGATTACAAAAACTAAATTTATTTATTTTATTTATAGTCTGCCTTTCACAGGGCACAAGGGGAACAGCTGGGCCAGCAGGCTGCTTGTGGCATTTCTCCCTGTCACATGGTGTGGTGGGGTAATCAGGTTATCAATCACATGACCTAGATCGCACCAGCAGTGCCATCGGGGGGGGTGCCGCCCCCAAAGTGACACCACTTCCTGTCCCCCCCCACAAGTGGTGGCCATTTGGGGGGAGTTACATCACTTCCTGTTTCCAGCAGGGCTCCCTCGCAAGTGGTGGCCATCTTGTGGAAGTGACATCACCGGAAGTGACATCATATCCTGTTTCTGGAGGCGTGCACACACATGGGGGGCCCACATAAATCTTGGGCCCTGGGCCCCCAAAGCCCTAGCTACGCCACTGTTTCTGCTGCAATCTTTTCAAACTCCATTCCACTTCTTTATTTAACAAATGTCTCATTTGAGTTTGAAATATTGTAATTTCCCTTTTTCCCTGGCCTTTTTCTCAGCTCCCCTTCTTTTTTCTTTATTTCATTTTGAATATCCAACAACTGTTTATTTCATTTTGAATATCCAACAACTGTTTCTCTTTTACTCTCTTGTCCTTATTATTCAAAGTAATCAATATTCCTCTCATTACTGCTTTATAAGCATCCCAGACCGTCTAAAAGTCTATATCCTCTTTATCATTAATTTGGAAAAAAGCTTTAGTTTCATTTTCTAGGTATGTCACTGTTTTTTTTATTCTGTAGCAAATCTTCATTCAATCTCCATCTTCTCAACTTCTTGGACAATTTTGTAATCCACATTATTGGGTTATGGTCAGCGCCAATTTTAGGTAAAATCTCTATTTTCCTTGTTATAAGACCTAAATCTTTAGTTCCCCACAACATGTCAATTCTAGAAAAAGTTTTATGTCTTGCTGAAAAAAAAGTATAGTCTCAAACTTCAGGGTTAAATTTTCTCCATATATCTTCTAGATTTTCAGGGTTAAATTTTTCAGGGTTAAAATTTTCTCCATATATCTTCTAGATTTTCTTGTTTAACCAATTTAAAAAAAGACTTTGGCAGTTTTCCTTCTTCACTGTTGTTTTTCCCCCCTCCAGACCTGTCCAATGAGTTCTTAACTGTTCCATTAAAATCTCCCATTATCAAAACTTGGTCATAGGTCAGTTCATCAAGCTGTTGTATAATGTCTTTAAAAAAAAATCCTTTGCACCATTAGGCACATACAGTTCTAATAACAACGTTTTCTTTCCATTTAATATTGTTTCTACTGCTACAAATCTCCCATCTTTATCTTTAAACACTAATTTTGGCTCCAATTCTTGTTTAATATAAAAAATCACTCCCCTTTTCTTCTGTTCAGCCAATGAAAAAAATTCTAGTCCCAATTGTTTATTCCATAAAAATTTGTAATCCTTTTGTTTAATATGCACTTCTTGTAAACAAATTATATTACAGTTTTGTTTCTTAATCCAATGAAATGTTGCCCTTCTTTTTTGTGGTGAATTTAGTCCATTTACATTCCAAGACAATAATTTGTAATCCATCATGATGCAAATTCTTTATTTTCTTCATAAAATCTATGCATTTCCTGTGCATTTGTAATTGTGATTCTTTTCCCTTGAAGTTCGAAGCTCAGACCTTCAGGTATTATCCATCTAAATTTTATTCCATTATCTCTTAATTTTTCTGTCAATTTTTTATATGTTCTTCTATCATTTATCACTTGCCTTGGCAGCTCCTTCATGATTCTTACTCTGCTGCCTCCCACTATCAATGTCTTTTCAAAGTTTTTATTCATGATCCTTCCCACAATTTCCTTTGTCATAAATCTTATAACAACATCTCTTGGTAAGTTATTTTTCTTGGCATAAAGTGAGTTCACTCTATACATATAGTCATACATATTTTTAGTCTCTTCAGGATCTTCCTCTAAAAATTCTGCAATTATTTTTTATTATATACTCTTTTAGATCACCATCTTCCTTTTCAGGTACTCCTCTCAGACGTATCTGAGTCTCCATCAATTTGCAGTCATGGATTGTCACTTTTTCTTGCATTTTCAACAAGGTGGAATCATATACTTTCATTCTGTCTTCTACCTCCTGCACTTTCATAGATGTTTCCTCTGTTTCTTTTCTGAGATCCTCCATATCTTTTTAATCTCTTCAATAATTTCTTTTTTCGATTCAGTTATCATCTCTCTCATACCTCTCATCATTCTGCCCTCCATTGCTTCTAATTGGTCCTGCATTTTTTCTAATGAAGTAGCCCTTGTACCTGGTTGCTTGTGTTCTGACATTTAAAAAATAGCGAAAATTTGGACCTCACCAATTTCAAATTCAACTATTAGATTCAAGAGAGTAGGACTTGCCTTTTATAACAAGCCTAATTTTGCCGTCCTCCAAGCTCCCAAAGTCAAGACATTTATTTTTAAAGTTTTTAAATGTTTCAAAATGGCGGTCGCGACTTTTTGCTGCTCCTTACAATTTTTTTCCCTTTTAAAAACTTCTAAAGTCCACACAAATAATATGTCCAATAGTACTTATCTTCTTGTCCTCTTCTCAGTTAATTCCAACAATTTTTAATGTCCCGAACACTTAAAAAACCTTATTTTAATTTTGACCTCCAAGCAATAGCCGCCGCTATTTCTCAATGGTATTGTATTCCTAGAGTAGGTTTTCCATCTGCTACTTCCTGCTTTACTTGCCACGAAGTCTCATTCACACTGGTAAGGAGATCTCACGATACTTGATGTACTTCCTATATTGCTTGAATATGCTGCAGGTCTGTGTCAGACAGTGGAACTTCAAAGTAAGCGGATTTCTATTGGTTACAATGCTAAGACTTTATTTGATAATCCAAAGGTTCTGAGCATGGATACATTGGAACTGATGCTCTCTCCTTGGAGCATAGATATTTTAACTAGGAGTACATCAAAGGCTTTCTAAACAAAACTACATTCCCACACCACAGTGATACATTTCACATGTTCTTTTCCCTTATCTTATTGTGGTTCCCTTTCTCACAGGAACAGCTCGGCTAGCTACCCCTGAGGCATTTTATCTTCAAAGGGTTGTTGCCTTTGTTAGTACCAAGGACAGGAATTCACAGCGGGGTTCGTAACAGTTTCACTTCTACTTTGATATGCAAGACTTCTATTTGGGGTTAGTAGCAAGCGTTAGAAAATGGAGTCAGTTAGGTCAAGCAACTTATTGCAGTTTAAACACAGCCTTATATCATAACAGTAAAGCTTTTCAGTGTCTGACAGTCTGTGATGATGGTGCTCTTTTTTCAAAACCGCAAGTAGACCAAACAATAAATTCCTTTCCACTTTTTAGCACTATCCTTTATATTTACAAAGTCCAAATTTCACCTCTTCCTCCCTTCTTCTTCCAAGCTTTCTAGATTTTCATTTCCCACCTTTTAAATTTACTCCATTAAACTGTAAATAGTTCCGGAGTGAAAGATAGTAATCTGTACCTTCTCTTCCAATTATCCAAGTTCCCATCGGTCTTGCATAGCTTTAGATGTTTAGCAATGTCCAAGAAGGTTAGGATTCTGTCGAGCTTATGTCAAATAAATCTCTGAAAACTTCTGCAGATGATGAAAATGCAACTTTTTCCGGAGACCCCTCAAAGGAGCCCCCCCCCCGGGACTCTCTTTTAGCCAAGGTAAATCTCCTCAAAGTTTCCTGTGCATATCTTGGACTAATTTCTGACTGAGAAAGGTAGGCAGTAGGCATTAATTTGCCTTCCACTACCCCAAACAGACGTTCCAGCCTGCTCCCGTTATGAGAAGCAGCTCAGCTCGACATTTTCCTCCCCCGGAAGTTGAATGAATCAGTTTGAACTGGCTATGCCTCATATATGGTTCCGTTCAGCTGTGTGCTATCTTGTTCTGTCATTATCTTGGTTTATTCCAGATTGAGAGTAAAGATGTAATAAGAAGAATCATGAACATGGATCAGTACTAATGGCTGTTACTCCTGAAAAAACATAGAAAGGCATTACTCCTGAGGAAGTCTATTGATGAAATGGGCCTATATCCGGGTGCTCACAGACTTTTTTTGCAATATGGATATGTTAATATTGGACCTCTTTAACAACATGAAGCATGCCTAATTTACAATATGAAACATGACTTTTTTGCAATATGGAAATGTTAATATTGGACCTCTATTGGAATATGAAGTATGCCTAATTTACAATATGAAATATATGAATGAATATTTATTATAATACGAAGTTTGTAAATTTTAAAATGTTGAGCATTAAAATAGATGAGAGTTTTTTTAATTGGTTATTATATTCTGTTTACCATCACAGTAGTTGTTTAACTTCTATTGCCTATCCCATTTACTGTGGTCTCCCCTTTTTCCTGTTACATAGATTGATGGAGGGTAGCAAGCTTACACTTCCTATCCTCACCTGATCCAAGGGTAGTTAAAGAAGATCGGTCATACTTCTTCACATATTCATCTCCATACTTCAGTAGCAATCGCAATGCAGTGGGGGCACAATAAAACTGATTAATTTTTAACCTCTGTACAGTTTCCCAATAGCGACCTGCAAAGATCCAAACATTTGTCTGTGACATGAACTCCTTAGCAATGCAAGCTCAGAATATTTTATGCAGAGTAAGAATATTGTTCTATAATGCTTATGACTGTTCAAAGGTATCCATCGTAAAACTGAAATCTGCTTTTATAGGCAAAAGGAATTACAGATGGGGCCAGATAAAAAAAGTAGACATTAGGGATGGGCACAAACTGGCTCACAAACATAAATTCATGACAAACTAGGATCAGTTCATGATTCATGAACTAAGGTTCATGCCATCCTGCTGCCATGACCCTCCCAAGTGAGGTTTTTGTGTGGTTTGTGTCGGAAGACATGCTGGCAGCAGGGCTTGGAGAAAGCATTTAAAGAGACCATGGTCTCTTCGTGGATATCTGAATTTCATTATTCATCAACATAAATTCATTTGTTTGGTTCTGAAAGCCAAAATACTTTCAAATGCATTGGCTACTAGGGTCTAGTACTACCATGTACTCAAGTACTACCATGGTCTCTTTAAATAGCTTTTGAAAGCTGCACCACAGTGCATCACAACTTGCAAGTGAACTCAGAAATGTCTTCTGAGTTAATTTTTTAGAGATTCCTTTAAATGGCATTTGCAAGCCATGCTGCCGCCACAGAAGCACAATTCACAAGGGAACTCAGAAGGCATTTAAATGCCTTTTGAGTTCACTTGTGAGTCACACTGCTGCAGTGGTAGCAGCACAACTTGCAAAAGCCGTTTAAAGGGAACCTTCACGAACTTCAATTTTCCCAGTTCATGACCATCCCTAGTAGCCAATGCATTTGAAGGTATTTTGGCTTTCAAAAGAACCAAACAAATGAATTTATGTTGATGATATAACTGCAGGAGGAATCTAGGGAATACTGACGTCATTGAACTTGAATGACATCAGAATCAAACTTGAATAACATCATGATGTTATTAACACCAATGGTTTTAAATTGTTTTAAATTTGAGTGATTTTATTAATATGCTGTACTAACGAGTTAGTCTCCTATTGTCTTATGATGATTGTTGTAAGCCGCCCTGAGCCTGCCTTGGTGGGGAGGGCGGGGTATAAATTTAATAAAACCTAAACCTAAAACCTAAATAATGAAATTCAGCTATCCATAATCAATCACAATGGGTTTCAATTTGACAGTTTAATTCAACATTGACAACAGTTAGCTCATATACAACAGAACTGATTGAAACCAAGCTGCAACCCCAAACACTGACATGGTTTCTCTGCCATGCTAGCTCATCATTTCACTTTGGGTTGTTGAGCTGAAGCAGCAGTTGGGCACACCTCAAGCACTTGGTGGAACAAAACCAAGCAATAAATCCATTACTGTATACATTCCATATGGTGCAAGCCACAATGGAGAATGTGTACTGAAGAGCCACATACAGAGTAATATATTACAGACAAACTGCCTTGACAGGATTCCCTGTTGTGAAGAACACGCTAAGATTCACTCTGTCAATTGCTAGTTATATAAATATTGCAAAGTAATATACCAGGTACTGAAAGGTTTTGTAATTGTAAGCCTTGGTTAACAAAAGCAATGTTTGATAGTGTGTTTGTAAATTCTGTATGCAGCAAACACAGCTACAGTAAAGATTAACAACATGCAAGCTCCCTTTCTGAATATTCACTCCAATTATAGCGGTTAGCTTTAGCTCAGAACATGTAGCCTTCTTTTACTCAATAGTGTTTCCATATATTATATCTGCAATTGCTTCTGAAGTCACCTGGATCAGGATAAATTGGTGTGCTTTCAAACAGAACCGTGGTGCCTGCATTGCAGAGGGGCCCATATACAACATAGCTGTGTCCTGTGATCCAGCCAATATCAGCCACACAGCCAAAAACATCGCCTTGCTTGTAATCAAATACATACTGCAAAGATGAACAAAAAAGCAATCAGGATAAGTTTATGTATTCATTTTTGACAGATGTTTCTGGCTTTTTTCAAATCAGTTACATAATACACCCCCATGTGGTGAAAAAAATGGAACAGATATAGATATCAGTCACTTAATTTCTCCATCCTACAGATTCATGGTTGGAATATTTATGCAATTAACCAAGCACAGATAAATTACATGGTTTCTACTAGCAGTTACTACTGCTATGGACTACTGTAATTTCAAAAACAGTTTTCCCCTCCATAATAGCAATAAACTCATTGGAGACATGGCTCAGTGGTAGATGATCAGTAGCACAGCATCTGATTTACATGCATAACATTCCAGGTATAAACCCCAGCATCTGTATTTAAAAGGATTAGGTAGCAAAAAGACCCTGGAAACAAGACTGACCTTGAAAAACCAAAGGTCTGGCTCATGTGCATGCATGCATTCATGTGTATGTGTTTAGCCAACCAAATAAATTACTTCACCTGTACGTGGAAAGGAAAGGTCCCCTGTGCAAGCACCAGTTGTTTCCGACTCTGGGGTGACGTTGCTTTCACGTTTTCACGGCAGACTTTTTACGGGGTGGTTTGCCATTGCCTTCCCCAGTCATCTACACTTCCCCCCCCAGCAAGCTGGGTACTCATTTTATTGACCTCGGAAGGATGGAAGGCTGAGTCATCTGTACTTCCATCTGTCTAATTAAGCTATTTTTTGTGAGACTGGTATATCTGCATCACCATCTCTGCCTGCTGTTAAAGTGAAACTTCTAAGGCAGCACCCTAACCCATGATTCTAGGATCAGCTTCACAGGTTCACTATGTAAATACAGAATCTGGTGTCTGGTGCACTTTTAGTACTGAGAATGTCAGATTCTGGTACACATCTGCATTTGAATGACTGCCTCCTTCCATATGCCCCTGTGTGCCAACTATGGTCATCAGGCAGCCAGCCATCTGTTGATTATACCACCACTTAGGGTAGCCCATCTGGCAATGACTACAGTCTGAGCCTTTTCCATCATGGCTCTGTGGAATGGACAAGGGGGCCCCTCTTTGGAGATCTTCAAGAGGTGCTACAGTCGCATTATGGCAGTG
Organism: Heteronotia binoei; assembly: GCF_032191835.1. NCBI lineage: Eukaryota > Metazoa > Chordata > Lepidosauria > Squamata > Gekkonidae > Heteronotia > Heteronotia binoei. The sequence goes on along the minus strand of NC_083223.1, from coordinate 226,366,377 downwards.
ATGGTTCCCTGGTTATCTCTGCAGCCCTCGGAGGCTGTGTGTGCTGTGAGTCTATCTGTGTGGGCCGTTGATGGCACGGCAGAGGTCTGTTGCCAGTGACGCTTTTCATTAGGCTGGTTGACAGAGAGGACACAGAAGAGTTGGAGATGTGTCTGTTTCTGAGGTAAGACTGTTTTGGTGGTTTGCTCAACATTTCCAGGCCTTCAATAGTCCCGGGCAGGGGAATCAGCCAATGGGTGGCCAGAGACGCTGAGTAACCCATGATGGGCCAATTATTTGTCAAGTGCATGAAATGCACCCATTAGCCAATGGGTGAGCTCAGTTTGGCCACCACCATAGGGAATTATTATCTATGATTTTTGGTTTTAAACTGAACATTTTTCTATTATTGTAAACTGCCTTGAAAGGCACAATAGAAATGTTTAAATAAATCAGCTGTACATATAGCCTTAGCCTTGACCTGGATAGCCCAGGCTAGCCCAATCTCAACACATCTCAGACGCTAAGCAGGGTTATCTCTGGTTGGTATTTTGATGAGAGACTACCAAAGAAGTCCAGAGTTGCTACGTAGAGACAGGACATGGCAAACCACCTCTGAACTTTAAAAAAAAATTAAAGTTATTTCCATTTACAAAAATGAAAACATAAAATCTAAACTATAATTATATTCAGAATCACACGCTTATATAGAACTTAAATTTGCATTTAATATTTCACCTCTATTTAGATATCTTTATTCTATCTTTCCCATCTATCTTCATATCTATTAACATTTTATTATAAACACATATTATATAACTCCTATCAGTCTCTGTTTTTAATTTTGTTCTTGATTTTCAGCTATATAATTGAACACTTTCCATTTTTCATGAAATTCTAAAGTCAGTTTATAAGGTATAAAATATGTTAATTTTGCCATTGTCACATGTTCATTTAATTTATCCATTCCTTCAGGTCTGGCCATTTAACTGCCTTCCATTTTGCTGCAAATATTACTATTGCTGCCATCATCATGCACTTAAATAATTCACTGTGTATTTTTGTAATATTACTTGGTAAGATATTTAATAACGTATTTTCAGATCCACTGAAAACTTAAGTTTTAATATCTTTTGCATTTCATGTATCACAAGCCAATATTTTCTAGCTTTCTTTCATGTTCACCATGTGATAAAATGTTGCATCTGAGTTTTTACATTTCCAGCACTTGTCATTATAATCTTTATTTATTTTTGCTGTATTTTAGGAGTAATATATTAGCTAAAGAACATTTTATATCAGTTCTCCCTTAATATTTGACATTCAGTAAACTTTATTTCCTTAGTCCATGGATTTTCTCACTCTCATGTTTATATTTTCTCCAAAATGTTGCATCCATTTTATCATACAGTTTTTACTTGCTCCGTTTTATAAATTTTGTAAATGTTTCCAAATAGGTTTCTTAAATCTCCCATGATTAATTGTGCAAAATTTGTTTTCTTTTCACTTCCTTCTTTTGCTCTTTTTTCTTTCAGTTTGGATACCATCTGATGGTATAACAACCATATCTTGAACTGCTTGCCAGGATTTTATTTTTCCTTGTTTATTTATTATATATTCATAAGTTATATGGTCAGATTTCTTTCTTGTACTATTACCACAGTAAATGTCAACTGGATACGTTAATGACAAGGCTGGCAGACTTATTCTACTTCTAACATTGAAACCACATTCTTAATAGACAATCTCTCAAAATATGACTACCATCTTGTGTTTGAATTTTTAATGATTTCTTAGTCCATAAGTAATTATGCATTCCTTCTTTAACATCAATTATCCCCAATTTAACATTCCTTTGATTTGAATTTGTAATTCAGTCCGACACCCAGGCTACTGCAGCTGCTTGGCGATATAGTTTGATATTTGGAACAGCTAAACTGCCTCTTTTTTCCCCATCCTGTAATGCTTTAAATATTATTCTTGTTGTTTGGTCCATACAAAGTTGTGTATAATTTTCTGCCATTTTTTAGGATCTTTTGATCTATATGAATTGTTAACATTTGAAATTTTAAAAATTTATAAAATATTCATTTTAACTGCAGAAATCCTTCCTAGCCATGACATTTTCAATCTTTCCCACCTTTGTACATTTTCAATAATGCATGCCGAATCTTTTTTGTAATTGTCTTTTAGAAGATTATCAATTTTTCCTAACATATATTCTCAAAATATTTTGTTGATTTTTTACATAACACCATGTTCTGTTATTTTTTCTATCTCTTCTGTTGCTTTGTTTGCTGATGGTACCATTATCTCTGTCTTCCTTTCATTCAATTATAGCTGGAATAAGTTCTAATCTAATTATTTGTTACATATGTATATTTAAGAGAAATATTTGTTTTTGTTACTTATATAATGCCATCATCCACATAACTTTTCATCCTGTATTCTTCTTTATCCCAGAAATCCTGACATCTTTTCTAATTTTTATAGTTAATACTTCCATTGCCAAAATAAATAGTAGTGGTGATACTAGACAACCTCCACCTCTGAACTTCTCTTGCTTTGAAAACCCTACAGGGTTACTATAAGTCAGCTGTGACTTGATGGCAGGAAAAAAAGCCATACAGCTTTCCCTTCCTGGAGTAGGGCAATGGACTGTTGCCAACAGACAATTAGTCAAAATATTACAAAATATGAAAAAGTTCAGGAACTAATTGGCTCATATGTTTTTCATAAATGACTAAAGGCAATTAATCATTAATACAGCCCCTGTGTTCTTTTCAGCTTGATTAGCCACAGACAGCCAACACATATACAAATATAAACAGCAGCAGCATGTTTAAAATCAATAAAGGTTCCTGTGTCCTTATCATAGGGAAGGACTTCCTCTGCTTGAGACACTGACAGCACACAAGCTACAGGAACACAACCACAGAGACTATATTTTATTGCAATCGAGTCCCATAGTAACCCTGTAGGGTTTTCAAGAAAATATATGTTCAGAGGTGTTGTGCCACTGCATGCCTATGAGTATCAACCCTAGACTTCCTTGGTGGTCTCCCATCCAAGTACTAACTAGAGCTGACTGTGCTAACCTTCCTAGACCTGACAAGATCAAGCTAGCCTGCACTATCCAGTTCAGGGGTTTTGCACTATTAAGGTAGTTTTATGGTAGCTCAGAAAGACACTTAAGGCTACCAGGACAAAAATAAAATAAAATGTTGAGTAGCTAAATTACCTATATTCTGCCATCATGTACAACAAGGGCACAATAAGGCTGGACCAAGTGTCAACAGTGGATTGAGCAGAACTCTCCTGAGAATTGTATAAGAGATAGGTCACAGAGGAAGAAGAGAGGCACTAAGGTTGTACGTTCTGGTTTAGGAAATTCCTCGAGATTTGGAGAGCAGCCTTAGAAGGGTGGAGTAACTTTGGGGAGGGACCTCAGCCATAAAGTGACATAGATTCCACCCTCAAAAGCAGCCATTTTCTCCAGAAAAACTGATCTCTATAGTCTGGAACTGCAATACCAGGAAATCTCCAGGCCTGGAGGATGGCAATCCTTGAGGCACTACAGAAGCAACTGGAAGACAGTTGGGAAGCAAATGATCTTCAGGAGGAGGAAGAAGAAAACAAAGCTACCAGTGGAGGACTTTGAAGAGATGGTGAGTGAGAAGGAGAAGTCACTATTTAAAATGAGAAAAACCACAGATAGGCCAGGAAGAGAGCTTGAGCTGCATCTGTGTGAAGGGACTGGAAGAAGGGCTACAGGTGCCAACCTCCACATGGGGCCTGGAGATGCTCTTCAAGCTAAATCTCTTGGGGAAAAGGCAGATTTGAAGGGTGGGCTAAGTGGCATTATACCCTGTTGAGGTTCCTCCCTAAACCATGCCCTCCCCAACCTCCACCCAAATCTCCAGGAATTTCCTAACACAGAGTTGGCAACCCTAAGAATGCCTCACCAGGATCAGAAGGAATACTTTTAAGGATTCCGAGACAGTTCTTCATCAGCATCAACAGGAAGTTCTCAGGCCAAACAAGCCATCATCCATCAGTAAGCCTATAAAGTACTGACTGGGGTATACAGTATGTCACAGAAATGAGTACACCCCCTCACATTTTGTAAATATTTAAGTATATCTTTTCATGTGACAACACTGAAGAAATGACACTTGGCTACAATGTAAAGTAATGAGTCTACAGCTTGTATAAATGTCCTGTCCCCTCAAAATTACGCAACACACAGCCATTAATGTCTAAACTGCTGGCAACAAAAGTGAGTACACCCCTAAGTGGTAATGTCCAAATAGGGCCCAAAGTGTCATTATTTTGTGTGGCCACCATTATTTTCCAGTACTGCTTTAACCCTCTTGGGCATAGAGTTCACCAGAGCTTCACAGGTTGCCACTGGAGTCCTCTTCCACTCCTCCATGACGACGTCACGTAGCTGGTGGATGTTAGAGACCTTGTGTACCTCTACCTTCCATTTCAGGATGCCCCACAGATGCTCAATAGGGTTTAGGTCTGGAGACATTCTTGGCCAGTCCATCACCTTTACCCTCAGCTTCTTTAGCAAGGCAGTGGTCATTTTGGAGGTGTGTTTGGGGTCGTTATCATGTTGGAATACTGCCCTGCGGCCCGGGCTCCAAAGGGAGGGGATCATGCTCTGCTTCAGTATCTCACAGTACATGTTGGCATTCATGGTTCCCTCAATGAACTGTAGTTCCCCAGAGCCGGCAGCACTCATGCAGCCCCAGACCATTGACATTCCCACCACCATGCTTGACTGTAGGGAAGACACACTTGTCTTTGTACTCCTCACCTGGTTACCGCCACACACGCTTGACACCATCTGAACCAAATACGTTTATCTTGGTCTCATCAGACCACAGGACATGGTTCAAGAAATCCATGTCCTTAATCTGCTTGTCTGCAGCAAACTGTTTGCAGGCTTTCTTGTGCATTGTCTTTAGAAGAGGCTTCCTTCTGGGACAACAGCCCTGCAGACCAGTTTGATGCAGCGTGTGGCGTATGGTCTGAGCACTGTCAGGCTGACCCCCCATCCCTTCAACCTCTGTAGCAATGTCATGGTCTGGGGCTGCATGACATCTTCATGGAGGAGTGGAAGAGGACTTCAGTGGCAGCCTGTGTAGCTCTGGTGAACTCTATGACCAAGAGGGTTAATAATAATAATAATAATAAGTTTTTATTTATACCCCGCCCTCCCCGCCAAAGCAGGCTCAGGGTGGCTTACAAGGCATGATATAAAATATTATGGTATAACAATAAAACAAAATAATACAATCAATAAACAGAGCAATATAAATTATACAATATATAAATTAACATTAAAATCATTAATCTAAAAACAGTATAAAGGTGCTACAGTCGCAGTATATACAATATGGCTTGATGATAATTCCAGGTTCATCTTAAAAAACTAGTTGGAAGAGGGCGGTTTTGCAAGCCCTACGGAACTGATTAAGATCCCGTAGGGCCCGCACCTCTTCTGGTAGCTGATTCCACCATTGGGGTGCCTTTATAGAGAAGGCCTGCTCCCTGGTTGTTTTTAATTTGGCCTCCTTGGGCCCAGGGATTTCCAAGAGATTTTGTGAGCTGGAACGCAGTGCTCTCTGGGGAACATATGGAAAGAGGAGGTCCCTGAGGTAGGCAGGTCCTCGGCCATATAGGGCTTTAAAGGTGATAACCAGCACCTTGTAACGAACTCGGTAGACAATTGGCAGCCAGTGCAGTTCCCGCAGCCTAGACCGCACATGTTCCCACCGAGGTAGTCCCACTAGCAGTCTGGCGGCTACATTCTGCACTAGCTGCAGTTTCCGAGTTCGGTACAGGGGCAGCCCCATGTAGAGGGCGTTACAGTAGTCTAGCCTCGAGGTGACCGTCGCATGGATCACTGTTGCCAGGTCGCGGCATTCCAGAAAGGGGGCCAACTGCCTCGCCCGCCTAAGATGGAAGAAGGCGGATTTGGCAGTGGCTGCTATCTGGGTCTCCATTGTCAAGGAAGACTCCAGCAGCACTCCCAAGCTCCTGACCTCGCGCACTGGTGCCAATGGCGCCCCGTCAAAAGCTGAAAGGGAGATCCCTCCTTTCGGACCGCTGCGACCTAGACAAAGGACCTCTGTCTTCGCTGGATTCAATTTCAGCCCGCTCAGTTTAATCCAATCAGCCACGGCTTGCAACGCCTGGTCCAGATTTACAGGGACGTCACCAGTTCGGCCGCCCATCAATAGATAGAGCTGGATGTCATCAGCATACTGGTGACAACCCAGCCCATACCTCCAGGCAATCTGGGCAAGGGGGCGCATATAGGTGTTAAATAACATCGGGGAGAGAACTGCCCCCTGGGGCACCCCACAATTAAGTAGGTGCCTCTGTGACAGCTCACTCCCAATCGCCACCCTTTGTCCCCGCCCTTCAAGGAAAGAGGAAAGCCACTGTAAGGCTAACCCCTGAATCCCTGCGTCGGCGAGGCGGCGGGTCAGCAGCTGGTGATTGACCATATCAAATGCTGCCGATAGATCTAACAGCAGCAATACCGCCACACTGCCTCGATCCAGATGTCGCCGGAAATCATCCATGAAAGCGACCAACACTGTCTCCGTCCCGTGGCCCGGGCGGAAGCCGGATGGAAAAGGATCTAAGGTGGAAGCGTCATCCAGAAAACTCTGCAACTGCAACGCCACAGCCCTCTCAATAACTTTGCCCAAAAAGGGCAAGTTTGAGACCGGCCAGTAATGCGCCAATTCGGCTGGATCTGATGTAGCCTTTTTCAGGAGGGGGCAGACCACTGCCTCTTTCAAAGGGGTTGGAAAAAAGACCCTCCAAAAGAGATCTATTTATGATGTCTAGGACATCTTAGCTCCTCCTGGCAAGCTTTAATTAGCTAGGAGGGGCATGGGTCCAGATCACAAGTTGTTGGGCATGCAGCAGAGAGGATTCTGTCAACTTCCTCCAAGCTGAGGGGGCATGATCCAGGATCAAACCAGAAGACAAGCACGGAGCCTTGAGTTTACATACTGTATCCAACATGGCAAGGCAGTCATGGTGGAGTGATTGGACTTTGTCTGCAAAAAATTTCGCAAAAGCCTCACAGCCTGTCTTTAATTCCTTAACGTTTGGTTTGCCTTGTGGCAATGTAGTGAGATTCTGAATTATCCTAAACAATTGTGCCAGGCGCGAATTTGCAGACGCAATCTTAGTCGCAAAGTACGTTTTCTTTGCAGCCTTGACTGCCATCTTATAGGACCTCATAAATTCCCTATAAGATGCTCCAGTCGCTTCTTCGCGAGTACGCTGCCATCGCCTCTCTAGCCGTCTGAGGCCCTGTTTCAGCTGGCGTAATTCCGGGTTATGCCACAAAGCTAGCCTAGTCCGACATCGCAGAGGGCGTCGAGGTGCGATCTCATCGATGGCCCTAGAGAGCTGGCTATTCCAGGTCTCAGTCAGGCCATCAAGAGAATCGCCAGAGGGCCAGGGATCCTGTAGAGCCATCTGGAACCGTTCCAGGTCCATTTGGCTCCACGGGCGAGCCATAATACGCTCATCGCCTAAGCAGGTTTGGAGTGGAACGTCCATACGAGCCCTAAGAGCAAGGTGGTCCGACCATGGCACCGCTTCTGTGGTTACATCGCTTACCATAACTCCGGCTGCAAAGATCAAGTCTAACATGTGCCTAGCCTGGTGAGTGGGGGTTGCAACAAATTAAGAGAGTCCCAGTGTCACCATGGATGACACTAGGTCCGTTGCCCGATTAGAGGCCGGGTCATCAGCATAGACGTTGAAGTCACCCAGGATCACCAGCCTTGGGTGCTCCAACGCCCAGCCTGCCACGGCCTTGAGCAGGGATGGTAAGGCGTTGGCTGGTGCGCTAGGCAAACGGTACACCAGCCAAATCTCCAACCCCTCTCCAACCTCCCACGCCAGACCCGCACATTCAATGCCCTCGATCTTTGGAGCCGGGAGCACCCTGAAGGAGTAAGCCTCACGTATGAACGCCACTCCTCCCCCCCCCCCCCGCCGCCCGTTGGTCTGCGATTGGTGAAAGACTGAGTAACCCGGGAGAGCTGTTTGAGAGAGGGCCACTGAATCTCCCTCTCGTACCCAGGTCTCGGTCACGCAAGCCAGGTCCATGTCCTGCTCGAGTAAAAATTCTTGAAGAACAGAGGTCTTATTATTAATGGACCTGGCATTGCATAACACCAACGACGGAGGCGGGTCATTTGACCTGACCCTACTATCTGTCACCCTTGGGATGGGACGCAGACTGGAAGGTGATCGAACCCTAAGTGGTCTCGGTCCCCTTCCCTTATATCGTTGTCTGTTCCCACCGCCATACCTCCCCCTCCCCAAGAGCACTGAAATCCCTAGGCCAGTCATCCCGTTAGTGGTGATAGTTATTGTCACAGCCACCACCACTAGTGCCTATTAGCACTACCCTAGAATACTCCCCAGTCCACTCCGCCCCACCAATCCCAATTTCCAAATCAACCCGATTAAACCCGCCCCATAGTCTCCTTTATATTAATTGGTAAAAAACACGTATTTTAAGTCTAATGGCAATAAATAAATGTAATCCCACCCTGATAACCCCCTCAATTAATTTGCCAAAAAATTTTTTATAAATCAGACCCAATCAATATAACAATAACTAATCAAACAAGTTAATTGACTAAAATTTGTAGTATAAAATGGTAGAACGTAAGTGGATGGAGGTAGAATGTTGTAAAGGAAAGTGCTGTCATGCTAGTCTGTGCAAGGTCTTCTAAAGTTGGATAAAGTGCGGAGTAAAGTGCTGGATAGACAAAGTGCAGAGTCAGGTGCAGGCGTCGAAATTGTATCACGTTGTGTGCAATACTGGGGCAGTGGTCGCACATCTGGGTGTAAGATAATACATGTTGAGAGAAAATATGGAAAATAATGGTGGCCACACAAAATATTGACAATTTGGGCATTATCACTATTGACAAAATATTTGGACATTATCACTTAGGGGTGTACTCACTTTTGTTGCCAGCAGTTTAGATATTAATGGCTGTGTGCTGCGTAATTTTGAGGGGACAGCACATTTACACTCATAGAATCATAGAGTTGGAAGGAACCTCTAGGATCATCTAGTCCAACTCCCTGTACAATGCAGGAAACTCAAACACCTCCCCCTACATTCATAGGATCTTCATTGCTGTCAGATGGCCATCTAGCCTCTGTTAAAAAACCTCCAAGGAAGGAGAGCCCACCACCTCCTGAGGAAGCCTGTACCACTGAGGAATCGCTCTAACGATCAGGAAGTTCTTCCTAATGTTGAGCCGGAAACTCTTTTGATTTAATTTCAACCCACTGGTTCTGGTCCTACCTTCCGGGGCCACAGAAACCAATTTCACACCATCTTCTATATGACAGCCCTTCAAGTACTTGAAGATAGTGATCATATCACTCACCTCCTCTCCAGGCTAAACATGCCCAGCTCCTGCAACCTTTCCTCATAGGACTTGGTCTCCAGACCCCTCACCATCTTTGTTGCCGGCCTCTGGATCCGTTCCAGCTTGTCTACATCCTTCTTAAATTGTGGTGCCCAAAACTGAACACAATACTCCAGGTGAGGTCTTACCAGAGCAGAGTAAAGCGATACCATCACATCACGTGATCTGGACACTATACTTCTGTTGATACAGCCCAAAATTGTTTTTGCCTTTTTAGCCCCCGCATCACACTGTTGACTCATGTTCAGCGTATGATCCACTAAGACCCCTAGATCCTTTTCTCACATACTACTGCTAAGACAAGTCTCCCCCATCCTACAACCATGCATTGGATTTTTCCTACCCAAACGCAGAACTTTACATTTATCCCCGCTAAAATTCATTTTATTGATTTTAGCCCAGTTTTCCAGCCTGTCAAGGTTATCCTGTATCCTGCTTCTGTCTTCTTCTGTGTTTGCAACTAGGGATGTGCATTCGGTTCGGCCAAGCTGTATTTACAGCCGAATCAGTGTTGATTCGGCCGCATACGGAATAGCCTGCAGCCGACTTCCATAAGAGCCCATTATACAGCAGCCGAATAGACTCGCTGTGTATTTACGAATAGCTATTCGTAAGCAGCACACGCGGCTGTCAATTCAAAAGGCGGCAATTAGCTTCTGGAGCTTCAAAGGAGCTGCTTTCTTTGGCGCCTTTAGTGGCGAACAGGGAGGGGGGGAGGGGGAAGAGGAGCCCCAGCAGCCAATCCAAAGCATGCATTTGCAAAATGCATTGTAAATGCATGCTTTGCAGGGCTGTTGTTGTGTACTGTGTAGCTGATGGCCCAGCCATCAGCTACATTGTTATTTTGATCTTTTGCTTACTTGGGTATCCAAGTAAGCAATGTTCTCTGGCCAATCAGAGAGAGCAGTGCTATTTTTTGAAATTGCTCTCTGTAGGGCCAGAGAACCTTTTTAAGGAGTCTTCCTGCATTGCTGTGTTGGTGTATGTGGTGTGAGTTGGTGTGAGAGAGATTGTGCTGTGTGCTGCTGCCTTTGGCTTTAGCTCCTGCCTGCTGCTGTCTCACTGCCTTACCAGAGACCTCCCTGGACTCAGAGAAGACAAGGTAAGAGTTTTGGGGTTCTTGTTTTAGTTTTTGTTGGTAAAAGGACTAGAGTCCCTTTACTTGTTCAGATTTGGGTGGGTGAGTAGCCTATTTGGGGTTGGGGGTTAGGTTCTGCTGGGGGTGTGGGCCTGGGGTGGGGGTTTTTTGCTAATTTGCCCATATCTTAATTTAGTGAGAGGACTTTTTAAAGTGCAGTGCCCTTTTACTTCTCCTGATTTGGGTGGCTTGGATTTCTTGCGGTTAGGGTGAAGGGTTTTTTTTGGGGGGGGGGGGAGTTCCTGTATTATTAAAAGTTGAGTTTTTTACTGTTTCATTGTTTGATTTGTTGCTGCTGTGTTGTTTTGCTGCTGTGTTACTTTTATCTTCAGGTTATTGGGGGGGGTGCTGTTTGGCCTAATTTTCTTGTTGGTGAAAAGGCCACTTTTTTAACACTTGGCCTTTTGTGATTCTGCTGGTTTTGTTTTGGTTTTTTAAATTGCCTCTGGTTGGTGTGGGGGTTGGTGAGGGTGTGTGTGGGCTGGGTCACTTTCTTGTTTTTATAGAGTAGGTTGTGTGTGTTCTGTGGCAGGGAAGCTGGCACCTGGGTGAGAGACCCAGAAGCAGCAGGTTTGTTGTGGTTGACCAGCTCTCCCCGTGTTGTTTGGGGCAGGGCTGGAGAGCTGGCATCTGTAGATTGTGTGTTCTGTGGCAGGGAAGCTGGCACCTGGGTGAGAGACCCAGAAGCAGCAGGTTTGTTGTGGTTGACCAGCTCTCCCCGTGTTGTTTGGGGCAGGGCTGGAGAGCTGGCATCTGTAGATTGTGTGTTCTGTGGCAGGGAAGCTGGCACCTGGGTGAGAGACCCAGAAGCAGCAGGTTTGTTGTGGTTGACCAGCTCTCCCCGTGTTGTTTGGGGCAGGGCTGGAGAGCTGGCATCTGTAGATTGTGTGTTCTGTGGCAGGGAAGCTGGCACCTGGGTGAGAGACCCAGAACCAGTAGGTTTGTTGTGGTTGGCCAGGTCTCCCCGTGTTGTTTGGGGCAGGGCTGGAGAGCTGGCATCTGGGTTTGCTGCAGCCAGGTCTGCAGAGCAGACCTTGAGCAGATTGTGTTTTGTGTGGCAGTGATGTTACAACTTACAACTGGGTTTTATATTGCTTCCAGGCCTGCCCTGCAGGGTTAGAGTAGATAGAGGGATGTAGTGCATGTGGGTCCTATAGAGATTCTCTGATGTGGTTAGGTTTGGCTTTGGGTGCCCCAGGAATTGGACCCCCTGGTCCAATTTTTTTTTGGCCTTGTGGGTTTTGTGTGGGACAGTGCCCTGAAGCTGCACAGCAGTTTGGTGGGCTCTCCTCAAAACCCCCTGTTCCCCAGAGCCACTTTTCCCACGACAATTACAGTGAGGAAGTGGCTAATTGGGCTTTCCCCATCATTGTTAGCAATGGGCCTTTTGGGGAGCCCAAAGACAGGGACCCCCTGGCCCAATCATTTTGCGACTTGGGGGGGTTGGAGGGGAGAGTCCCCTGCAGGTCCCCTGCAAATTTGGGGGCTCTCCCTCAAACCCCCTGCCCCCCAGTAGCCTCTAATTATGCCCTATGTTGCCATTGATTTCAATGGCCCATAGGGTATAATGATGGAATAGGGGCACCCTCTTTGGGTGCCCCTGGAATGGGATCCCCTGGCCCAATCTTTTTGGGACTTGGGGGGCTTGGAGGGGAGAGTCCCCTGCAGGTCCCCTGCAAATTTGGGGGCTCTATCTCAAACCCCCTCCCCTCCATGCGGCTTCAAATATACCCTATTTGCCATTGATTTCAATGGCCCATAGGGTATAATAGGGCCGTATATTCGGTAATAGCCGTGCATCTACCGTATATGCGGCTATTCCGAATACGGTATTCATTAGTGCATGGGGAATCCGAATTTTTTTTCCCCGTGTACTTCCGAATCCGTGTAATTCCGAATTTTTTTTTTTTGCACATCCCTATTTGCAACCCCTCCCAATTTAGTATCATCTGCAAATTTAATAAGCATTCCCTCTATTCCATCCAAATCACTGATAAAGATGTTGAACAAACAAGTCCCAGGACAGATCCTTGAGGCACTCCACTTGTCACTCCTCTCCAAGAGGATGAGGAACCATTCACAAGCACTCTTTGGGTGTGATCTGTCAACCAGTTACAGATCCACTTAACAGTAACAGGATCCAAACCACATTTTACCAACTTGTCAACAAGGATAGTATGTGGAACTTTATCAAAAGCCTTACTGAAATCAAGATAAACTATGTCTACAGCATTCCCCTGATCCAGCAAGGTAGTCACTTTCTCAAAAAAAGAGATCAGGTTAGTCTGACATGACTTGTTCTTGAGAAAATCATGCTGACTCTTAGTAATCACAACCATTCTTTCTAAATATTTTGTTCTAAAACTTTTCCAGGTATAGACGTCAATCTGATGGGTTGGTAGTCACCCGGATCATATTTTTCCCCCTTCTTGAAGATGGGGACAACATTTTCCTGCCTCCAATCTTCTGGCACCTCTCCTGTTCTCCAAGAATTCTCAAAAATAATGGCCAGAGGCTCAGAAATTACATTCGCAAGCTCTTTTAGAACCCTTGGATGCAATTCATCTGGCCCTGAGGACTTAGTTTCATTTAAAGAAACTAGGTGTTTATGTACTACCCCTATGCTGATCCTAGGTTGAAACTTCATACCCTCCTTATATGTTCTGTTTTTGCCATGTTGAGCACCGTTTCCCTCAGAAGAGAAGACTGAGGAAAAGTAGGAATTGAGCAGTTCCGCCCTCTCTTCATTACCTGTTACAATTTCACTTTCTTGCCCTCGCAATGAGCCTACTATGTCCTATTATACACTGTTATACAAGCTGCAGACTCACAGCTTTACATTGTCGCCAAGTGTCATTTCTTCAGTGTTGTCACATGAAAAGATATACTTAAATATTTACAAAATGTGAGGGGGTGTACTCACTTCTGTGACGTACTGTAAAAGCAGGAAAATCAGGTCTTTTTTATTTGATGAGGGACAATGACTATTAGAGATTCATCTTGGTTACAACTGCTTACTGAGGGACAGTGTGACATGTACATTTGATTTGCAGTTGTTTAAAATAAGTATTTTTCTATTTGACCCTTTTTTTTTATTTCCAGGGGGCCTGACTGACAACCTAATGGAGCCTTCAAATCACTGGAGTCTTATCAAATCATCATATTAAAAAAAGGTAGTATCCTGTGCAAGCACCAATTATTTCTGACTCTGTGGTGACATTGTATCACATTTTCACGGCAGACTTTTTTTACAGGGTGATTTGCCATTACCTTCCCCAGTCATCTACACTTTACCCCAGCAAGCTGGGTACTTATTTTACTGACCTTGGAAGATGGAAGGCTGAGTCAACCTTGAGCCGGCTACCTGAACCCAGCTTCTGCCAGGATCAAACTCAGGTCGTGAGCAGAGCTTGGACTGCAATACTGCAACTTACCACTCTATGCCACGGGGCTCTTTAAATAATCACATAGCATATACCAAAGCATATACATCTCTATTATCCCCTCTTTATAAGTTAGATAAAAGAAATTATAGCAAATGACTAGCATCTTAAATAGCAATAAATTTTACAGAGTGTGATGAGTTGAACGAGTAGACTCTGTCACCTCAATCTTACTCAAAGTCAAACACACCAAATAAAGTTTGGAACACATATAACTTGTACTTCTTTCATCCCTCTCCCCCCCTCCCTCCCTGTCTCTCTGGTTCTCTTCCAGGACAAAGCTCACACCTAAATCTCAGCTGACTTTCAGAACAGCAAAAGAACAAAGCAAAATAAGGATGCTCTTGCATCTGATAATCATTTTCAATAATAAAACACCATTTAGACAGATCCAGGTGGGCAGCCATGTTGGTATGAAGCAGCAGAACATAGAGTCCAATGGCACTTTTAAGACCAACAAGGTTTTATTCAGGGTGTGAGCTTTCAAGTGCACACACATTTTATCAGACAGGATGGAATGAGACTTACCAGTCCATATGTATATGGCAGAAGTTGAACAGCAAATTAGCATTCAAGCATATAATATAATGAAATGTTTTAACAGATGCAAACAGGAATAACAAGCTAAGCTTATAAGATCATCGTTTAGATCAATTCTAGGAAAAAATATAAATGTGTCAGATGTGTCCATTATGGAGTGTTAAGAGTAATTACCTGCCCCTGTTGTCATGCTTCATCCATCTTGAATGGAGATGGATGGAGCATGACAACAAGGTCAGATGAATGCCTACACAAGAAGACTGCATTCTTGCATGGAGAACTAGAAGAGGACATTTACATGCAACATCCTCCTGGGTTTATAGAACAAGGCAAAGAACGACTTGTATGCAAACTTCAGAAAAATATCTGGCCTCAAGCAGATTGCTAGAGCTTGGAACTAGAAACTGAATGAGATGCTACTTCAAGCAATCTTCAAGAAAAATTAATCTGATTGCTGCCTGTACACCAAGCACAAGGATGGCAAGTGGAAGAAATCAAGCAACTACGCAACATCATGCACTACCTGGGCATTCAAATACAGAGAGAGGAAGATGGAAGCTTTCTTATTACCCAAGAGTAAAAGATCAAAGAACTGATAAAGAACCTGAGAATGAAAGATGCCTATTCTGCACCAACTCCGATGGAAGTAAGCTACATAAAACAACAAGATGATATCAGGAGCTACCTAACAACAGGTATTGTGAAGCACTAGGTAAGCTTCTCTATATTAGCATATTGACTAGGCTAGATGTTAGCACTGCAGTATGATTACTATGCAGAAAGACTGCATCACCAACAAAGACTGGAATGCAATTCAGAGACTTGTAAGACATCTAAAGCAGGGGTGTCGAACTCATTCGTTATGAGGGCCGGATCTGACATAAATGAGACCCTGTTGGGCCGGGCCATGTCAGGTTGGGCTGAGCCATATTGAGCCAGGCCATGTGTGTACCTATTTAAAATTAGGCAGCAGAGATACAAACTTTATAAAGGACACAAACACATTTAAATATATATTTTAAAAAAACTTAAAACATGCTTAAAATGATAGCACTCATTGGTCTCCTATGGGATCCAGGGAACTGGGCAAAGGAAGTTGTGGCCCTTTCCTTCCTTCCCCAGGGGCCCATGGGGGGAAGGAGCCTCAGCCAATAGAAGAAAGAGAGGCTTGACTTAGTAATCTGCTGTACGAATAAGCAAGTCTTGAAAAGCAAACTGTTATGCAGAATGAAGCAAGATATAGGGAGAAGGAAGCAGATGACAGCCAGTTGCTCAGGGACCTGATAGGAGCCCTCCGGGGGCCTGATTCGGCTCCTGGACTGCATGTTTGACACCCTTGACATAAAGGGTACTGCACACTTTAAGCCTAAGTGGCATATGTAGACATTGACTGGGGAGAAGACATGGAAAGAAGAAAATCCACCAGTGTTCACATAGTTTTCTATGGAGGGGGAGTTATAAGCTGGTCAAGTAAGAAGCTAGATATAGCTGCAGTATCTACCACTGAAGCTGAACAGGGCTGCCAAGAAATACAGTGGCCACATCAGCTACTGATAGATCTAGGTATAGATGTATGTACCACAACCCATATAATCCATGAAGACAACCAACGTTGCATTTATCTGTCTGAACAAGATGTGAATGTGCGTACCAATCATAGTGGCATAAAGTATCACCGTGAGAAAGCTGCAAAAAGAAGAAATTATCAAGCTGGCCTACTGCCCCCCAAAAGAAATTATTGTAGATGTTCTCATTAAGCCACTCCCTAGAATTTGCTTTGAATCTCTAAGAAAGATGACTCTTGTAGGCTGAGTCACAAGACTTCGAGAGGGGGGGTTGGAAGTAAAAGACTTTGTGGTGACTCTTAGACTTCAGAGGGGGGCTACAGAGAGTTGAGACATAGACAGACCAGGACCCTAATCATCCTTCCCTTTTACTGCTCTGATGCTATCCTTTTGATGTGTAGATTGCTACTCTAAGGGAATCTTCCTTCCAGCCTGACACCTTTTCTCCACATTATGCCACACTTTTCCATCTTGACACCATGAAGGCGGTACAAGCTTCCCACATCTCCATCCATCTTAGCTAGTTAGACTAGATTAGAATCTTGTCTCTACTCTATCCTATCTACAATGGAGTTCCTTACAATAAAGGACTCATACTGGCTTTTGCAAAGATAAAGAGGCTTCATCTATAACTTTGTTTCTTCTCAGCACACTACCAGATTGAAGGCTACCAGAGAACGAGCCTTCTCTATTGCTGCCCCCCACTTGATGGAACCAACTCCCTGATGTTAGAGCCTTGCGGGACCTTGCCCAATTCCGCAAGGCTTGTAAAACAACACTTTTTCGAATGGCCTTCAACTAAAGTACAGAGCTGCTTAACATCATGGTATGGAACTTAGCACCAAAACTGTTTTTAAAATCTGTTCAATATTTAAAGTGTAATTGTTAATTTTAATTGATCTTACCGTAATTGTTTTTATTGCTTCATGGTTTTATTGTTTTATTGTGGATATTTAATGATGTTGTTAGCCACCCTGAGCCTGCTTCAGCTGGGAGGGCAGGATATAAATGCAAAAAATAAATAAACAAACAAACAAACCAGATCAACTGTGCTGCATTGTGTGCCTTGAGCACTCTGCTAACCCAGTAAAATCCTTCAGAAAACACCCATTGGTCTTTCCTTGTAGATATGATTATTCAATACCTTGTGTGTTAAAGCAACATAAAGCAGATAGCCAGCCTGGGTGTGAACAATCCCTTTAGGTTTCCCTGTGCTTCCTGAGGTATAAAGCATAAAAAGCACGTCTTCACTGTCCATGATTTCAGGGGGGCAAACTGAGGACTCCTTGGCCATCTCCTAAAAAAGAAAAAAAAAGTATATAAAGCACTTTTTCCATTTTAATTGTCTTAGAATTAAAGCAATGTCTAGGTTCAGAGTTACAGTTTCATTTCTTGTGCCAATACAGTGGTAAAAACAAACCAACTATGGTATGCTACTATGCTGACAGTTCCCAGTTTCCTCAGACCCAGCTAAATCCAAGCTACCACTGCTGCTGTCCCAAGCTGGCTCAGTGATGTTGAAAGCTTCCATCCAAGAGCCATAAATTTGCTGGATGGAAATTGCTACAAGCATTGAGCCCAGATATGCTTATGGTTTACTAGGACTTGACCAGCTGCACTGTTGTTGGAGGGGAATGTGGCCAAGCCCATCTCATACCAGAGCTCAGGGCAGTTACTTGTAATTTCATAAGTGTCCTGTAAAACGTTTTTAACCAAAGCCTAGGATAATACTCCAATTGCTTTAATTTACTCAAAAGAACAAGACCCCAGCTATGAAGAAGATAAGATATTGGATTTATATCCCACCCTATACCCTGAATCTCAGAGTGGTTACAATCTCCTTTACCTTCCCCTCCCCATACAACAAGCACCCTGTGAGGTAGGTAGGGCTGAGAGAGCTCTTACAGCAGCTGCCCTTTCAAGGACAACTCCTATGAGAGCTATGGCTGACCCAAGGCCATTTCAGCAGGTGCATGTGGAGGATTGGGGAATCAACCCCAGTTCTCCCAGATAAGAGTCTGTGCACTTAACCACTACACCAAACTGGCTCTATGAAGGCAAAACAAACAATATGCAAGCTCTGAAAAACAGACACCACCTGTTCTCCTTTAGATTTAAATGAAATACAGGTGTTAACTTCTATAAATGTTTGCCTCTGTCCAGAACACATTCAATTTGCAGTCTCCATAGTCACATTTCCTGTGAGATATGACAAATGTTTCCATGACCTCTTGAACTTTTTATGTGTAAATGCCTTATATGATTGATCAAATGACCATAATAAAGAATGACGGACAGATAGATAACAGCCATTTTTTATTCACAACAGATAAAGGAACATTCACAGCTGGCTTGATAGGGAGCAGTTTACCAGCTACCTCTCAAAAAAAAATGGTTCATAGTTTTCAGCTTTAGGACACGCTTACATGGAGATTTCTTTGGAATTCAGATGTGCAAAGCACATCCAGCATCCAGTTTATCAACCACCTGCAGGTCAAGCTTTATACACAAACTAGACATTACATCTTACATGGATCAGGATATGGATGTCTGTCCCAACTCACTGTCACACAAAAGAACATAGCATCTTGCTTCAACAGCACTCCATTCAACTTTTAGAGCACTTTGGAGTAGGCGCTTCTGGCTTTCCTCCTGTAGCATTTCTCCTGCAGGGAAGGACAGTTTCCTTTCAAGAACAAAGCAGTAAGATACCCAGTTTTTCTGTGTGACAGCAAGTCAGGACAGGTACCCATATCCCAACCAGTGTAAAATGTAGCATCTAGTTTGACCACAAGCCATGAAGTCTGCATGATGCAATCTACAATGCTGGGGTGCAAAGACAACTCTCCCATGCTGTATTATGCTTGCTTCTTATCTTTTTATCTCAGAAACCTAGAATGTAAAACTTGAAACTAGGCACGCACCTATAAGCTCATCTAAAATCTCAGCAAGAACAAAATACCATAGTGAAAAGAAAGATGGGCTTTCCTAGACAGATCAAAACCATATTTTAAAATATTAAAGTTTACCCTATGGTGAATACAGTTAAATGCCAGCTACCACAAAGTGCTAGAAAGGAAATTAAAAGGAACTAGATAATTACTCAGCTTTTAAAACAATAATAAGTGATTCTTCACCTCAGGATAATATTGCAATCCTAGGCAGTTACATCCTTCTAAATCCATTGAAACAAATGGATTTAGAAGGATAAATTCTGCTTAGTATTGCACTATAAATTGTTGAATTAATATTTTAAAAAACCAAAAATTTCTGTGAGCCACACAAAGATCTGATTAAAGATGCATGGACTTCTACATGATGCTGGAGAATCCCTACCCCGCCCCCCTCCACACACTCACACACTGCTGATATACGATATAATGGCATTAGCTAGTGCTCCTTTTATTCATTTCACCCACAAACTTAATTTTATTTCATTCTTATTGAAGAATGGGATCAAAAATACTTTTAGAAGGAAATACAGCAGTTCTTATGCAAAATACTCCATATGAGACCTGCTGTCTTCCCTCCTCCAGTCCTCACATGGCTAGGCTGAATAGTCCAGATACAGAGCTACATATTATGAAGAAAGCATGAACTCCCAAATCTCATAAAGGGATTTGGGGGCATTTTTTTCTTTCTGTCCAAACTGGGCACCCTGTTTCAGGTACATTCATCATAAGTATATTTATCAGCTACTGTATATTCCACTGTCAGTAAATACTGCAATTGCTCACTCACTTTTGCTTGTTTTTAGGAGTGCGCTCTAATGCTCCTTACAGTATGCTCATTAGGGCCATGTTGTTCTGAACATATGGGAATCCAGGTGGTCAGGCAGTGCAGAAAACAAGTGACCTACCAAGCATTTAAATGTTATATGAACTGGTCTTATGGCCTGTCATTTTCCTGCATTATCATAGAAGTACAATTCAGTAATATGTAAATCTATTTTACATAAATGCCTAAAAGACACAAACAGGGAAATGACTCCTTCAATAATGCTAGGAGAAATCAATGAAAACAAGCAAGATTTATTAGCTGCATTTTGCAGTTATTTGCTAGATGGTACCAGCGGCACCTAGGCAAGAGAGAGTAAGTTTGTTTTTTAAAAAAAATCAAATCAAAATTGTAATTTGAAACAATATTGTACTATCAGTTACTTAAAATGTATGGAAAGTTACAGAGACACCAGACAGCTCTAATTTAGGAGATAATACAACACTAATTCACAATTGTGATGAACTAGCAAAATTACTGAATTTGGATATGGGAAGCTAAGGTTTAAATCTGTTTAGCTATCAAGCAGACAAGTCTTGAGCAAGTCTTCCTCAGCCTAGCATAACCTATAGAAAGGGACATCTGAGGCTAAAGAACTCTGGAGAACGGGCAGATAGTATGCACAAATAAGACTACTAGTCCTTAGACAAGTTACAAAGCCGATGACCACTTTGGCACTAGTACACCTGCACAATGTGCTAAGTTTCACAATGTGAAAAGGCTGCTGCTTCTTTCTGGGATGCTGCCTGCACTTCTAGTTGTGTTTGCAACTAGGAGGATAAGAAGGTACTCCCTATACTTGCCTAACTTGAAAAATCCAACCCCAGGTTTCAGCTCATCTATCATATCCATCCTAAACCTTACTGAGATAAAACATTATCATGCCCTACATGAGTACCTGGTTAAAAGAGGTACACTGAACATCATCAACATACTTCTTCAAGGGGAATATCATGACTCCCCAAGTGGACTTTGTTAGTTGTTCTCTGAGCCACAAAGACACACTTGACACTTGGACAGTTCTTTACAGCTTCATCCACAGTCTTCTTCAGCTCTATAATCCGTCCTCCTCTGAGTCCCTGGTTATAGGTGATAACTGCTTTGCATTCAGCTGGCAATCAAAATCATATGTAGCAACAGAATATTATTTATTTATTTATTATAATCAACTTATAGCCCACCCTTTCCAAATGGGCTTTCAGCAGGCAACAACAATCAACAATACAAGGTTAAAATCAGATTCAATAATAAAACAATATAACAATCTAAAAACAAACTCTAATTCTGCAGTTGGTGGTATCATTTGCCTCCACTCCTTCATACATCCCCCAGCTGGTATAGATAAATGGCTAGACAGAGTTATTTCATCATGGTCCCTGCAGCAGGGAGGCCACAGAATAAAAAAATGTCCACCGCCTCAGTTGAATGCCTTGGGGAACAAGGCTGTCTTACAGGCTCTGCGGAACTGTGACAGTCCCTGCAGGGCCTAATCTCCAGTGGGAGCTTGTTCCACCAGGTAGGGGCCAGGACAGAAAATGCCCTGGCCCAGGTTGAGGCTAAGTGGACTTCTTTTGGGCCAGGGATTCCTAGCAGATGTTAATCCATGGAGCGTAAGGTTCTCCAGGGGGTATATGAGAAGAGGCAGTCTCACAGATATGTTGGTCCCAGGCTGTTAAGGGCTTTGAAGGTCAGAACCAAAACCTTGCACTGGATCCGGTACTCAATTGGTAACCAGTGCAGCTGGCAGAGCACCAGTTACATGCGTGTCCACATAGGTGCTGCAGCAAGCAGGCGCACCACCGTATTCTGCTGCAACCAGCTGGAGTTTCCAGATCAGATTCAAGGGCAAGCTCTTGTGTAATGTAATTAGCAATAATATATCACATTATATGTCAAATGCTTAGTTGTATTTAGTTATTTATACATTTGCCTTTCTCCCAGCCATCTGTATACCAGGCCTATCTACCTATTTATCTGTGTAAATAAATATATGTACCAGACATTCCTGCTTTGTTATGGAAAAGAGAAGGAATAAAGTGCATGACTGAGAGTCATTCTGATGTCACTTTTAGCAAGATCATTTATTTGTGAAAATAGTATCACATGAGGAGTCCATGACCTCATTGCTTTCCGAATTCACATTTTTTAATATGAGCCTAATCAAATTTTCTATGCTGACGGGGGATGCTCAAACACCTCCCAGTTCAATTCATGTAGGGGAGGGACGGTGGCTCAGTGGTAGAGCATCTGCTTGGGAAGCAGAAGGTCCCAGGTTCAATCCCTGGCATCTCCAAAAAAGGGTCCAGGCAAATAGGTGTGAAATACCTCAGCTTGAGACCCTGGAGAGTTGCTGCCAGTCTGAGAAGACAATACTGACTTTGATGGACCAAGGGTCTGATTCAGTATAAGGCAGCTTCATATGTTCATATGTCCTGCTCACAAATGGCAATCCATTAGCCAATTAATGAGCAGCCTGATCAGCTATTCACAACCTGTTCACACCAATTTGCAGGAATAGGCTATTTGT
The DNA here is from genome assembly GCF_032191835.1 of Heteronotia binoei. Lineage (NCBI taxonomy): Eukaryota > Metazoa > Chordata > Lepidosauria > Squamata > Gekkonidae > Heteronotia > Heteronotia binoei. The sequence continues at coordinate 226,343,908 of NC_083223.1, read as the reverse complement.
ACCCTTCAGAAGTTGACTCCCAGATGGGCTTCTGATCTCCTCCTTTGTACCCAAAAAAGTTTTTAAAGAGCAAGGGAATCGAAAGCGAACTCAAAGCTGACTGGAGGGAGCAGCAGGAAGTCAAGTTCTTCCAATCTTTCATTCTGAAAACTCTGCTGCATTTTAGATTTGTTTAAATGCAGCAACTTTCGGGGAGGGTAAGTGATCAGGGGCCCGACTGATTCCCCTTCTCCCTACACCAAGATATCAGCTTGGGCAGCAGAAAAAAGGAGGAAAAAAATCTCTTTCTCTTCTTCCTTTACAATAGGAAATCAAAAGCTGATTGCCAATTTCTGTAGCAATTTGTTGGGAGGGGGATTCAACAGCTCATTTCCAACTGATCCTCCATAAACTGAAAACAGCTTCTCAGCCCCACCATCACAAGCTTTGCTGTGTCCCAGTACAACAAGGCAAGGATACAGAGAAATACTGGGATATCAGATCCAAACTCATAGATGATTCTCTGATCAGCTGTGAGTTAGCTTCTGACCAACAGACAGCTGCAGAACTGCTCACCAGCATATCCTTGATTGCCTCACAATCTGATTGTTTCAAACACACTGCTGCTGAACAGGTTTACTGCAAAATTCAGAGCATCTCTATCGCTGACCTTTTCACTTCCATGCATCCAAAATTATATCATGCCATTTCACCAATTTATATGGAACCATTATGACACCACAATTACTATGTGAGTATCCATGACCATTAATTAATATTAATCTATTAATTCTCTTGCATAATTGCCCAAAATTAAAACTCTCTGGCTGTGCATAAGAACACAAATATCATCAGAGGAAAAGAGATACATGAAGTGTACTTCAGAAATACAACTATACTGCAGGAGGAAAGACCAGACAAATACACTGGAGAGGGAAAACTTTGGCAAAATATCAACTTGACCAGACACAGTAATCAAGGCTCAATAACAACAATATATCCTGTGGTTGCAGCAGCACTGAATAAATTGAATACACAATCAAAATATATAATTTATCATAGATATTATAATCACAATATCACAGTGACTTTAGCCAGAAGTTCAAGGTTTTACTCAACATATGAATCTTTCAAGGACAAAGAAAGGTTCTTCCTTCCCATACTTTTAATGTATACATCATACAACATTATTGGTTGGTGGGTACTTGAAAGGCTTTTGGTACCTTGAGGCTTTTTGCACTGTTTTTGCTTATATATTGCATGTATTTTATCTACGGCTCCGAATCGTGGGTTTTATACCGTCATCACCTGCGACTCCTCGAGCGCTTTCATCAGCGCTGCCTTCGCACCATCCTCAACATCCACTGGAGTGACTTTGTGACCAACACTGAAGTCCTCAAGCGGGCGGAGGTTACCAGCATCGAGGCACTGCTGCTGAAGACGCAGCTGCGCTGGGCAGGGCATATTTCTAGGATGGAAAACCACCGCCTTCCCAAGATTGCCCTGTATGGCGAACTCTCCACTGGCCATCGAAATAGAGGGGCACCAAAGAAGAGGTACAAGGACTCCTTGAAGAAATCCCTTGGCACCTGTCGCATCAACCATCACCAGTGGTCTGACCTAGCCTCAGATCGCAAAGCATGGAGGCACACCATCCACCAGGCTGTCTCTTCCTTTGAGAACGCACGCATAGCTGGTCTTGAGGACAAAAGGAGATTGAGGAAGAATCGCACTGCTACAGCACCAACCCTAAATCAGACTTTTCCCTGCAGCCACTGTGGCCGGACCTGCCTGTCCCGCATTGGTCTTGTCAGCCACCAGCGAGCCTGCAGCAGACGTGGACTATTGCACCCTTCTTAAATCTTCGTTCGCGAAGCCAAGCTGAGAGATTTTATTGTATATTCTTTACAGATTTAAAAGTGTGAAATCTTAGAAGGTGTCTCTTCAAAACATGGAAATTATCTAGGAAACACGTCACGTCAGCATTCAAAATGGAGGATTCCTATTCGATATCAATAGACTTTCTATATGAGCCCTATATCTATATGAGCCCTATATCAATGGACTTTCTATATGAGCCCAAGTGGTCTTTACCAACATCTTTTGGTGATCCCCAGCTCCAGAGATATCTGACTCGCCTGGTAGAATGAGCCCCCCTTGGAGATCAGGGCCCTGCAGGATCTGCTGCAGAAACAGGGCCTCCAAAACAGAGCTCTTCCGCCATGTTTTTAGATTCCTTAGTGCAATTAATGGTTCTCTATTGTTGTATGATGTATACAATAAGAGTATGGGAAGGAAGAACCTTATTTCTTTGTCTTTGAAAGATTCATACGTTGAGTAAAACTTTGAACTTCTGTCTAATGTCACTGTGGTTATAATATATATCAGGGATGGTCAATGGTAGCTCTCCAGATGTTTTTTGCCTACAACTCCCATCAGCCCCAGCCAACATGGCCAATGGCTGGGGCTGATGGAAGTTGTAGGCAAAAAACATCTGGAGAGCTACCGTTGGCCACCCCTGGTATATATGATAACTATATATTTTGATTGTTGTGGTGCTGTTGCAACCATAGGATATATTGTTGTTATTGAGGAAAAACTATGAACAGGGTTCACTGGATCACAGCCTATTTGCATGACTTTTAGGCTTTGTACGACTCCAGTGTTCACTAAGGCTAACAAATTTTTGTCCATGTTGAAGAACAGTGCAACAGGAGGACCAGTCAGGCCCAGGTGGGCCTAGGTCCACAGGAGTAGCAGCCAAGCTATGCCCTCAACATCAGCCTTGAGTGGTGAAGCTCAGGGTCACGGGCACAGGAGATCCTTGTCAAGAGGATCTGGCCCAACATGTATTCAGTAGAGCATGGCTGGATCACAGTGTCAGCAACCCTGGGTAGAGAAGACATGCCCTTTGACATGAAAGAGACTAACTAGGTTGGAAAGTGAGTGGAAATGAGGCTCTGAGGGAAGGGCCAACAATTGGGGCAAGCCTTTAAAGCCATAATACTACACTCATGAGTGTTGCCGATGGTGGAAGAGTGGATTGCCACCTTGCAGCAGAGGCAGAGTGAATGTAACCACAGCCCCAATACAACAATAAAGCATTGCTTGGATCTACATTTGTGCCTAGTGTGCTGCTTTTCTGGGGATCATGACCCCTGCCAAGCCTACCCTTAAAGCCCTATCCAGCCAGGGGCCAGCATATCTTTGGGACCACCTCTCCCTATATGAGTCCCAGTGGTCTTTACCAACATCTTCTCATGATCCCCAGCCCCAAAGTCTGCAAAACAGAGTTCTTCCACCATGCTTTTACCTAAGGCAGTGGATGTAGTTCTTTATCTGGACTCCCCCTCCCCCCCCAGGTGCTTGGAATTGAATGACCTATGGATTTGGATGATCATGTCTATTGAGGCACTGTTAATTGGTTTTTAGTGAGCTATCTGATATTTTAATTAATTTTATTGTATTTAATGTTATCTAATTGCTTTTAATTCTTCTTGTAACCTGCCCTGAGCCTGCTTCGGCAGGAAGGGTGGGATATAAATTGAAACAACAACAACAATAATAATCAGGACTTTTTTTTAGCAGGAACTCCTTTGCATATTAGGCCACACACCCTCGATGTAGCCAATCCTCCAAGAGCTTACAGGGCTCTTAGTACAGGGCCCTACTGTAAACTGTGAGAGGATTGGCTACATCAGGGTGTGTGGCCTAATATGCAAAGGTATCATGAGCCCTGACAAGGAGGAGCTGGAAGGGTTAACAGACCTGGAAGAGTTGCCAGCCAGTTCCTCAGCTGAACAAACAGCAGCTGGCCCATCAATCACTCTCCAGGCACCAGTGTCAGATGTTGACAATCAATCTCCTCCAAGCTCTCCTCCTCCCATCTCAAGAGTTCAAAGCAGGCTCCGGAAAGAACTTTCAGAGCGAAGACATGAGGCACGCCGATGCTTCAGATCTCTCAGCCCTGAGTTCTAGCAGAGTCACTGCCACCCAGAGAGCAGGCTGATTGAGACTCCCATATAGCTCCCACCCCAGGACCTGGTAACCTTGTGGAAGCAACAAGTCTATTCTCTGGCTTGCATCCACGCTCCTTCCCGATCCTGACCTGCTTGATTTCCTTGGCACCCTGACCTTTTGGCTTTTGGACATTAACTTCTGATTCCAGTTTGTGATTCTGCATTGGTGACTTGGCTCCTGCTTGACTTCTTGGACTTTGACCTTGGACTGGCTTTGGACTCCTGCCTGCCTGCACCCTGAGAACATGACAAATGGAGTTCCTGCTACAAAAAAGCAATAATGATAATGATAACAACAACAACAATAATAATCCAATCCTCTGCCCTTCAGTTGAGCCTGGAGGCACATGACTCATGACAAACAGTCCACATACTTAAAAGAAATGCACAATGGATGCATGGAACAAACAGCACACAGAGCCTAAAAAATATACTAAAAATGCATCAGTAACTTTCTATGAAGGTTTATTTGCTGCAGACCATGGAAAGAAGTCATACTAGAAGTATTGATGAGCCTTCCCAGCATTGTAAAAATTACTTACAGTCATTGATCCTTCCTGCTAAGGATTGTCCACTGAATCCAGCAAAAACCACTGTGTGAATAGCACCAATTCTTGCACAAGCCAACATAGCAGCCACTGCCAGTGGAGACACAGACATATAGATAGCGACTCGGTCCCCCTTTTTAATACCATTTTTCTTCAAGGTATTAGCAAGACGGCAGGTCATATCCAGAAGCTCCCTGAAACATAACATGTTTGTATTTAACTTTGGTAAACAGTGTTTCAGTGAAAAAGATTTAGACCTACAAAGAAAAATATACAATTGCTAGCCCAACCATCTATTGTAGTTCTCACCTGTGCGATATTTAACTCTGTTCTATATAAATTTCCTTTTAATAATAGTGTGATAAGACTATAAATTCTGAAGTAGATTAGGTCTAAAAAGATCAACAGTACACATTGGATTGTAGAAGCAAATAATTTAGGATATTGTCTAAAATTTAATTAAATTTCTATTTTGATAGACTTCATTGGACACAACAATTCTCAATTATGTATCAGAAATCAACATTTCTGCACTATGGAAATCTACTGAACCCGACTATGGCTGAAACTGAACCCGACGAAGACAGAGGTCTTTTGCGTGGGCCGCGGCGCTCTGGGAAGGGAAATACCTCTCCTGGTTTTTGATGGTGGGCCGCTGAAAGCGGCATGCCAGGTCAGGAGCCTGGGAGTTCTACTGGAGCCTTCACTATCAATGGAGGCCCAGGTAGCTGCCACTACCAAGTTGGCGTTTTTTCACCTGAAGCGGGCAAGGCAGTTGGCCCCTTTCCTGGAGCACCGGGACCTGGCAACAGTGATCCATGCAACGGTCACCTCAAGATTGGACTACTGTAATGCCCTCTACATGGAGCTGCCTTTGTGTCAAACCCGGAAGCTGCAGCTAGTGCAGAAAGCAGCAGCCAGGCTGTTATTAGGACTCCCAAAATGGGAGCATTTACAGCCAAGGCTGCGCGAACTGCACTGGCTGCCAGTTACATACCGGGTTCGCTACAAAGTGCTGGTCATTACCTTTAAAGCCCTATATGGTCGAGGACCTGCCTACCTGAAGGACCGTCTCTCCCCATACGAGCCCCAAAGAGCACTGAGGTCAGCAGGGAAGAACAAGCTAACTGTCCCTGGGCCAAGGGAGGCGAAATTACAGAACACTTGTGTACGCGCCTTCTCCGTGGCAGCTCCATGCCTGTGGAATCAGCTCCCGGAAGAGGTGCGGGCCCTGCGAAGCCTAGACCAATTCCGCAGGGCCTGTAAGACCATTCTCTTTAGGCAGGCTTTCCCAGACTGCTGACAAAGGATGGCCAAACTGATGATCCAACAAAGTAACTCTATAGTGATCCTTGCCATTATGTAAATATGTAAACAGATAGAATAGCGCCCGGAACACCTCTGCTGCTGTTAAATTATAAATTATATAAACTAGAATGGTTTTAAGATATGTATTTAACTATTGTATAATTTTAATGTCGTTCTTAATTATTACTATTGTATACTGTATAATGTTTTATTTGAATGTTGTTAGCCGCCCTGAGCCTGCCTAGGCGGGGAGGGCGGGATACAAATAAAATTTAATAATAATAATAATACTGTGTTTTGACATAAAATTACTGCAGGGGTCCCCAATGTGGTGCCTGTGAGTGTCCTGGCACCTGCCAACAGTTTTCCTGGTTCTCACCCAGGGTTTTTAGAAAGTGGGAAGGGCCAGGTGGGGCTTTTGCACAGCAGGGCTTTGGATGGGCCACTAGAAATCTGGTCAGTCACACAGATTTTTAAGAAGTTGCTTCAGCAATAGCTGCTATCACAGCACAAGGATTCTTCACTGTATGTATTCATATTAAAAAGCATCCTGTTAAATAGAGCTTGTGCCTGAAACAATGAAGAGTTACTATTAGACTTACACATAACTTCGCTCTCTGACATTCTGTGTTGGCTCCACCTTCTGTAGCAGCTATTTTACAGTTGCACCCACCACATTGTGTCAGAATTCCAAAGGTGTCCACAGTGTGAAAAGGTTGGGGACGTCTGACATATTTGATTTTTTTATTTATTTATTTATTCATTCATTCATTCTATAACTTATATCCCGCCCTTCCCACAAAGTGGCTCAGGGCGGCTCACAACAAACAATAAAACAATAAAACAGAGTTCAAAATTATTACATTTAAAAGTTAAAACATTTAAAAACCTAAAAACCTTAAAATTTTAACATTAAATCTATACCATATGAGTCACAGAAGTCTAATAAGCTACATTTATTTCCCAGTCAGGCGTAGGCTAACCGGAAGAGGGTTGTCTTACAGGCCCTGTGGAACTGAGCAAGGTCATTTTATCAACATTCATAGCTTTAGAGACACTGGTTCAGTCCAAATATACAAAATAATACTTTATTGGAAGCATGCTTTCTTGCTTAGATTAAAAATCTAATGTGTACAGATTTTGCATTTACTTAACTATGGTAAGTTAAAACAGCTCTATGAAACAGTCAATTATTCAACTTCTTAAAAAATTAACAAACCCGTGGAATTTGGGGTGAATGCTAGAGTATCACCCTGCTGCAGTATACATAGGAAGTGATGTTGCAGCACTGGAGCAACACCTGTTTTGTTGTCCCACCCCCAGGGTCTCCTGCTGGTTGCTAGTGCTCAGCTGACAATGCTAGGAGCTCACTGGAGATGTGATGCTATACAGTCCACCCTAGGAAGCCACCATTTCCTTCAAGGAAACTGATATTTGTAGTCTGGAAGTCAACTGAAATTCCAGAAGAACTTCAATCCCAAACTGGAGATTAATAAACATCAGTTCTCTCCACCTCCGGTCTCTGATGAAGAAAAAATAAGAGAATGAATTCTGGCTTTTCCTCTTCCCCGAATCTGCTATTGCATCAAAGAAGAGTACCTGCTTCCTGGATGTTACCCAGTTGCCAAAAAAGCAGTTGTCTGATTATTTATTTATTTATGTTAATTTGTATTCTGCCTTTTCCTGTAAGCAGGCTCAGAGCAGATCACAACAAGAGTTAAAACAATGAAAAACTACAAGCTAAAACCATAAAATACAATACAACAACACATATATCAAAGGCGGTGGTTCTCATTGGGCACATTCTGTATATCAGTACAGCAGAGATTAAATAATAAATTAAGATAAAATAATTTAGCATCATGGCAGGCAAGGGAAGCCAAGCAGATGGAAATAAGGATGCCCGCTGCCTCAACCAAAAGCCCGGCAGAACAGCTCCATCTTTCAGGCCCTACGAAATGGCAACAAATCAGGTAGGGCCTGGATCTCCACAGGGAGCTGATTCCACCAGGCTGGGGCCAAGGCTGAAAAGGCCCTGGCCCTGGTCGAGGCAAGCCAAACATCCTTTGGGCCAGGGATGGGGGGGATTCCTAGGATGTCTGGTGTCACTGTTCAGTTGTGAGTTGGATATGTTTTCAAAGGACCACTTTTCATGGCAGGCACATCTTCCCTGCCTTTAGGGGACATGGCTAGAGTCTGGTTCTGCCCTGCCTACCCCCTTGACAATACCATAGGCACAGGTTTATCACTTCATCTGCTGTTTACAAAAACAAAGCCCAAGTGAAGGTCCAATAACAGATGGGTTGTCAACTGAACATTCCTCCACAGGCATTACTGGTTTTTCTCCATTCTGACTGATTGCCAGATGAGGCTATTTTCATTTAGCAGAGAGAACAGATGCTAGCTTTTTCAACATTTTAGAGCCTCTTAAGGCAAAACAATTGCTATGCTACACAGTTTTTAAAACTTTGGTAGCTAATGTTAACTTTCAGCACAGGTCTTTCTGAGCCTGAAAAGTAACTCTCTAAACACTATTAGGGTTTGTAGAATCTTTCGGGATCAAGTGCCGTGTTCTACTGGAGAAAGTTTTCCTTCCAGACGTTTCGTTCTCAGCTGCGGTGAACATCCTCAGTGGCATTGCAGCCGGAGCAGGCACTCAGACCTTCTCCGACCTTCGCCTGCTCCGGCGCTCAGACCTTCGCTCAGACCTTCGCCTGCTCCGGCTGCAACGCCACTAAGGATGTTCTCCGCAGCTGAGAACAAAACGTCTGGAAGGAAAACTTTCTCCAGTAGAACACGGCACTTGATCCCGAAAGATTCTACAAACCCTAATGATGTTACCAGCCGTGAAAACCTGAAATCTTTGATCTCTAAACACTGTAGTAAACTTTGGCTGCCTTTTCTGCCTACCTTTCCCATTCAACATCTCCTCAATCACAATCACATCTCCTCAATCACAAAGAGAAAGACAGGGTGGGCTGCAGAGAAAACAGGAGGAGGAGAGAGAGCACTCTAGGAGCCCCATTTGCAGAATGTTCAGAATCACATCTGTTTTGGCACTGCACTGCACAAGAACCGGAAATATAGCCCCAGTTGCTGCTGCAACCTAAATGCTCAGAAGCAGTTACAAACTTCAACAAACAGGAAATCCGGCATCACATGACTGAAATACCACATGTCTAAAATACCACCAGACTTGCTAACTATCAACACCTGAGACATCACCAGCCTTAATCACTTCAGTGGCCACTGGGTCACTTATACCAAGTTCTGTCACTGCAGTAAAATGGTGTCTGGAAACACAACCTGTGTTTCTGGGACTGGATAAGAGTATGAGAAAGTGTTTGCCTATGTATTTAGATGATGCCTTGCAACAAATCACCACAAGTGCCTCCCAATGGAATCCTATATGAACCACCTCCCTCCATATTGAATTCAAAATAATAATAGGCAATCACCTCCCCACCATCCTCTTATATTTCCCCAGATGACATAAGTAGGAAATAAAGATTATGTACTTTTCAAGCACTCAAACATATGTGTTTAGACGCAACAAATAATCAAAAGTCACATGTTCTGATTATTTACCTCTAGCTTTTTTGTTAGGGAATGTAGACTTACCTTGATTTTCTCCTTCCACACCTGAAACAAACTTGTTTTATCTTACTGGTCACCTACTTGTTCTCTCACACAATGTCTCTGATAACTGCCATCTGACTAGCAACAGCTGAGTGTAAAGTCAACTCCTCAGAGAAATCAACTTGTTTTATAACACTTGGGTTGATTAAATGACAGGCATTATTAAAATCATGCTATAAAAACAGACATAGAATTTATTTATTTACTACTATATTTAGGGAATTCATATTGCTTCCTTCTGCAAAAAATGTATCCAAGAATACCTTGCATGCTTCTGTCCTGTTTTAGATAACCTTGCACATAAGACATTTGACCTCTTACTAAGAATAAACAAGGTATCTTCAGTTCCCTTCAGTATATCTTAGTGCTCTAGATAGGACTTCTACCTATCTGCAAATGGTATGTGTCATGCCCCTGTCGCCCCCTGGGGGGTCCCCTGGCAGTATCTCAATGCCTCTGTATAAATCAATGGTGCAGCCTCATTTGGAGTACTGTGTACAATTCTGGTCACCACACCACAAAAAAGAGGGGACTGGATAAACATATGGAGCAGAGGTCCATCAGTGGCTATTAGCCACAGCGTATTGTTGGAACTCTCTGTCTGGGGCTAACTATGCTCTGTATTCTTGATACTTGGAAGGGGCAACAGTGGGAGGGCTTCTAGTGTCCTGGCCCCACTGATAGACCTCCTGATGGCACCTGGGGGGCGGAGTTTGCCACTGTGTGGCACAGAGTGTTAGACTGAATGGGTCATTGGCCTGATCCAATAAGGCTTCTCTTATATTCTTATGTTCTCTCATATTCTTACCACTAGTTAAATGGAAGAATGAACAAGCGTTTGAAATAAGCACAAGAAAGCCAATGGATCATACTTCACATAAAATTAAATCACAGTCACTGAATGCAATACATTCTTGTTTCACATAAATACTAGTAAGTTATTTTTCAGGTAGATTTTTTGCTCAGGTACATCCAAACGCACACTCCTACACTAACATATTAGACTTCAATTTCAGTTGTAAATCCCATGCTTTCTTTGTAAAACAGACACAACCTATCTTCTGGATGAAACCCTATATCATATTTGAATACATGCAGATTGTGGAAATGAAATGTTTGGGGGGGTTTTCTCATTTATAACAACACTTTCCAATGTCCCTTAGAAACAAAACATACATTTCCTCTATTAATTTTTTTCTCAATATTTTTCTTACCTTAAAATACTTAACAAAATATCAAATAAGAAAATAAACTAACATCCCATATTGTTGCTGTCAACAAGGAAAAATCAAATCCCAGAGAGGATAGGACAATGGAAGCCAAGATACCCAGCAACCTCCAAGAAGGATATCAAGTAATGCATTACCCCCAATCCCAATAAGCCCAGGACAATTAAACACTACCAAGGTACAGGAGAGAGTCTCTCTTGATCAGTTCCAGACTCTGTCAGCAATCCATGACGAAATAAAATAAAATGATACTGCATGGGGAGGCAATCTGAACCCCATAAAAAACTATACAATCTAGGGTCTTGTCTTGTGACTCCATGAGATCAGGATGGTAAGCATTTGTGAGACATTAGCAAACATCTTAGAATGCGTAACAGATCTCGAAGATAATACCCAGCCATCAGATAAAACAATCAAGAAGCCCTCTTAATAAAATTTCCAACAATAGGAGTATCTCCTGATAAAGTATCCCCTAGTATGACCCTTATCCAGCAACCTGTACTGGCTTGCAGGCTCCAATTATCAGATGCCAGAAGTCAGGCAAGGCAGGGTCATTTAGTCCAGGGTCCAGAAGTCAAGCAAGGCAGAGTTGTTCAGTTCAAGGTCAGGGGTCTCGAAATCAGGCAAGGCATTGGCTTAGCATCTATCATACATGTTGCATCCACACACAACAGCCTTTTCTGGTTGATTTTTATAGCCTCATGCCTAAGAGTCATGTTTGCAGCCAGCTGCTCAGAAGCAATCCTAAAACTATTCAACTTTGTTATCAGCAAGCAGCAGGCATCCGACCAGGAGATATGCATTTTGCCATCTTGTCTGCAGCTCTGTTCTCAGCCTCCACCTGTGGCACTCTAAGAGTGTGGGTGATACTGTTGGGCTGGGAACAGCCAGCTGAGGTTCACCCACTGAATCAGGGCTGGAGGATGTCAGTGGCTCTGCACTAGCTGTTGGCTGTAAATCCTGACAAGCCTGCAGCTCCTTTTCCTACTCTTCAGCTTCTCCTGTCAACTCAAGACTAGCTACACAGAGTTCATCTCCTCCTGAGGAGTCTTCTTCTCCTGAGGAGTCCTAACTATTGCTGAGCCCTGACTGACCCATGACACCACTTGCTTCCCATCTCTCCAGAAAGGGAGCAGATTAAGGGGTTAAAAGAGCCCACCATTAGACCAGCATTTTAGGTTCAACTTCACCATCTCTATTTGAAATATTTACATGCTCACCTTTTCCCCAAGAACCTCAAAGCAGGTAACAAAGTATTTAAAAACCTTGATAGCTTGGTTATCATCAGGAGTATGCGTAGCTCATGCACTCTACAATCACTCCACTGGCTGACCATCAGTTATTGATTCATGGTATTGGCTATTATATACAAAATGTTTCAAGGTCTTGGACTGTCATATCTGCAAAACAACTTCTCCATCTATGTCTGCTCATGACAATTTCACTCATCTGAGCAGTGCAGGTGCTGTTCTGCAGATAGGCAAAATCAACAGCTGCCCATATATGTGCCTTCTTTGGAGTGGCCCTGTAGAACGACTTGCCTGTGGAGGTCAAGAAGACTCCTAAACTCTTGGCATTACACAAATTATGTAAAACAGAATCATTCAGGTGGGAATTTCCTATAAAAGAAACAGGGCTACATGATAACTCATTGGTCCAGGAAAATGCACTCTGTTTCTTCTGATGTAATACCATGCTCCACATTGTTGAACAAGTCACATTTAATGCTTATGTTTTGCTCACACAACAGCTGGGTTTAAAAATCCTGCAATTCCTTCTCCTGGTGCTAATGCAATTCCTAGTCCTTATTAGGTGTATTATCCAATTGATTCCATTGATTTACATCATGTAATCTGCCTTGGGTCTCTTTGAGAAAGTACAAATAATGTAAATGAATAAATGATAAATAAAAACACTATATGCCTCCTTTTATCCAGGATGTCCACAAAATTCTCCCTAACAGTTTCACTGAAAAATAGATAGGGGAGGGCCCTAACCCCTTCCAGGAAATTGTTCAGAGGAATGAGGCAGCCACTGTACAAACTTGAGCCCAGACTCTTGCTGAAGATGCCATAGACAAGGGGGTATTGATGGCAGACCTTACTGGAAAGAACAATCCTCAAATATAATTTTAGGAACTACACTGCTAAAACATTTGTTGTACTTTCACTGTTTCTAAATTATGTTATGTTCTCTAGCCTGGCCATTTTCAAGAAAGGTGAACAAATTTACACAATTTACCTGGCAATAAGTATGACCAGTTGCTTTACAAGATGCTTTCTGAAGTAAAGTGAGAGCACAATACAATACCTGTAAGTAATTTTCTCTTCAGTGCCAGGCTCATCTTTTTCCCAGATCAAAGCCACTCTGTTTGGAGAATGATGTGCATGCTGGTCCAAGCAATTAACTATATATAAACAAATCATAAAGAAATCATAGCATCTCATATGTTAATGAGGTAAACTGTCTAATGCATTAATTATGGTGTGCTGTTAGAAAAAAGCAATATCATTTTTTTTAAACGTATACATTTTTAAACACATAGGCCCAATCCAGATCTAGCCAAAGCCAGCAAGGTATTAACTTGTGACTCTGTGCATGGGGATGCATATTCCAAACTGACAGATGGAGCAAGTACATGCCCATCCAAACATGGAACACTGAAGGTGGGAAGCATCTGAATCCAGATGCACAACAAATCTATATGCATAGTTCTCAATGCAGAAAGAGAATCTATGAGTAGAGCTCCTTCCAAGCACAGATCTCCTTTCTGGATCAGAATGATAGTAAATCATTAGGAAGGAGTTATATAATCACAACTATTTATTGTTTGGAAAGTTTGCTTTTGGCTGCTTGAATTGATGCTTGGCATTTCACCCAGTAAAATTGTTACTGTCCTAGCATGGATGTTCAGAAGTTGCTGTACAGCTATAATCACCCGGTTATAACATGACCCTGAATAAATAGCAGTCCTATTCATCTAAACCAGGAGTCCTTAACCTTAAATCTATGGGCACCTTTGGAATTCTAACACCATATGCTATGTATAGTCACAAAAATAGCTGCTGTAGGACATGGAACTTATGGCAGCTGCAGGAAGCTACAAAATGGCTGCTGCAGGCTACCTATGAAGGAGAGCCCCTGAATAATTAATACCTCAATAATAATATTTGTCATATTGAGTAAAAATATGTTTTGTCTTCAAACAGAGGAGTCTGTTGTAAAACTGCCATTAGAAACACAGACCGTCTTCAGTGGGTGTGTGTTCACAGATGTGTATTAGGATAAGACAAAGGGGCCTCATTGAGAAGCTTCTTGCTGGAGTTGATAAAGGAATGAGACAGGAGGAACGGAAAAGTACTAAAAGGAGTTGCAAGAGGGTGGGGAATGTTGAATCAGATAAGCCTGGGTGCCTGCCTGCTTGTTTTCTGTGTGAATAAAACTGGCTGTATGCAGAATGATTTTAACACAGTCATTCTGGGGGCCCATGCCCGACTGGGTTCTGCTTATGGTACCATAAGGTAAACCTCACTTTAAACCAGTAAGTCTGTGCGGACCTCGTTATTTCTCTGCTTCACCTACAGTCACACAATGAAGAGTCATGTGCTGCTGCCAAAGCAACAGTTTTTAAAAATCTGCACATTCAAATCACCAATGGCCAATTGGAAACTTTGCTGGAGAAAAGCCCCTGGCCCCTTCCACTTTCTAAAAATACTTGTCAGGTCCCAGCAAAGGTGCTGGCAGGCACCACAGCACCCATGGGCACAATACTGGGAACCACTGATCTAAACTGATAATCCAGATGTTTCCAATATTTCAATATTCATTAAAATAAATTAGATTGCATTGTACAGGCAATAAGAACCCATACATGAGTTCTCAGCTAAACATCAGCATAACTCCATTAGATTCAGCAAACATATATTATGTCAATACAATACAAACATATATCCAAAACTGACCAGCTTCCAGTAAAGGTTTGTTGATGTCCTTTGCAGTTTACAAGAACATCTACCATTCTAAACCCCAAAAACTAAAATTCTGTTATCCAGAAGTAAAAATGGCAGCAATAACATCTACCTAATCACAGAATCATAAAGTTGGAAGGGATGTCCAGGGTCATCTAGTCCAATCCCTGCACAATGCAGGGAATTCACAAATGCCTTTTCCCTATGCCCCCACTTACCCCTGCTCCATGCCCAGAAGATGGCTAAACCCCCCATTTTTCCCACTAAAAAAACATGAACTTGAGCTCTATAATGTGCTTGCCAGACAAACCTTTTTATTAATTTTCCTCAGAAAGTCTCAACTACAATACAACGACCTAATGTATTTACCAGGGGTCGTTTTGTAGGGGAAAAGGTGCAGGAGCTCAGTAACATATCTCATTTGCATATGTCTTGAGATCTGTGTGCAGCCGGGAGAGAACTCTCCACTGCATGCAGACCCTGGCTGGAGGTTCAGGAGCTGTGCTCCTGTGAGCTCCTGCTGAATTCAAGCCCGGGTATTTACCATTTGAAAAATATAAGAGTCCATCGCAAAACAGAGGCAGAGGAATGCAAACAGACAATGGAAGAACAAAATTTGTACAAGGATGGAAAGGAAAGTCATGCAGATCATGTGAAAGAAGCATTCTGAATACTTTGTTGAAGAAAAGCAGTGTAAATAGCACCTTGAAGGAAGTTCTGCCCTGTCAGTATAGAAAGACATATGCAATTCCCTTTCAGTTTCTAAGCATAGCAGAATTACTCTAGAACAGGGATGCTGAACTCATGAGGGCCGGATCTGACATAAATGAGACTTTGTCCTGTAATGCCAGGTAGCAGAGATATAAACTTTATAGAGGACACAGACAAAGATTTTTAAAAACATGTTTAAAACATTAGTGCTTGTTGGTTTTAATGGTGCTTTCTTTGTAACTCTCCCGTGCTGGGCATGGAACTGGGCAAAAGAAGTTCTGGCTCTTTCCTTCCTTCCCCAGGGGACCAGGAGAGGGAGTAGCCTCAGCCAGTAAAAGGAAGAAAGGCTTGACTCAATAGCTCTGCTGTGCAATTGAGAGAGCCTGGCAAAGCAAGCTATTCCTCTCCTCTTCCTCAACAAGAGAGGAGCCTCAGTCAATGGAGAAAATGGAGACTTTGCTCTGTAGCTCCTGGGCAACTGAGCAAGCCTGGCAAAGCAAGCTGTGATGTAGAAGGAAGCAAGAGAGAGGGAGGTGGAAGCAGACAACAGCCAGTTGCTTGGGGGCCTGATTCGGCCCCTGGGCCACATGCTTGACACCACTGCTCTAGAGCTTTTCCACACCAACTTGATGTAGTTTGGTTTCTTAACTGTGTGGGTTTTCCCCCACCTATCACGCTGCTGGTTGTTCTCCCTAGTATTTACTGAGTTTGGAAAACCCCCGTACTAAGAAGCCCAGCTTTATCACAACATGGGGTGGGAAAGCTGCGAATTTTTTCAAAAATTTTCTCTATAGGTATAAAATCATGACTGAAGTTTGACCATCAGATTCTGCAGCATGATATCATGTAATTCACCCGTCTGCAGCTACATAATATCTATGAATATTTTTCCCACCGAAAGGCTGTTCTGTAAATATGAACTTGAGCTCTAGAAATATAATATGCTTGCCAGACAATCCTTTCTTTAAATTTTCCTAAGAAAGTCTCTATTACAAGTAGTTCAAGTTCAAGTTTATAAAACATGCATTACTTCTATGGGAAAGTTGCAATGAATATTTTCTGAGTGAGGTCTATGATTCCACATAGGCTGCTCTTAACAAAAAAAAAACTTCAGTAAACAACAGTGGCAGTGAATTCCTTTAATCATTCAAGCCACACTCATTGTTCAAAATACCTTAAAACGTTTATATACATCTTCTACATGGCCACGCAGTCAAACTGGCTCCACTAACTTTTTATTCCCCAAATTTTTAACTTTTAAATGGTTTTAACGATATTATTTTGTACAATGAAATCAAAGACTTGCTTATAAAGGATTTTCATATGCAATTCTCTTTTAGCTAAACTATGTTTTAAGAAGCTATCTGTACCAGCTTTTCATAAATCAAACTGTTTATGAAAAGTGGCATAAGTTATTTATAGTACAGTTTTTACTCTGCCCTTTCACTGTCATTAACTTATACATAAGGTCCACTAGAATCTGCCAAATATTGGCCCACTTCAGTGTGCACTGGATTGTGTTATAGAAAATACTACTTTACATAAAGAGTGATTAAAATGTGCAATTTGCTACAAGAAGATGTAGTGATGGCCACAGGAATACAAAGTTTTAATTAGACAGATTCATGAAGGATAAATCTATCAATAGCTACTAGCCATGGTGACTGAGGGGGACCTTCACCTTCAGAGGCACTAAACCTCTGAATCCCAGAGCCAGGAAGAAATGTTAGGGAAAGGTCTCAGCCTTTATGCCCTGGTGTTGGCCCTCCCAAGGAACTGGTTGGCCACTGTGTGAGACAGGATGCTGAACTGGATGGACTATTGGTCTGATCCAGCAGGGCTCTTCTTACATTTTTAAGTGGGACTAAAACAATTGTGAATATTAACAAAAATATATCCATGAGGCAGTGATCCACCACAAGCTCCATTAAACCAAATGAAAGTTGCCAGCAGCACTGACTGCTGCACTAGGTCATGACCAATGACTTTCAATGTGGTTACTTTGTTCCAATGGATTCTCATAATAAACCACCTATGTGTAATTATTTAGGGCACCTGCCCTGTAGAATATTAACTTGTAAAGGCAGAAAATGCAAATGACCGTGCGGCATTTCTGGAAAATGTCACCCTATTATTTCACTGTAGCTTTTTCCAGTTTAAGTTCAAGATAATTATAATGAAGGAAGCCGAGCATTGTCTAGGGCTAGTCATACAGAACATACAATTCTAGTGTTATGTCAATGTCAGAACTCAAGAACGTCAAACGGATCCCATACTTAGTTACAAAGCTAGGATTTTATTGAAGAGAACTAGGTGCTGGAAAAGGCAAGATAACAGTAATGGCGAGAGCCAGCATCAGCTTGATTTTATACACGTAAAGCAAACATCTCACAAAGCCACAATTCACATTGTAGGGCGCAGCTGTCTTCTCACCATCACTATCAGTAGAGAGGATGCCTCCCTACTCCGAAGGCCATGCTGTTCGGCTTCAAAGGGTCCCAGTGTGAGAATGTGCAGAGACAAGACATAATTCATTCTACAGCCCCAAATATTTTGGATACCAGTGGGGCAAGGTTAATTACTATTCAGGCACTCTGGGTTAAGCAAAGGTTACAACATGGAGTCAGTTTGGTTCAGTAACAATACAGCTCCAAGCCACAATAAAACTACCATACAGCATTGGTCACCTTATAGAGGACCAGCAGCAAAGATACAAGTTCTGACATACTGCCCCCCCTAAGCGCCCCCTCCCGCGGGGCCGGCCTTGGGCTTGTGCGGGTACAGTAGGTGAAACTTTTTCAGCAGTTGCGGTGCCACTACATTCTGAGACTCGACCCACTCGTCACAGCTCGGGGGGAAGTGTTTCCACCTGATCAAATAATACAGTTTCCCCCGTTTGACTCTGGAGTCCAGGATCTCCTGGACTTCATGGTGACTCTGACCCCTCACTGTCGTCGGAGGGGGCGGTGGGGCCCTGGGATGGAAGGACGTAGCACCAGGGTCTTTCCGAAGCAAGCTGCAATGAAAAACAGGATGGATCTTACTTAGTGATTTGGGTAGTTCGAGTTCTACCGTTACTTTATTTATCACCCTTTTGATTTTGAAAGGTCCTAGGAACTTCAGTGCAAGTTTGCGGCAGGACTGGGGAAGGGGAAGGTTCTTTGTCGACAGGAAAACTGTATCCCCCACCTTCAGATCCCACTCCGGAGAGTGTTTTTTGTCAAACTGTTTTTTGTAGGCTTTTTTCGCTTCCTCCAGGTTTTCCTGAATTCCCTTCCAGCCTTCACGAAGTCCCTCCCACCATTGTTGGCATGATGTTGGCTGGGATGGGCTGGCTGGGAGGGCGAGCGTAGGGAACGGCTTGCCCTCGTAGCCATTGATGATTTGAAAAGGGGAGGTTTTGGTTGAGCTATGGAGGCTATTGTTGTAGCCGTATTCTGCAAAGGGGAGGAGATCTACCCAGTTGGACTGTTGGAAATTAATGAAACAGCGGAGGTATTGTTCTAGAAGGCCATTAACCCTCTCCGTCTGTCCGTCCGACTGGGGGTGGTAGGCAGAACTCAGTCCTTGCTCAATGCCAGCTAGTTTGCAGAACTCCCGCCAGAAGTTGGCAACGAACTGCGTTCCGCGGTCACTAATGACCTTGTCTGGGAATGAGTGTAGGCGTACAATGTGAGTGAAAAAGAGCTGGGCAAGTTTTTTGGCTGTAGGTAACTGTTTGCAAGGAATGAAGTGAGCCTGCTTTGAAAAGGTGTCGACTACGACCAAGATGACTGTCTTGCCCTGTGAGGGCGGGAGCTCTACAATGAAGTCCATGGAGACTACCGACCAAGGTCGGGTGGCTGTAGGGAGGGGAACCAGGTGGCCCGGAGGTTTGCCCCCCCTTCGTTTTGCCATGAGGCAAGTGGGACATGAGAGTACAAATTCTGAAACATCTTTTTTCATTTTCGGCCACCAAAATTGGCGGGTGAGCAAGTTGAGTGTTTTGACATAGCCAAAGTGGCCGGCCAAGCGACTTGAGTGGCAGCGGTCCAAAACCTCCTTCCTGAGGGGATCGGGCACATAGATTTTTTCATTATGTAACCAGAGCCCGTTCTCGGCCTTGACCAAGTTAGGGGGGCGGTCAGTTTCTTGTTTGTACTCTGAGAGGAACCGAGAAAGTAATTCTAAGTCCGGTGGGTTGGTCTGTTTACCGGAGCGGGTGGTGACCCCCCCCCGCGATGGCTGAGGGGGAAATTAGTGAGTCCACCACCTCCTCCCTGAGACTGTCGTGTTGGGGCAGGCGGGAGAGGGCGTCCGCTAAAAAGTTCTTTGAGCCCGGGATGTGTTTCAACACAAAATCAAACTTAGCAAAGAAGCCTGCCCACCGGATCTGTTTTGCAGTCATTTTGCGACGCCCAGTGAGGGCTTCCAGGTTTTTGTGATCGGTCCAGATTTCGAAGGGGACTCTCGCTCCTTCAAGCCAGGAGCGCCAGGTTTTTAAGGCAAACATGACTGCAAATGCCTCTTTGTCCCAGACCGACCAGTTTCTTTGTTCATTGGAAAATTTCCTGGAAATATAGGCACAGGGTCGGAGCACCCCATTTTCTCCCCTCTGCATTAATATGGCTCCTACAGCGGCGTCGGAGGCGTCGCATTGGACCACAAAGGGCTTAAGTTCGTCGGGATGAGCCAGCACGGGTTCGGAGGTGAAGAGGCGTTTTAGCTCAGTGAAAGCTTTTTGACAGTCAGGCGTCCACGTTAGGCGTGCGCCGGGTTTTTTAGCCTCGTCACCCTTCCCTTTAGTTTTGAGGAGTTCTGTAAGAGGGAGCATGACCGTGGCGAACCCCTTTATGAAGTCGCGGTAAAAATTAGCGAACCCGATAAAACTTTGTAACTGCTTGCGGGTTCGAGGGGGTTCCCAGTCTAACACCGCTTGGACCTTTGCGGGGTCCATGGACAATCCCTCCCCCGACACCCGGAAGCCTAAGTAATCCAGTTCGGTCTTGTGGAATTCACATTTTGACAATTTGGCATACAGTTTGTGTTTACAAAGGGTGCTTAACACTTTTCTGACCAAAGGCACATGAGACTTTAGATCTTGTGAATAGATAATGATGTCATCAAGGTACACCACCACCCCCTTGAACAGGAAGTCCCGCAGCACTTCATTAATAAAGTTCATAAAAACACCCGGGGCTCCCTGTAGCCCAAACGGCATGACAAGGTACTCAAATTGTCCCAGTGGGGTGTTGAAGGCTGTCTTCCACTCGTCCCCCTCTTTGATGCGGACGCGGAAGTATGCGTCTCGGAGGTCGAGTTTGGTAAATACTTTCCCCTTTGCTACGGTGTTTAATAAGTCCTTTATCAACGGGATCGGGTAGGCGTTGGACATGGAAATCCCGTTTATCGCACGAAAATCTGTGCAAAGCCTAAGAGACCCGTCCTTCTTCTTTCGGAACAGGACAGGGGCGGCATGGGGAGCTGTGGCGGGTCGAATAAAGCCACGCTTTAGATTTTTGTCCAAAAACTTTCGGAGTTCAGCTTTCTCCGCCCAACCCATGGAGTACAGTTTCGCTTTGGGAAGCTGCTGCCCTGGGATTAGCTCAATGGCACAGTCTGTAGGGCGGTGGGGCGGTAGCTCATCCGCTTCCTTCTCGCTAAATGCCAGCTTTAAGTCTCGGTACTCCTTGGGGATGGAGGCGACTTCCTCGAGTGTGAGGCACGCCCGCATGTTTTGGGGGGGAGCGTGCGGCCCCCACTCGGGGCGCCAGTGGTGATGCTCGCACCTCCAATCCGGGAACCGGACGAGCTGTTCCTCCCACCTTATGTCGGGTTGGTGGCGGGCGAGCCAAGCTGAGCCTACTACCACGTCGAAAGAGCAGGAGGGGGCGATTACGAAAGTCTCAATTCCCCAATGCTCCTCAGTCCCTACCGGGACCGCCTGAGTTTCTAAAGTACATGGTTCCCCTCTCATGGGCCCCCCGTCCATTTGCTGGAACTGCATCGGTTGTGGCAGGGGCGAAGTGGCTAATCCCAGCGCCTCAACTAGGCGGGGGGTGATCAAGTCCCTGTTACACCCTGAGTCGATTAGCGCTCGGGCGTGCATGAATCTCTTTAGGTTCGGGTTAAGGAGGGTGACGGCCATAAAAAGTAAACCCCCAGTTGCTCTCACCGTGAGGAGTGCCGGCTGTTGTTGGACCTGCTTTGCGGCACCCATTAAAGCAGGTCGCTGTCGTTTCCCGCCGACTCGGTATCGTCCGACTCCTCGGTCGATTCTTCGACTGCCGCCAGGCTGGTGGTAAAATCCTCGTCAGTCGCCAAGGAAGTGGCGACGGAGCCCCGACTGGGCTCCTTCGATCGGCTGCTCTTCTTCTTCTTCGGGCCCGGGGTGGTTGGCCGCGCCGTGGGTGGTGTGGATCCCGCTTTCCCAGGGCAGTTAGCAGCAAGATGATTTGGGTCCCCGCATTGGAAGCACTTGCGGGCGGGAGACGGGGTGGAGGTCGTCGGAGCCTTCTTCCCTTCAGATTTAGTTGGGGTGTGTTTGGCTCCCTTCCTCGCTAGTTGCTGTCTCCTCATCCCCACGTGTTGGAGGTTGGTCTCCACTTCCCCGGCCAGTTGGATCCAGCCGACCAGCGTGTCGGGCCTTCCCTGACTGTAACAGCGGTCGAGGATGCTCGGATTCAACCCGTTGATGAACGCGGTGTATTTCATGACCTCGTTCCATCCCCTCGCTGCCGCACAGTACCCCAGGAATTCGGTGGCGTACTCGCGGGTGGAGCGGTTGCCCTGTTCGATGCGTTGGAGGGCCGCGACCGCCTTCTCCTCCCGCAAGGGATCTCCATACTGGCGGAGCATCGCGTGCAGGAACCCTGCCACGGTAGCTAATTCGGGCTTTCTTCCCATGAAAAGCCCCACATACCATTTGCGGGCCGCCCCTCTCAGTCGAGACGCGATGTGGTACACTCGGCTGGCCTCGGTAGGGTAGTCGGCGCCCCAGTGGGTGAAAAACGTGTCGCACTGAATAGTAAAGTATTCCACGTCCTCCGGATTCCCATCGAACGTAATCTTCAGCTCTCTTCCCCGTCCCTCGGCCCCTCCTGGCGCTCGCGGCACCCCAGGCGGCGGTGCTGGGCCCGGTAGGGCCGGCGGGATCGGACCGGGTAGTGCAGGCGGCGCCGGGGCGGCCGGGGCCCCTGGTGCGGGCGGCGCCGGCGGTGCCGGGGCGGCCGGAGCCGGCGGAGCCGGAGGTGCCGGGGCCGCTGGGGCCGCTGGGGCCGGCGGCGCCGGGGCAGCTGGAGCCTGCGGGGCGGGGGCCGGCGGGGCGACAGGCGGTTGCCCCAGTGGCAACACTCCATACGGTATCCCCAGGACCGCGGTTTGCAAAGTGCGGAGCTGGTCGTGGATAGCGCCCAGGTTCTGCTGCATCTCCTCGGCCATCGTCACGCGGGAACGGTGCACATCGCCGTGGATTTCCCGCACCCAATCGAATAATTCGTTGCGGAGGGTCCGGATCGGGTCTTCCCCCCCTCGGGGCTCCGTGCCCTCCGCCTGGCCCTCGTCGTCGTCTCCTGCCCCTCCTTCGCCCAACATGCTTCGATACCGCTGCTCCGCGGCGTCGATTGCTGCCGTGGACTTCCGCGGGCTCCAGGTTCGCGGGGCCGGGAAGGCGGCGTCGACCGAGAAGGGCGCTGGAACCTTAATTTTGCGTCGGACCCCCGTCACGTTTGGGTCGAGCGGCGGGTCCTCCGATGGGGTGGTGGGCTCTCCGTCGTCTGGTACTTTTGCCGCCATCGAGCCAAGCCTCCAGTACAGATAAGCCATGAACAATGGGATTACTGTTATAATGTCAGAACTCAAGAACGTCAAACGGATCCCATACTTAGTTACAAAGCTAGGATTTTATTGAAGAGAACTAGGTGCTGGAAAAGGCAAGATAACAGTAATGGCGAGAGCCAGCATCAGCTTGATTTTATACACGTAAAGCAAACATCTCACAAAGCCACAATTCACATTGTAGGGCGCAGCTGTCTTCTCACCATCACTATCAGTAGAGAGGATGCCTCCCTACTCCGAAGGCCATGCTGTTCGGCTTCAAAGGGTCCCAGTGTGAGAATGTGCAGCGACAAGACATAATTCATTCTACAGCCCCAAATATTTTGGATACCAGTGGGGCAAGGTTAATTACTATTCAGGCACTCTGGGTTAAGCAAAGGTTACAACATGGAGTCAGTTTGGTTCAGTAACAATACAGCTCCAAGCCACAATAAAACTACCATACAGCATTGGTCACCTTATAGAGGACCAGCAGCAAAGATACAAGTTCTGACAGTCAACTGCAGTAGCATCAATCATGTTACTGCTAACCTATATTATGCACTAGTTCATCCAAGAATGATTGTAGTTGATGCTTTTTCTGAATATATAGATCAGGTAAGGCATCCCTTTTGTTGTGGTGGTGAAAGACACTGCAGCAACAGCTAACATGGACTTTGGGACACTATCTCCCTTGGGAAGAATTAAAGGAATTTACCTTATGAGTCACAGTGGATTTAAAACTTCATTCTCTCTTTGTTATTTTTTGAACAGTTGCTAATTTAAAAAAAAGGAAAGTTTTAGGGCTAAAACTTGCAGCAAGCTTTTTGGTGGAAAAGGCTTGCAGCAAGTTTAAGAGCTGCAAAGTTTTAATTCTGGAGATAAGTGAGGACTGACTGAGGTAAGAACCCAATATCTCTGTAGCCTTGGGAAGTCCCATTGTCCTAAGTGTTGTAATAACTTGTATTGCAAAGGAATTTCAGAAACAGACTGGAATGAGAGGCTGCTGAATTAAAAGTTATTACAACACTCAGGATAATGGAATCCTCAGAGCTTAACGGAGATATTGGGTTCTTATCTCAGTACACATTCAGTTCTCACTTATACCCAGAATTAAACTTTATTAGTCTTCCTTGTTGACTTTTGATGAACAAAAGCTACTGAGGAAGAATCAGCATGGATTCTGTAAGGGAAGATCTTGTCTCATTAACCTTTTAGAATTCTTTGACAGGGTGAACAAACTTATGGACAAGGGTGACCCAGTAGATGCTGTTTACCTAGACTTCCAGAAAGCTTTTGATAAAGTTCCTCATCAAAGGCTCCTTAGTAAATTCAGCAGACAAGTCCTCTTATCCCATGGCTGCTGAGTTTACTAAGGAGCCTTTGATGAGGAACTTTATCAAGAGTCCTCTTGTGGATTAACACTCTCAAAACAGAGAGTGAGTATAAATGGACAGTTTTCACAGTGGAAAGTGGTAAACACTGGGGTACCACAGGGCTTGGTATTGGGCCCAGTGCTTTTTACTTATTCATTAATGATTTGGAGTTGGAAGTAAGCAGTGAAGTAAATAAGTTTGCAGATGACACTAAGTTGTTCAGGGGATGAGACCCAGGGAGGACTGTGATACATTCCTGAGAGATCTGTTAAGGTTGGGAGAATGGGCATCAACATAACAAATGAGGTTCAAAATGGGCAAGCGCAAAGTAATGCCCATTGGAGAAAAAAATTCTAACTATAAATATACATTTATGGGGTCCAAACTGGCAGTAGCTGACTAGGAGAGAGATCTTGGGAGTTGTGATAGATAACTCACTGAAGATGTTGACTCAGTGTGTGACGTCAATAAAAAGGGCAAATGCTATGCTGGGGATTATTAGGAAGGGGACTGAAAACAAATCAGCCAGTATCATAACACCCCTCTATAAATATATAGTGCAAAAAGCTCCAAAGGAAGTTTAGAATTCTAGTAAGGGGCCCAAAGTTAAAAACATCAATATAGACAAAAGTGTACTTGATGTGTCTAATTTTTGCCCCATACTAGAACTCTAAACTCCCTTTGGAAGTTTTAGATTGGTTGGTTTACTTTCTTTCCCCCAAGCATGTTTCTACTAAACCTTCGTGACATCAATCTGATCTGTCAATCTAAATTCTCTGTCTGGTATCCCCAGTTCAAGAAAAATAAATCCTTTTCCCACTATTTAGCTGACCTCTCAAGTGCCCCTCTAAGAAAGGCATTTACCAAAGCCCATTTACAAACCATGCCTTCCTTATACCTTCACGGTAGATTTAAAAAAATATCCATGGATCAACATCTTTGTTCCTGTGGTACCAATCAGATAGAAGATATTGTTCATCGTATTCTATCCTGTCCATTTTATGGACCCATTCAAAATAAACTGATGAATCAATTTCTCACAAAGTTTATATCAGAAGAGGGATGTATTAAATTTTTATTGGCTAATGTCATTCCAGATGTTACCCTTAAGGTGGCTACTCTCATTTTTTTAGCAATAAAAATAAGGAAGAAGATAACTACAGCCACCCATACAAGAATTTTGGCCAAGTTATAGTCTCATTGTGTCACATTGTTTTATTATCTATGTTTTAAATCTTGTTCATAGTACTGTATTTTGCTATGTATTTTTAATGTTTTAATTTTTATGGCTAGAAGCAGAGCGTTGGTTTTTTTAGCAGGAACGCAGTTCCAGCTGGCTTGGTGACAGGGGGTGTGACCTAATATGCAAATGAGTTCCTGTTGGGCTTTTTCTACCAAAAAAGCCCTGGCTAGAAGTAAACTGCATACTTCAGGGGGTTTGCTGGGTTGTTATGACCTATGGCTACAACAATAAAATGCTTTGACTACTAAACCTTGGACTGGCCCCCAAAGATTCTGACTTCTGGTCTAACCTAAACATACATTGTTTTAGCTGTGCCCTTCAACTTTGTGTCTGGTTGCCTGAACTCCTGATTTGCACAACTGTACTCAGCCTGATCTGCCTCTCACTTCAGGCATCTAACACTAACTACTAGAATAGCTATACATTTGTTAGTAATTATACTAACTATATACATTTCATATAGTTTCTGAAATGGTGATGGATTACTGTTAAATGGCATTCCCATTTGTTTGTAAAGCCTGGTTTCTCTGCTTCTTGAATACTCTCACATTACTCAACTAGAAAGTTCATTCATTTGTACTACTGTGCCTGCAAGCAGGCAACCACAAGGGGTGATGCTGCTCAACAAGCTGGTTTGTGAATTCAAATATCACATTAAGCCACTTATTAGCACAGAGTTAGCACAGAAAATCAAGTTAACAAATCAGTGACAAAACCTAGATTGGCACCTTGGCCATCTTCATTTGGACAACATGGCTAAAAGGGTTAGATCAAACCAAAGTTTATTAACCACAGCTGATCATGGCATCTAAATGATGCCAGCATCTAAGCTAATCTTATACATCTCCTTTTGCTCATATTCATCCCACTGCTTTCCCTCTTTCTTCTCCCTATTTTCCTCTCTTCCCAAAACATCTAAAATTAATTCTAAATAATATGGCACAGAAATTTGCCTTTCGCTTATATCAGTTTGTAAATCACCATGTATGCTAATATCACTACATAGATGAATGCATGCCATAGGCACTGAAGGGAAATATTATATTCAGGGCTTTTTTCATAGAAAAAGCCCAGCAGGAACTCATTTGCATATTAGGCTACACCCCCTGACATCACCAATGTTCCACACAGGGCTTTTGTAGAAAAAGCCTAGCAAGGACTCATGTGCATATTAGGCCACACCCGCTGACACCAAGCCAACCGTAACTGCGTTCCTGTGCGTTCCTGCTCAGAAAAAGCCCTGATTATATTGCAAATCACTGGGATTTTCACAGATATTACTTAAAAGGTGTCCTGTGGCACTTGTGCAACCACAACTCACATGTCATTCCAAAAATGCAAGTTGAGAATAAAGTATTGCTTTATAGTGACATAATAGTGACATAGTTGCTGTTCGCGTATTGAGGAAATTCATTTTTTACTTATTTATAATATTTTATTGTTACCTCTATGAGTCCAAAGCAAGCAGCATCAAGTCAAAAAAACAGCATTAAAATTAGGAAAGGAAAGGTCCCCTGTGCAAGCACCAGTCGTTTCCGACTCTGGGGTGACGTTGCTTTCACAACATTTTCACGGCAGACTTTTTATGGGGTTGTTTGCCATTGCCTTCCCCAGTCATCTACACTTTCCCCCCCAGCAAGCTGGGTACTCATTTTACTGACCTCGGAAGGATGGAAGGCTGAGTCAACCCCGAGCCGGCTACCTGAAAACTCAGCTTCCGCCAGGGATCGAACTCCAGTCATGAGCAGAGCTTAGGACTGCAGGACTGCAGCTTTAAGAGGAATCATCAAATGGCAAAAAAGAACTATGATGATGAAGCTAATGAACTCTTTTTAAAAAATAACTATGAACTTAGAACAATGTTCTAGGCGACTCGAGAGGCGATGGTGGCATGCTTGCGGCGAGGCGACCAGAACATCTAATAGGCTGTTTATGAAGTCCTATGAGTTGGCAGTCAAGGCCGTAAAGAAACTTTACTTTGCAACCCAGATTGCGTCTGAGAATTCTCACCCGGCCCAATTATTTAGTACAATTTGGACCCTTACAAGCTTGCCACAGAGCAAACCAAATGATAGAGAATTGGAGATTGGCTGTGAGGCCTTTGCAGATTTTTTCACAGATTAGGTCCTGTCGTTCTGCTACAACCTCCCGGCTAATTCTGATACAGTAAGCAAACTCGAGGCTCCGAGCATGTCTTCTGGTTTGATCCTGGATCATTTCATTCCACTCAGCATGGGGGAAATTGACGGTCTTCTGTACCATGCGTCCCACTACCTGCAGTTTGGATCCGTGTCCATCCTGGCTGGTGCGTGCTTGCCGACCGGAACTGCGAATCCCATTGCAGGAGATTATCAACAGGTCCTTGACTGAAGGAACCTTTCCCATGCCCCTTAAAGAGGCGGTGGTTCGCCCTCTCCTCAAAAAACCATCTTTGGACCCGGCCATATTGGCAAACTACCGGCCGGTGTCGAACTTGCCCTTTTTGGGTAAAGTCATTGAGAGGGCAGTGGTAGCACAGTTACAGGGGGTTTTGGATGACGCTTCCATGCTAGATCCATTCTTTTGAGACATCTGGATCGGGGCGGCTTGGCAGTGCTGATGTTGTTAGACCTGTTGGCTGCATTTGACACAGTCGACCATCAGCTACTGTCCCGCCACCTCACCGACGTGGGGATTCAGGGGTCTGCCCTTCAATGGCTTACCTCTTTTCTCCAAGGCCGGGGACAAAGGGGAGCAATAGGGGAGCAATCATCCCAGAGACACCCACTTGTGTGTGGCATGCCTCAGGGGCCGGTTTACTCCCCGATGTTGTTTAACATCTATATGCACCCCCTTGCCCAGATTGTCCGGAGATATGGGCTGGGTTGTCACCAGTATGCAGATGACACCCAGCTCTATCTATTGATGGGGGGCCGGGCTGGCTGCACCCCAGAAAATCTGGACCTGGCATTGCAAGCCATAGTGAAATGGCTCAGGGAGATTTGACTGAAATTGAATCCAGTGAAGACAGAGGTCCTGTGCCATAGTCGCGGCGGCCTGGGTAGAGAGATCCCTTTGCCATCCTTTGATGGATGCCACTGGTGCCAGCATCGAGGATTAAGAGCTTAGGGGTGCTCCTGGAGCCTTCATTAACAATAGAGGCTCAGGTAGCAGCCACTGCCAAATCTGCATTTTTTCATCTTAGGCAGATAAGCCAGTTGGTTCCATACCTGGAGCGTAACGACTTAGCAACAGTGATCCATGCAACGGTCACCTCAAGAATAGACTACTTTAACGCCCTCTACATGGGGCTGCCCTTGACTCAATTCCGGAGGCTGCAACTGGTACAAAACGCAACAGCCAGGTTATTGTTGGAGCTACCTGTACGGGAGCACATCCAACCTGCACTGGAAACGTAATAATAATAATAGCTTTTATTTCTATCCCGCCCTCCCCGCCTAGGCGGCTCAGGGCGGCTAACAACAGCTCATACGTTAACATAAATAATAAAACTTTAGATTTAACAATTAAAATTAAACATATAAAAACCAGTTAGTTAAATTAAAAATGCATAATTTAAGTTACACTATATGTATATATATATCTGGCAGCAATAAGACTGTTCTGCTGCTGGTTCTGCTAGTTTAGATAATATTATAGATGGCGGTTCTTTGTACCAGGCAACTCAGCAGTCGATGTCATTATAGGCTTGTCTAAAAAGGGCGGTCTTGCAGGCCCTGCGGAACTGGTCAAGGTTCCGCAGGGCCCGCACTTCCTCTGGAAGCTGGTTCCACAGTGCAGGTGCCGCAACTGAAAAGGCCCGTGCTGGTTGCCTGTGGCATTCCGGATTCATTTCAAGGTGCTGGTTAAAACTTTTAAAGCCCTATATGGCCTGGGACCTGTCTACCTTCGGGACCACCTTTTCCCATATGTGCCCTAGAGAGCACTATGTTCAGGGTCCCAAAATCTCCAGATTCCTGGACTGAAAGAAGTTCGATTGTCCACCACTAGAACCAGACCATTCTCAACAATAGCCCCCGGTCTGTGGAATGCCCTCCCTGAAAACATGCCACAGTTCCGCGGCCAGACCTGTAAGACCGAACTATTTAAGCTTGCCTTCAGTAGTTAAGGGGAGGTAGCAAATGTCCCACAGCACTGACAGTCCCACTGAACAAATATAGATATTGAGAAACACCAACATGCATTTTGGATTTTATGGTTAAAATGTGTAGAATTGATTTTATTGTATATTGTTTTTAAGTATTCTATGTGGTTTTTAACTGTCGTTAGCCACCCTGAGCCCGTTAGGGGAGGGTGGGATATAAATCTGATAAAATAAAATAAAACAATGTGCCTAATTGGAGGAGTACTGGAAAGCGCTTAAACCTGATGTCAAGATAAAAGGTAAACTAATTTGTTGACTGTATTTGTACCTAATACAAAATATACTTTAAGAACATGCATAAACGCTGCAGAAGCAGCCACATAATAGTCTGTAACTTATTTCCCCCCCGACTAAAATTTCAAATTCCTGCCACTTTTCAAAAGGTGGAATACATTTTATTCTCCCCCACACCTTTGAAGCTAATGAACTCTTGACTGAGGACATAAAAATATACTTTCCTTGCAAATACACTTAGAAGACGAATATATGGATCTACCAAAAGGAATAACTAACTGCATATTAATTGTACAAGGGAAAGCAACATAAAAGTCATGAAAGACAGTAACTTCCCATATTAAAAGTTTATATTTGAACACAGATTTGAACCTTATATCCAGCATGCCTTATGCTAGCTATAAGATCACACTAGCTTGTATATGGCAGATGTGTTATAATGCCAGTCTATCGGATGGACTAACTCAGCACCTCTCCATAAATTTCTGTCAGAAAAAGATCTGGAGGGATTAAACTGTATGCTGGTTTTAAGGCCATAATGAATGAATGAATGAATGAATGAATGAATGAATGAATGAATGAATGAATGAATGAATGGGGAGGGGGGGAGATCGAGAGGTCCTGCTATTTGAGATGCTTTTAGCTAGAAGGCATTGACAGAACATGCCTTTAAAACATGTACTCTGCTTTCAAGCACAGAAACAGAACCCATGACCTGGACCTCAGCTTTTTATTCCATTATGTTTTGTGCGCCCACCCTGAGCTTGCTAAAGTAAACGACCCTCTCACTCATCCAGGGAATGAAAGCATTCCATAACTGCAGCAATTTGTATAAAATGAGACATAACACGTACAAATACTTTTGTAACTGCGACATGCTGCCACTTTTTAGACAGGATGAGCACTCCTTACAGTTTCTCTGGGGGGGCGGGGGAGACAGCATCAAGATTTGTGGCATTTTCTAAACTAAACTAATGTAACATTAGAAACAACCTTTTTACTTGTGCATTTTTCACATCCTTTTAATATAATTCTGCAGGGAGGGTGGCAGCAATGGAGCAGTCTTTGCTAGAAAGTAACCAGCATATCATTCAGCACACATGAGATATCTGAGCTTTGAGGGCAAGGTTTCCACATAAATTGGATAGGACTTCCCAGAAATTAGACAAAGTCAAGCCACTTTTCACTTTCAAATTCTTGCACTTCCTTTACTGCGGCTGTATCTATGCTGTAACTGTGTTTACTACGCCCTGTAGTTTACAGCGCCCACTGACTTCAATTAGACGGGTGTAACCCCACTTAGGACAGCACGGCAAGACGCCTGAAAGATGGGGAACTAGAAGGGGGGAAGTGTGAAGAGAGAAGGTGTTTGTCGAGGGGTCGTCAGGACGCTTCTCGCCCCTCACTCAGCCAAGGAAAGGGGCGTTTCTTACCCGCCACATTTAAGCGGCCGCCCAGGAACCAGCGGACGTGGCCCCTAGCGAAGTCCCACTCGCAGTCGGTGTGGTGCGGGGTGTCCCACAGCAGCGTCTCCCGCGCCAGCGCCCCCCAGAAGAGCCCAGGCTCTCTGAGCGCCCGCTCCTGCAACTCCCAGTAGTCCCCCTGCAGGCAGGGGGCGCTCGGCCGGCCTCGGCACTCTCCGCCCTTGCTGCTGCTACTGCTGGCGAGGCGGGCAAAGGAAGGCGGCCAGCATCCGCTTGGCCGACGCTGGCTACAGAATCTCCGCCGGGACTGTGTGTTCAGGGCACGCAGGAGGCACGTCCGCACCGTCGGTGTTGCCATCAGGCTGTCGCAGAGAAGTCCTTCTACGAAGACCTGGGGCAGGGCGAGAGCGCCGCCTCGGCCTCCCAGAACGCGAAGTGTCTTGGCAACTGCTGGCTGTGGCTGAGGCTGAGGCGGCTCCTCTGAGGCGGGCCCTGCGCTCTGCCGCGCCCTGCTGTTGGCGCGCTTCGGCTCACTGGAGGGAGCTGAGGGAAGGGAAGCGGCGGTTGAGTTGCCCCACAGAGGCTGCCTGCCGGCGGTTACGAAAAAGAGCTCTGGAATGTTTAAGTGCTGTAGAGCATGGCTTTGCTCTGGCCTTCCCCCTCCCTTTTAAACAGAAATCCCCAGCTGCCTTTTTCTTATTACTTGTTGCGTTTTGAGGCTTCAAAAGAAGAATGGTTTTTAAGACTGCGTCTTGAAAATACCCACTCAGCCCCGTTCACAGCAGCACCTGTGTGTCCAGGCCATCCGTCAGGTTTTTTTCTTCTTACCGCAACAATACTGTTGGCGTGACTAACACTTATGTGCATATACGCAAAATAAAAGGGAGGGGAAACATAAACACGCGTACAAAGGAAGCAAAACAGCAGGAGAGGCCAAACAAGCGTGTAGCGTTTCTGCAGTAAGTATTTCACTACAGGCATTTGACGTTATTAAAACCGCGTTATGGGAAAATTTCCGCAGTAGGTTTTTCCTCACCGGGCACAAACTAGTCTTCTTACTCTGCTCGGATTTCTGAAAATGCGAGGTAAGAAGAAAAGTTAGGTTTGTGCCTGATGAGGAAAAATTTACTGCAGAAAATTTCACGTAATGCAGTGTTTTAAAAGCCTCAGTGCGAGGAGTTTCACTACAGAGGAAATGTGCGTGTGTGCTAAGGTTAAAGCGTTTTGAAAATAGATCCAGGTTTTTTCCCTCCCAGGATTGCAAATTATTAATGTATTTTGCCTTTTTTTTAAAAAAGAAAGAAAGAAAAAATTGTTGTGTACGGCCTAATTAGGATCGGAGCCAGAAAGTGGGTGGGATTTAACACTTTCCTTTCTGCAGTTTTGCCAATTGGGATCCCACCAATGGCACAGGGTTCTTAGGGCAGTGGGAGCAGTTGCCCCAATTGCTGCAAGTTTTTACTTCACACTACTGCTGTAGAATTTAGTGCAACTTCCTCCATAATTACATCAGAGTTTTTCCACAGATCTCTCGGCTTGACTTCGCGAACGAAGATTTAAGAAGGGTGCAGTAGTCCACGTCTGCTGCAGGCTCGCTGGTGGCTGACAAGACCAATGCGGGACAGGCAGATCCGGCCACAGTGGCTGCAGGGAAAAGTCTGATTTGGGGTTGGTGCTGTAGCAGTGCGATTCTTCCTCAATCTCCTTTTGTCCTCAAGACCAGCTATGCGTGCGTTCTCAAAGGAAGAGACAGCCTGGTGGATGGTGTGCCTCCATGCTTTGCGATCTGAGGCTAGGTCAGACCACTGGTGATGGTTGATGCGACAGGTGCCAAGGGATTTCTTCAAGGAGTTCTTGTACCTCTTCTTTGGTGCCCCTCTATTTCGATGGCCGGTGGAAAGTTCGCCATACAGAGCAATCTTGAGAAGGCGATGGTTTTCCATCCTAGAAATATTCCCTGCCCAGCGCAGCTGCGTCTTCAACAGCACTGCCTCGATGCTTGTAACCTCCGCCTGCTTGAGGACTTCAGTGTTGGTCACAAAGTCACTCCAGTGGATGTTGAGGATGGTGCGAAGGCAGCGCTGATGAAAGCGCTCAAGGAGTCGCAGGTGATGACGGTATAAAACCCACAATTCGGAGCCGTAGATGAGGGTTGTCATCACAACCGCTTTGTAAACATTGATCTTTGTGCCTTTTTTCAGATGCTTGTTGCTCCACACTCTTTTGTGCAGTCGGCCAATGCACGGTTTGCCTTTGCCAGCCTGTTGTCAATCTCCTTGTCGATCTTGGCATCTGAGGAGATGATGCACCCCAGGTAGCTGAACTGCTGGACTGTCTTCAGAACTGATTCACCCACAGTGATGCAGGGAGGGTGATAATCTTCCTAGGGTGCAGGCTGGTGGAGAACTTCTATCTTCTTCAGACTAACTTCTAGGCCGAATAGCTTGGCAGCCTCTGCAAAGCAGGACGTCATGTGCTGCAGAGCTGATACCGAGTGGGAGACGAGTGCAGCATCATCAGCAAACAGTAGCTCTCGGATAAGTTTTTCCATTGTCTTGGCGTGAGCCTTTAGTCGCCTCAGGTTGAACAGGCTGCCATCGGTGCGATAGCGAATGTAGAAGAAGAAGAAGATATTGGATTTATATCCCGCCCTCCACTCCGAAGAGTCTCAGAGCGGCTTACAATCTCCTTTACCTTCCTCCCCCACAACAGACACCCTGTGAGGTGGGTGGGGCTAGAGAGGGCTCTCACAGCAGCTGCCCTTTCAAGGACAACCTCTGCCAGAGCTATGGCTGACCCAAGGCCATTCCAGCAGGTGCAAGTGGAGGAGTGGGGAATCAAACCCGGTTCTCCCAGATAAGAGTCCACACACTTAACCACTACACCAAACTGGCTCTCCAGAGTGATGATATAGACACCATCGTCATCATCTAGATCTACTGCAGCTCTTTGAAGCATCATGCTAAAGAAGATCGTAAAGAGAGTTGGCGCGAGAACGCAGCCTTGCTTTACACCTGTGCCTATTGGGAATGGCTCCGAGAGGTCGTTGCAGTGTCTGACTTGGCCTCGCTGGTCTTCATGTAGCTGGATGATCATGCTGAGGAACCTTGGGGGACATCCTAAACGTTCCAAGATTTGCCACAGGCCTTTCCTGCTAACGGTATCAAAAGCTTTGGTAAGGTCAACAAAAGTCACATATAGACCCTTGTTCTGTTCCCTGCATTTCTCTTGGAGCTGCCTGAGAACAAATACCATGTCGGTGGTGCTCCTGTTAGCTCTGAAGCCGCACTGGCTCTCTGGGAGGAGTTCTTCTGCAATGGTGGGCACCAGTCTGTTCAGGAGTATTCTGGCAAGGATTTTGCCTGCGATGGAGAGCAGGGTTATCCCCCGGTAGTTGGAGCAGTCTGACTTTTCCCCTTTGTTCTTATGTAGAGTGATGATGATTGCATCGCGAAAGTCCTGTGGTAGTTTGCCTTGTTCCCAGCAGGTGACAAGTACTTTGTGAAGTGTGCTATGTAGTACTGTGCCCCCATGCTTCCAGATCTCTGGTGGGATTCCATCAACTCCCGCTGCCTTGCCACTTTTCAGTTGCTTGATGGCTTTAACAGTCTCTTCTAGGGTGCGGATCTCATCCAACTGTTTTCACTGGTTAAAGTGGGGTGAGGTGGATTGCTGAATCTTGAACTACGCGGTTGGCACTGAAGAGAGCCTGAAAATACTCCGACCACCGGTTCAGTATGGATGCCTTGTCTGTGAGGAGCACTTGGCCATCTGCACTACGCAAGGGACTCTGAGCCTGATATGATGGGCCATATACTGCCTTCAGGGCTTCGTAGAACCCTCTTAAATCACCAGTGTCTGCATACAGCTGGGTTCTCTCTGCAAGCTTGGTCCACCACTCGTTCTTAATGTCTCGAAGCTTGCGCTGGAGGTTGCTACATGCAGCGCGAAAGATTGCTTTTTTGCCGGGACAGGAGGGGTGAGCAAGATGTGCTTGGTAGGCAGATCTCTTTTTCGCTAGTAATTCTTGGATCTTTTGATTGTTCTCGTCAAACCAGTCCTTGTTCTTCCTTGTGGAGAACCCGAGGACTTCTTCAGAGATCAACAGGATGGTAGTTTTTAGGTGTTCCCAGAGTGCTTCTGGAGAAGGGTCTGTGGGGCAACTGAGGTCCTCAATTCTTGACTGGAGTTTTGCCTGGAAGGCAGCTTTAACTTCGGCTGACTGAAGGCTGCCAACCTGAAACTTCCTCCGAGGGATACCTCCTCTCCTGGGTGTGGGTTTAAAGTGAAGACAGAGATTGCAGCGTACAAGACAATGATCCGTATGACATTCCGCACTGGGCATTACTCGGGTGTGTAAGACATATCGAAGGTCTCTCTGGCGCACCAGAATGTAGTCGATAAGGTGCCAGTGCTTGGACCGTGGGTGCATCCAGGTTCTCTTCAGGCTGTTCTTCTGTTGAAAGATAGTGTTGGTGATGGTGAGCTGGTGCTCCGTGCAGAATTCTAGCAGGAGGCGCCCATTATCATTGCAGTTGCCAATGCCGTGTTTGCCAAGTACTCCTTTCCAGGCTTCCGAGTCTTTACCTACTCTGGCATTGAAGTCGCCAAGGATGATCACCTTGTCCTCTGTAGAGGTCTTCCGTACGAGGTTGCGTAGATCAGCATAGACCTTGTTCTTTTCTGCAGGATCTGCTTGAAGGGTTGGGGCATACACACTGAAGAGTGTTGCATGCTGCTTGTTTTGAAGTGGGAGGCGCATGGACACGATGCGATCTGAGTGACCTGTTGGCAGGTTTTCGAGTTTGGAGGCAATGGAGTTCCTGACCATGAAGCCAACGTCAGAAAGGCGGCTCTCAGCCTTTGACTTACCCAACCAGTAGAGGGTATAGCCAGCACCGTGTTCTTGAAGACTACCTTCCTCAGGGAAACGGACCTCACTGAGAGCTGCTATGTCAGTATTCAACCTGAGAAGTTCGTGGGCAACTAGAGCAGAGCGTCATTCAGGGCGACCACTGTCTACTGTGTCAAGCATGGTTCTGATGTTCCAACACGCAAGCTTTAGTCTTTGCACACTTTGTGAGGCAGGTGCATGCCTTTTCTTTGTTGTTATTTTTTGACCACAAGTAAGGATGCCCGTTGACCGCGGCTAGCCAACTGGGGTGGGGGAGACGAGCTTTGTTTAGGCTACCTTTTCTAGGCCCCTCTCCGTGCGGAGCAAGCAGTGCTGTCCCTAGTGCTTCCGAAAAATGCTTTCGGCTCCAGGTCAGCATCAGGCGACCAATACCCTGAACCGCCTACATGCAGGATCGGGACTGCGGCTTCCAGTGGCATCTTCCACCTGCCGTTTCGCCCCTTGCCCATCGCTGCAGGACTTGGTGTGTTGTGGGTTGTGGATGTCGATATGCCCTTCAGGCCTACGCAGAGGAATTTTTAGGTGAAGCCCAGTGTGCGCGGTACTGGCTCCACCCTTTCACCTTGGGGTCATCTGCCATGGCCCAGTAAGCCAGGATGCCGGCAGCGAGTCCTCCAGGTGGTAGGTGATACATTAACGAGCTCTATCTGCCCGGGTTTGATGTTAGAGTTTTCCTTCTCTTGGCTGGCGAGGTTGGTGAGCCCAGCCTGCCCATCCAGTTATACCGCCGGACATTCGGTCGCACCATGACGTGGCAAACTCTGTGAGAAACGGGGGGGACCAGCTGGAAGGTGTTGCCACAGATGCAGTAATGCAGGAGAGGCCATTGCAGTGACCATCTGCCAGGCATAGCCGGACAGTGACCACGTGGTGTTCACTACACCGGGAAAGGAGAGGCTATGTATTGCGCATACACTTTCCCAGGGGGGGGGCAGGATACCCAAGAGGGAGCCCACCCCCCTCCCCCCCTTTTCCACAGATAGGTTATTGCTTATGAAGCATGTCTTACCTCCTTTCTCTTATTGCAGCCTAAAATGCTGACAGCATTTCCCCACCCTGGTGTACACTGAGCCTTGTTGGTCAATGAGTCCAAATGTAAAGTGATATGTTTCTGTAGTTTTCAGTGAGCATATCAAAAGGTCCCCCTTCCATCATACTCCTGAAATAGGCTTTCTTTCACCTGAATCAGCTTGTCTGCTAATGGCTTTAGTCTTCTTGGTACTCCTAACTAAGAACATAGGAAGAGCCCTACTGCATCAGACCAGTGGTCCTTGTAGTTTGCATCCTGTCTCACATAGTGGCCAACCTGGACACAACAACAGGGCATAGAGGCCAGGGTCTTCCCCTGATGGGATACGGAGGTTTACTGTATCTGAATATGCAAGTTCCCTTTAGTTACCAAGGCTGGTGACCACTTCTGCCATCAATCTGTCAAAACCCTTTTAAAACCCTTTTTTAAAGCTATGTCGCCATCTCTACAACTTCTAGCAGCAAATGCCTCATTTTCAACATCTCCTAAATCTATTGCCTATCAGCTTCATTTAATGCCCTCAAGTTCTAGCCTTTTGGGAGAGGGGGAAAAAGTTTTCTTTGGCAACTCACTCTCTCTCTGCCCTGTGCATAGCTTTATCAATCTCTATCATGTCCTCCTTTAGTTCTTTTTTAAACTGAAAAGTCCCAGATTCTTCTACCTTTCTTCATAGGGAAGATGCTCCAGATGCCATCTTCTGTACTTTTCCCAGTTGTGCAATGTCCTTTTTGACCAGAACTGCACATAGTATTCCAAATGAGAAAACACAATAGATCTATATAGGGGCATTATAATATCAGCTATTTTATTTTCAGCTCCTTTCCAACATAGAGTTTGCCTTTTTCACTACTGCAGCACACTGGCTTGACACTTTCATTGACCTATCTAGTAAGGTCTTTTCCCCTCAGCAACTTCAGACCACATTAGCTGGGATTTATAGTTACAATGTGCATCACCTTAAAACATTAAACATCTGCCATATTGTTACCTACTAACCAAATTTGTGGAGATTTTCCTGGAGCTCTGTATGGTCATTTGTTTTCACCACCCTGAATAATTTTGTGTCATCTGGAACAAAATTTATAAACAAAGAATTCTGGCCTCTATATCAATAACTGTTGGACCCCACTGCATACAGTTCTCCACTGTGAGAACTGTCCAGTATGTTCAGTATGCAAAACACTTTGTATGGTTCCCCTCTCCCCCCCCCCCAAATACCAACAGTTTTACTAATCTTTTTCTGAGGCCACACATCTCCTGTACCCATTCACACAGTTGCTTTATCTTCCTTACACACATATGTAGCTTTCAACATGATAAGACTAGGCTTCTTTTAAAGCTGAAAATTGTTCATCTCAGCTGTATCCTCTGAGCTTTTAAGTATTTAGCCAAGATATAACTTAGTTCCAGGCAGGTTGAGACTTCAGCTCCAGGATTTCTTTGCAGGTCAACAGCTGGTTCCTCTGCATCACAAAATATACAGGATGGGTCTCAGTCCCCACCCTGCGTCAAACATCACACATTAATTGTTAATTCCTCTCTCTCTGTGTGGTGCCCAGTTAGAATCAGAAATGCAGTGTATGTGAAAAAAGGCCTTCTACCTGTGCCATTATTTTTGGGAAAACCAGATGTAACTCAGCGAACAACTTGTTTTTGCCAAATAGAACCCATTTGATATTGAGTTAAATGAGAGGAAAAAACCAATTGCTTTGGAAGCACAAAACTTTTATGTAGTTTCCCTGTTCAGAAAATTACAAAGGTGATCTCACTCTAATGGTAACAAGAGAAAGAAATTTTACTTGCAAAAATAGAAGCACATCTTACATGACCTATTCATGTAGGTACTCTTTCAAGTTTGGTGTAGTGGTTAAGTGTGCAGACTCTTATCTGAGAGAACCGGGTTTGATTCCCCACTCCTCCACTTGCACCTGCTGGAATGGCCTTGGGTCAGCCATAGCTCTGACAGAGGTTGTCCTTGAAAGGGCAGCTGCTGTGAGAGTCCTCTCAGCCCCACCCATCTCATAGGGTATCTGTTGTAGGGGAGGAAGATAAAGGAAATTGTGAGCCGCTCTGAGATTTGGAGTGGAGGGCGGGATATAAATCCAATATCTTCATCATCATCATGTTCTTTCTAGAAATGTAACAAGCCACTCAGTGATTCAAATTCAATGCCATTTTGAGCATTTATCCCACACTTCTTTTAGTGCC
The DNA here is from genome assembly GCF_032191835.1 of Heteronotia binoei. Classification (NCBI taxonomy): domain Eukaryota; kingdom Metazoa; phylum Chordata; class Lepidosauria; order Squamata; family Gekkonidae; genus Heteronotia; species Heteronotia binoei. The sequence goes on along the minus strand of NC_083223.1, from coordinate 226,304,139 downwards.
TGATTGAAAGTTTTTGGGGTTTCTGTACTCATAAACAGACAAATCTTTGGGGGAAGATTTGTCTGTGTTTGTGAGTACAGAAACAAAGCAAACCCCCCCAAAAAAACTTTCAACTGGGTCCCAAGCATAAAATTTGTGTTTTGCTTGTCATATTAAAGCTACAGAGTATACAGACTGCTAGATTTTCAAACACCTGCCTCAGTTCATATGTATTTTTCACAATTTTCTCTGTTATATAACCTTGTTTTGCAATGCTTTCTTATACATAGCTCTTGTGGTTTAATACTAGTAAATCCAAAAGACTCTTCATCATCTGTCTTATTGTGCATTCCCACATTGGAACTGCCGGGAGGCAGGACTGCCGCGGAGGACAAGCCTAGAATTCTTCCAGATCTCAGGCGGTCCACTGTTAAACAGACTATGTCTGCCCCATCCCCTGTTTAACGGACTCCCCCCTACGGCGGACCACCCACATTCCCCCAGTTCCTTTTTCACCGCTGTTGGAGTTAGTTCAGCTGTCAGTTTCTTTCAGATTTCTCTTCAGAAATGGCTTCTAAACCAGTATTTAAAAAATGCATTTGGTGTGGTGTTAAAATGCCCACTTCTGATGATCACGATTTCTGGCTGATCTGTTTGGGGGAGGGACATAATGTCCCAAAATGTATTGTCTGCCAGGCGTTTACATCGAAGGCACGGACTGATAGGGCAGCTCGTCTCAAAGCAGCCCTGTGGGAGAGAGCGTTTCATCTATACTCCATGATAAGGAGGGGCAAGAGCCTTCAGATGCTGATATAGAGGGGCCCTCAAGTTCTGCCTCTGTGAGATCAGTCCCCTTAGTCCCATCTTCAACACAGTTGAGACCTCCAAAACGTGCAGCTTCTGTGTTGGCAGAGAATCACGGCAGTCACGGATGGAGGAGACGGCTAGAGCAGAGTCTCTGAACCTCTGCCTCTAAAGAAATTAAAGAAGTCAAAGACTAAGCACAAGCATAAGGCTGTCGAGTCTGCTTCTTTGGCCAGTAAGGCTTTGGAGGAGTCGGTTCCAAGAACCCCATCTCCACACTTTTCGGATCCTGGGTCCTTATCGGTTCATGATCCTGGCTTTGCTGCAGGGACAGCCCCTGTGGAGGTCCGAATTGTGCAGGAGAGATCTTGACTCCGTGGTGTTGGAAATACTCCAGTGGGTGAGGTATATAGCGTTGGATCAGTGGGCAGCATAGAGCCCTGGCCATTAGATGAGACTGAGAGTCTCTCAGTAGTGGGTACCCAGTACCCAAGGACTGGAACCGAGATTATGATCTTGAGTCTTCCATCTCAAGATCGGAGGTCAATTCGAATCCATCACCTGATCAGAGCCTGGGAGATGTATTTTCTTCTCCAGCTAATTAGGACTTTAAGGTAAGGTAAGGTAAATTTATTTTTATATCCCGCCCTCCCCCGCCGAAGGCGGGCTCAGGGCGGCTCACAGACATGGAATACCATGATTTGGATAAAATACAATGTAAACAATTTAAAATACAATTCAATTACATAAGTTAATTAAAATGAATAAAACAGGTGCTATAAAGTGCTATAGATCACAATCATACATAAGATGGCTAGATGGCTACAGGTCAATTTAGCCAGGTTCTGTCTTAAAAGCAAGCTGAAAGAGAAAGGTTTTGCAAGCCCTGCGGAACTGATTCAGGTTCCGCAGGGCTCGCACCATCTCTGGAAGTTGATTCCACCATCGAGGGGCCATTACTGAAAAGGCTTGCTCCCTGGTTGTCTTCAGTCTAGCCTCTCTTGGCCCAGGGATTTTTAAAAGATTTTGAGAGCTAGATCTCAGTGCTCTCTGGGGAACATAGGGGGGGAGGCGGTCCCTAAGGTAGGCAGGTCCTCGGCCATATAGGGCTTTAAAGGTAATAACCAGCACCTTATAGCGAACACGGTACACAACCGGCAGCCAGTGCAGGTTCCGCAGCCCAGGCTGTACGTGTTCACACCGAGGTAGTCCCACCAGCAGCCTGGCCGCCGCGTTCTACACTACCTGAAGTTTCCGTGTTCGCCATAAGGGCAGCCCCATGTAGAGGGCATTGCAGTAGTCTAATCTCGAGGTGACCGTTGTATAATGAACAGGTGACTTTAAGTTGTATAATGAACAGATGATGCGCATGGTGCATGCTTTAGAGATTAATGTAGCAGTTTCAGATACAAGGCCTAAAGATAAAATCCTGGCATGCTTGTCAGCAGAGTCACCAACCACAATAGCATTTCCTATATTGGAGGGTTTAGATGAGTTGGCACTGCAGATATGGAAGACTCCTGGGTCAATGCAAGCAACACCAAGGAAACCAGAGCATTTGTACAGGGTAAAGCCTGATAATGCAAAGTATCTGGTGCAACATCCTGTGGCTTCATCTGTCATTATTGAGGGCATGCAGATGCACCGCAAGCCAGGTCAGCATAATTCTCTGTCAGATAGAGAAGGTCGACGGTTAGATTTTATAGGAAGGAAGATATATGCCTCAGCTGTTTTAAACTTTAGAGTAGCCAATTATGAAACAATTATGGGAGACTACCAATTGTTTTTGTGGGAAGGCATCCAGAAGTACATTGAGATGCTCCCTCTTGAGGCCAGATCACTTGCTAGAGTGATTCATTCGGAGGCTAATCGCCTATCGAAACAACAGATTAGTGCTGGAAAGCACTCAGCAGAAATCGCAGCAAGGTCAATGGCTTCAGGCATTGTTCTGAGACATCACTCATGGTTGCGTACAACCCTTTGGAAACTGGAACACGGGTGGAAGATTTTCTGTTCCATCATACGTCTCTGCACAGAATACTGATGAATTCTTGTCAGAGATTAAGAAAAGCAAGCAAGCAGCGAGATCTTTAAGTGTCTACTCTGGTGGAAATCAGCAGGGATATCACTATACACTGAGACAACAGCAGTTCTTTTCTCCATTTTACAGATCTGCTTGTCCTTTTGGCCAGCAACCTTTCCAGTATCCTGGTTGCCAGTTTAATAATCTGTTCCCTTCTACAGGAAGCGTAATGCTCCTATGTCAAGAGGTCTCTTCCAGCAGAGGGAGCAGCAGCAGCAGCAGCCAAGACTCTGACTTCTGCAGGAGCAAGGGGGGAGGGAGCAATGTTTTCTGGATCGTTTGTTTAATCTTGTTAATGCCTGGGAGGAAATTTGTTCTGATTCCTGGCTTCTGTCTGTGATCAGTTCAGGTTATAAATTAGAGTTTTGCTCTCATCCAACCCTTTCACAGGGGTACACTGCATTTGATAATCAGTTCCCAGAGTTGATAGTACTAGATGAGTTGATAACCAAAGGAGCAGTGCAGGAGGGCCTTTCGGCCATTTTTATTCTAGGTTTTTTGTTATTGACAAGAAAGATGGAGGTCGTAGACCTATTTTAGATCTGAGATCATTAAATGAGCATCTATGTATTAAAAGATTCCATATGGTCACTTTGTCTTCGGTCTTAGAACTCCTTTCCAGAGGAATCTGGTTTGGTGTTTTAGATCTTAAGAATGCATACTTTCACATTGGAATTTACCCAGAGCACAGAAAATTCCTTAGGTTTAGATAGGGACAGAAGGTTTTCCAATACTCTGTGCTTCCTTTTGGTCTGGCAACAGCTCCGCGTGTTTTTACAAAATGCATAGCTGTCGTCATGGCTTATTTTGGAACTAAGGGCTGCACTACGTATTTTTCCGTATTTGGATGACTGGCTGTTGGTGGCCAAATCGCGGGAAGGGTTGCAGGAACAAATACAGTTTGTGTTGAGCACTTGCACTAGGTTAGGACTCATAATAAACTATAAGAAATCACATTTAATTTCATCACAGCAAGAAAAAGAGGTGCCGGAACTCATTAACACAACTCATTTGCATATGCCACATACTCCTGACATCACTGGAACGTGCACTAGATTATATCAGCTCAGCATCTACCTTAAGATGCTTCTTGAATTATAATTGTCATAATAAAACCTTATTCCCATCATACTTTTTAAATTACTTTCCTCTATGTGGCAGCAGTGGCATAATGAAGATTTCCATCTGTCTGCTTTATATGTTTTGGTTATTTTCCCATTTTTTGTGGGAGGAAATATTAGAAAATTTGTCAAATCTTAAGAGTTCAGCAAAATTCTCAAAGGGGGTTTGAACAATGGAGCCCAGAAGCAAGCATTGAGGCGGGAGGGCGGGGAGGGTAAGAAAGAAAGTGGACAACAAAATTTAGAGGTTCCAGAGCTCCACTGCTGTGAGCTCCTGCCCAAAACGAGGCCTGCTTCTTGAAGCAAAAGGAGCTGCTAGAATCCTAGAGGAAGAAAAACCAAGAGAGAATTGCAAAGAACTGGATTCTTGGATAATCAAAAGTGTGATTACCAAGAACATTTTTTTTAATCACTGCCTGACATTGAGCAGTTATGTTTGAAAATTCCCAGATAGCAAAATAAATGCTCAGGAGTCTAGGAATGATTCCTCACTAGCTTCTGCTTTCCCCAGCTCAAGTGATCAATCTCTACCAGTTGCTGCCCAGGTGCATTTTGATCCACAGTTCCCTCCAAGTTCCCTCATGGCTTCCTGCTCTTGGGGTTTTTTTTTGAGATCTAGAAGCTGCGAGGAAAATTGGATGGAGTTGTGGATCAAAATGCACCTGTGCAGCAACAGATAGGAAATTGATTGCTTGAGCGGGGGAAAGCAGAAGCCTGGGAGTCAGGGCCAGCCTTCTCACTAGGCAAATTAGGCATTTGCCTAGGACACCGGAGGAGGGTGCTAAATTGGGTTCTCCCCCCCTTCCGGCACCCAAGACAAATACCTAATTGCTTTGCCGTGGCTGTCAGCTTGCAGAGGCAATTAGGCATCAGCGGTGGGCAGGCCACCCTCCCTGGCGCTCAGAGGACTGACGCCAGCCTCCTGCTTACCAGCTTCAGCTGGCATCTCAGCGCGTATTGTCTTAATAAAGATTGGGAAGAGGCTTCACTCCCCCCTCCCTTCTGGAACAGGAAGGGAGGGGGAGTGAAGCTTCTTCCTGATCTCTATTAAGAGAACACGATGCCCGCTGAAGCAGAAGACTAGCATCACTCCTCTGGGCACACGGGGGCGGGGAAGGTGGCCTGCCTGCTCCCCCCCCCCAGTGCACTCAGAGAAGCGATGCTAGTTTCCTGCTTTCCCACTTTGGCAGGCATCACATTCTCTTAATAGAGATCAGGAAGAAACTTTGTTCCCCCTCCCTTCCTGATCTCTATTAAGACAGTACGCTCATTTTGTAGAAAAATAGGTGGTGAGCTCATTAGCATATGCCACCACCTCCAAACAGCCAAAAGCAACCCAACACAAGAAAGGAGAGCCCCGAGTGAGCAAGGCCTGCTTAGGCTGGCTAGAGATCCAGTCAGCCCAAGCAGGCCTCGCTCACCTGGGGCTCTCCTGGACCCCTCCCTGCACAGTCAAAAGGCCAGCAATCCACCTACCGCCCAAAATCACATATGAAGTGGAGAAAGGGTATTGTGGGCTTCTCCAGGGGTTAATGAGGGCTGCTGGGGGTGTGGCAAAGCTCCTGGTGGCTGACTGGCTGCCCGCTCTCCTAATCCAGGGATTGTTATGCAGCTGCACCTACTATTCAATGGGCAAGATAGGTGGGGAAGAGGAGGGGGAACCCTCAGAAAGGTTCAGGAGCTGTGCTGCTGTGAGCTCCTGCTAAAGCTGAGGCCTGCATATATGATATATTACAAAAACAGTGCAAACTATGTTCACAGCAGTATGAGCTTTTTATAATAATAATACTTTTTATTTATATCCCGCCCTCCCTGCAAAGCAGGCTCAGGGCAGCTCTTTTAGTATGTGTCTGTATATAGCCTCAGCAGCCTTGGGCATAAAGTAGATTATAAATATTTCAACAGATAAGAATACTGCCCTAGAGCAGGGGTGGCCAACGGTAGCTCTCCAGATGTTTTTTGCCTAAAACTCCCATCAGCCCCAGCCATTGGCCATGCTGGCTGGGGCTGATGGGAGTTGTAGGCAAAAAAAATCTGGAGAGCTACTGTTGGCCACCCCTGCCTTAGAGTTATGAAATTTAAATACATTGGCTTAGAGCTCTGTGCAGTCAAGCTCTATACATGTTTGTCAGATGTAGGTCTCATTTATATATTTATGTTACATTATTTATAGTCTGCCTGTCTCACTGGGACTCAAGGTCACTTACAATAACAATAACCTTTATTGGCATGATATTGAACATAACAGGGGAACCAATCCATCCATCAAATGGCAATTTGCAAATATATTAAGCGCCTCCTAGATGCTAGATATTTGCAACAGTTTCAATTACCAATTGGTTCTGAGTTGACAACAAGAAGACAATTTTATATTTGTTGGGCTTTGCTGTTTGCTCACTCAAACAGGGATCAATGAGTATGGAGCGCAGGTCAGAATAAAAAGTGCAGTTTAGGAACACATGTTCCAAAGTTTCTATCTCTGGACATGCACAAGTGCACAGTCTGTTGGCATAGGGAGTTTTATGGAATCTTCCAAGAAGTGTCGCAGATGGTAGCACATTGAACCTAGCTTGTGAATAGGCTCTGCGTTGCCAAGGGGCCGTTAGGCAGGTGAGATATTCAGTCCTATACCTAGGAGGTAAAAAAACCAAATTCAAGGGTAAACATCTGCCTTTAGCAAGGCTTCCAAGAACCTGAAATTCAACATCAACCAATCTTTGTCTAATCAATAAGAAAGCTGATTTTTCGGTATATAGAAATAGATCTCCAATATTAATCCCGATTGAATTGATTTTGTCCTCTATGTGGCACAGCCACACAGAGGACTGAGATTCCATTAACAAGTGAGGGAGGGACTCAAGGTGGATTACACAGAGTAAGTGAGTACGATCAACAGAGTGGGATACCCAATAAAGAATGCAATAGGATTTGGATTGTAGAAATCTGGAAATAGTCAGAAATATGAAAAGTAAAGTGAAAAGGCATGTTTATAATAATGTGTATACTAATTGTAGAGATGGCTACTTTGACAGTGTTCTTATTGACTACAGTATTCACACGTAGTGTCATCAGACTGGCAAATTTCACTTGCATATTTCAATTATTCATAGGCAGCCCAATCCAGACATACGTGGTGGCCGGCCACTCGGGCATGGGTGGCTCTACCGCGCTGCTCGTTGATTTCCAAAGGGGTTCGGGGCACCAGAGCACAGCGCAGTCAAGCTTTGGCTGCCTCCTGTAGATGTGTGAAATACACTGGAGCATGGCCTTCCTGAGCGGCGCAAGGGTGGGGACAGGAGGGGGCGCTTCCACAGGGATGGCAGGGATTGGCTGGTGGCAGCCGGGGAGCCGGTCCACGTGGCACTCACTGGCGGAGAGAGCACACCCTGGCGATAGGCTGCCCACATGCCCCATCCCTGTCAAGCACACATCCAGCCCCATGGTGTGGCTTTGCAATCCTTGGGGAACCATCCGGTCAGCACTTACCGTTAGCTCCATGGAGCAGCCTACCTGCCCAAGGGGTGTCCTGGCAGCTGAGCCCCTGTCAGTGTCCCTCCCATGGGCTGCATGGCTGGATGGCATCCCAGATGCCACGGGGGCCGCCTGCCCGGACACAGTAGGCCACCCGCTGCAGGCACCCATATACCAAAGGTGCTGGCGACAGTCCCTGTGGTGGCTTGTGCTCGTGCCTGCCCACAGAGAATTGGACACTCATGAGGGGCAAGAGATGGTTTCAAAGTGGCCATGTGCAGGACTCACCTCCCCCTACCCCCAGATCCCTCTTGAATAAAAACTCGATGCAATGTCCAGGGATAAGATTTATTAAAGTGCCGGGCTGCAGAGGGGCTGCCGCCTGGCCCCCTCACAGGAAGTCGCCTCGAGCCGTGGTGGCCTGAGGCAGCTGGCTGAAGGGCAGAGCCGTGGGACAGGCAGTCTCCTGTCAGGGGCGGGCACGGCGTCCCGGATGTCGTCCCCAATGAAGCCCGTGTGCAGCATCTCCCTGCCCACCTCACCGGGGGGGGGGCGCCTCGGGAGCGGCAGGAGCAGTCCCTCTGCCGGCAACCAGAGACTGGTTGATATTGGCGTGCAGCCACTCCACCCTCATGCCCGACTCCTGTGACTGCCTCACCATGGCCAGGAGACTGGACAGGTGGCCAATGGCCATGGACACGGTCCCCTCCATCCCCACCATCCAGCATTGGCCTGCGGCCGTGGTCTCCCGCCATTCCCGGTGCCCCTCTAGCTGGTCCCGCTCTATGGCTGCCCACATGGAGGACAGGGTGGCGGGAAGCCTTTGAGCTGTCCATGGTCCCCGAGCTCTGGGTCCTGGGTCCCCGCCACCTGCACAGCCTTCTGCATCGCTGCCACCTGCCGGATCCTCCAGCAGCTCCCCCTGGGGCTGGGGGGGCCGGGGGCAATCCCGCACACAAGTCTGCTGTGGCCACCCCCCCTCCCCGGATTCCCAGCCCCTAGGGCATGGGGAGGTGATGTTCGCAGATCCAGGGTACGCAGCATGAGGGAGGCCGCTAGGGCTGACCGTCTGCATGGGGATGCCCTTCGTAGGTTCTCCACCACGTCAGCCGTCAGTGTCACAGTGTGGCTACCTATGGAATGGGACAGGGGTCAGATGCTAGCATGAGCAGCCAGTCACGGACGCCCCACGCTCTGTGCTCATTGCCACACCTTGAGAGGACTCTGGCCGCTCATCATCTGTGGACAGACGGAGGTTACCCACTGTGGCATCCATGACCTCCTCACTCAATGTGTCCTTCCCCTGATTCGGTGCCTCCTGACGGCTGTCCAGAAGTTCTGGGGGCAGCACGGGGCGCTGGACCTGCCGACCTCCCATTGCGCAGGTGCAGGGTGGCCAGCTCCAGTCCTCAGTTGTCTTGTTAGAGCGTCCTCCCGCCTCCAAGTCCACAGTGGAGCTCGTGCCAGCCTGCAATGATTCCTGGGAGTCACCTTGGGGGAGGAAGAGTGTTGCCATCAGATTCTGGCAGTCCCAGGGTGGCGAGGACGGGGGAACGGGGAAGGTGCCAATATACCACGGATCACCTCGATGCCATGGCCAGCTACAGCCACCGGGCGGATGAGGGGTCCCATGATTGCCTCAGAGCCGGTCAGGGCCCAGTCCACTGCCTCCTCATAGGCCGAGCCCTCAGTGATGAGATACCAGACCTGCTTCTTGGCAATGCTGAATGAGTCATTACAACGCTTCAGGGTGGACTTCTCTGCGCGGGGGACCTGGCTCACAGCGAATACTCGTTCCACCACCATACGCCAGAAACCCCACCGACAGGAGTCCGCCCCATCGGCTCTTGAGCCAGCAAGCGCCACTGCGCCGTTCTCAGCCACCAAGCCAAAGAGGAGTGCCTTCTCTGCCTCAGTTCAGTTCGGTTGGCGGTGACTCTCGGTCGATACCACTTTGTCTGCCGCCATTCCTCCCATGGGCAGCGGAATGGGGGGGCTGCTAACCGCAGCTGGCTGATAGTGGTTGCTCTCACCCCGTCCCGCCCAGTTTTCCCATGGGACACCAGCAGGGCATCTATTGGTCTCGATGGCCCCATGCCACTGTACGTGCAGGGCCCCTAACAGCTCCAGCAGTGTCTGGAAGCTGTGGTGGAGTGCGTTGGGGCAGCAGCACAGGCACCACAGCCTGCACCACATCACGCAAACCATGGGGGCCCATGGTGGGTGGTGCCCCCTCATCCCACCGCCAGAGCCCCCCTGGGTGCGGCCGCTGCACATCCTCCCCGCTCTCTATGTGTGGGTTGCACGTTGGTGGTGGAGATCAGGTATGCAGATACCAGGAGCACCTGAGCACTTTGCATCTCGAGGACGCCACTTGTCTGGACCACTTCCACCTCGACCACACCGCCATCCAGGACCTGTGTGAACAGCTCGGGGCAAGCCTCTGCAGCCAGGTGACCAGCCCCCACCCCATCCCCATCCTGCAGTGGATCCTCATCTCCCTGTGCTTCCTGGTGACCAGCTCCTTCCAGGGCGTGGTGGCCGAGGTCCTGGAGGTCTCCCAGTTGTTGGCCAGCCGCTGCTTCCACTCCTTCCTTGACATCATGCTTCAGCACCTCCAGCAGCATGTGCAGTTCCCAACAGATGAGGAGGAGCTGCGGATTTCCAGAGCTGGCTTCACAGCAGTTGCAGGGTTCCCCAATGTCGTGGGGGCTGTGGGCTGCACGCATGTCGCCCTGGTGGCCCTGCGGGAGGATCCCATGGTGTACCAGAACACGCACCGCTTCTACAGCCTCAACGTGCAGGCATCCTGCAACCACCAGGGACTCTTCACAGATCTAGTGGTGAAGTTCCCAGGGAGTGTACATGACGCCCAGATCTTCACGTCCTCAGGCCTCAATCGCCTCCTGGCACCTCCCAGCTGAAGCTGTCCTTTGGCAAACAGTGGCCAACGGGGATGGCCAGGGGTGGTTGCTAGGTAAGGCCACCAGGTGGTGGTGTGGGGCGCCCCTCCCATCCCCTGTCCTCACCTTCCACAGGTGACCGAGGTTACCCGTTACTGCCCTACCTGCTGACGCCATACCAGGAGGACGCATCCGAGGATTGGGCAGCATACAAACAAGCACACAGGGCCACTCGCATGGTCATCGAGAGTGCCTTCGGGCAGCTGAAGATGAGGTTCCGCTGCCTGCCACACAGGTGGCCGACGCAGCATGCAGCCCCTGCTAAGCTGGTTGCTGTGTGCATCATGCTACACAACATCACCACCTGTCAATGCCCGGCAGCCCCCCAGGACTTTCCCTCCCAGACCCCCAGTCACCAATGTGGGAGAATGAGGAGGCAGGGGCATGGGCCACCACCCAGCAGGACTTTGGGGGGCACTTGCATTGGGAGAGTGTGCAAGCTCATATATGGGCCACTCGGTGCGTGGGCAGGGCACCCAGGGATGAGAGCATGCCATGAGTGCGGCCTCTCACATGCCCAGGGCCACCGGGGGGACACAGCGTGCTCCCATGTATGGTGATGCCTCTTGGGCACCTCAATCTATTATTAAACCAGAATTGTCGGGATCACTCTCGGGATCTCTTCAAAAATTCATGCTCTTGTTGGAAAAGGCATGGGGAAGATGACAAAATGGCAGGCAGAGCTGAAATCCTGGGGGGAGACACAAAAAAGAATGACAAGGTAGAAAAACATAGGGAGGGGACCTGGGAGCCCCTGTGCAATGCTGGGCATGCCTCGGCCATGGGACTGTCAGGCAGGGCACCACGGCAGGCATTCTGTGAGGTATGAGTGGCCACAGACTCAACTCCCAGCTGAAGCTGTCCCTTGGCAAACAGCAGCCAATGGGGATGATAGCCGCCACTCACACCTCCCCATGTGCTCCCTGGGCTGAGCAGGCACACCTTCAAGTCCACAGGTTTATTTCATTTGCATATCCAGAAGCCCCTGTGGTGGCAAGCACTGCCCCCTGCTTGTGGCCCTTGCGGGAGGAGCCAATCATGCCGACACTCTCAGCCAGGACCCACCTCAGCCAGGAGCCGCCTCAGAACACAACGGAGGTGGCTTGGCTTAGCAAGTTACTCCCCCATCGCATAATGCAGGGCCTGTGGGTTCGAAGCCGCCCTACAGCAGGACTGCTCACATGGCCAGCTTCCCTCTTTATTGAGCCTGCCATCCAGCCGCCATTATTTTTGGTTGGCCAAGTCACCTCCCTGGGCCGCCCCCCCTTTTCTGTGGGCACCCACCCCGAACGCAGCACCCTTATCAGCTCCATCACAGACTCAGGCAGCGTGAACACATGGTGCAGCCCCAGACAAGTGTCTGCCCCACCACCTATCAGCCCCCACCCTTCACTGCTATCGCCCACTGCATTTCCCATACAATCGCACTAAGTGGGTGCCCCAAGAGTCCCTCTGGCCACAAACCCTTGGGACGGCCACAAGCAGAGTGCGCAGGGGATACAGGGGGGCCAGGCCAAGGTAGGAAAAGTGAGAGACACAGAAGACAAGATGGGCATGCTGGGCTAAATTTATTAATCTGCAAGCAGGGAGAGCAAGCTCACGCGTGGAGGTTCCTGGCTTCCGCAGTTTAAAATGCCGTTTCCGGAGGACGCACCAACAGCTGCAGGGCTGATGGGGCCGACTGGCTGTGCTACGGTGGCCGCAGAGACTGGAGTGCAGTGCACACACCTGAAAGACAAAGAGACGGGGGGAGCCTCGCCGGCTGCAGGCATAGGACTCCACCCCTGGGTGAGCCTGCGGGAAACAGGTCGAGCATTCCGGCTGCCTCTGGTGGAGCCATCCCACACAATTCCAGCTGTCCTGAATTACATGCGAGCCCACAATCACGGCAGCCACAGCGGGGGCCAGCACAAGCGGCTGGACCTGCCCTAGATGGCGAGTAGCTGGCTGAGCTGCGGAAAGCCGGGACACGTGTCGCACCCCCTTCACCCTTGCATGGGGATGCCCAAGACACGGGGTGGGGAGGCCGCCAGCGGGATGGATGGCCAGGGTGCACCCCCACATGCATATGTGCAGTGGCTGACACCCCGCGCAAGGCCACAACCATGCTGGACGGACTTGAAGGTTGGGGGCCGCGGGGACTCCTAGTCGGACTTACCCATCCATACGGGGGGCTCTGGAAGCGAGACCTGTTAGGACTGAGAATCACGAGTGCTTAAGCAGGCCGGCCAAATTAGCTCACCTCCCCCCAAGTCCAGCATCTCTAACTGAACCACCATCCTTCTCTGTACCGTTCCCTTCACCAAGTGCACCTCTCCTCGCACTAAGTCCACACAGCATGGCCCTCCGGAGCAGAGTACCGTACCGTGCACCCTGCCCTCCCTGGGGCGTTGTGTGTGGCAGGAGTCAAAACCTTTGTGGGGGGGCACTGATTGGGGCCATGCCCAGCCTGGAACGGGAGGGGATTGGTGGGGCGATAACACAGTTCCCAAACGAGTTTCTGCGCTTCCGCACCGGCACCATGTGCTTTCTGCTTCCACTAGTGCCTATGGGATATGCTGGCATTTTGCGTGGCGCAAGTTTGCACCTGGTGGGGGGGCATTCCCATAATGAAAGCTCTCTGGGAGCCAACAAGCAGCAGCCACACCCCTGGGTCAGCCCCCTCCTACTTCGAAGTGCTGCCCTGCGCCTCTGCTGCGCCCCAAGTGTGGCACGGCGACAGCAGCATGCTGCGCCGGCCAGAGAGTGGCGCACGTCCCATTTCCGCCAGTGTGGAGGGGGATCCGCCGGCGTAGGTCTCCATACCGCCAGCATAGCGGTATATCCACTTCCACAGCACTTTCAGCCCCCCTCCTCTGGATTGCACTGTTAATCCCTATATCTGTCCATATTTCTGATTAGTATAATTCTTTTAGTGTTGCCTTTATTGCAGCTGTCCTGTCTGGCACCAACTCATTCCAGGACTTCTCTATTGTCACCCATACCCTGTGGAAAAAGAGGGCAAGGAGGGCTCCATTTCCACTTTCAGGAAGGCTTGTAAATAATTCTTTTTGTGCGTATGTGTGTGAGCTTCTGGATAATGTGTTCTGATTTTTTTGAATCTTAGGCTGTTTTGTCATTGGTTAAAATGGATTATTGTATCTGTTTTTTAAAGATCTTGTTGTAAGCTGCCCTGCACTATTGGAAGGGCTGGGTGTAATTCATAAAGGTAAACAAATACAATAAACCAAACCCCTGACATTCTTAAAAATAAATGGAACTTAGTTGTTCCTCAGACTCGTCAAGAAACTTGGTTAGATACAGATGGATACCATCTTTCTTTGAAAGTATAAACAGGACATCATCCCTAAAGGATTTAAAGTGGAAAATCTACTACAATCTTCTTTCCCCAGTGGACTTTGTCACCTTTGTAATGTTTACCTGTTTCTGTTTGCCAGGATGAACTCTAACAGAGGTGTGGGAGAATGAAGTTTTGGCGTTGGTTCAGTAGAACAAGAAGATATGAAGTGATAATAAAGAAGAATGGATAATAAAGAAGAATGGATCTCTGAACAAATGAAGGGAGTGTCTTTCCCTCAGCCCAAGCACAATCCAATATATCTTGTATTAAACACCAAGGCTCTGAGGAGTGCATAACAGTCTATACTAAAAGTATGTTTTACATGCAGTTTAACCACCATAGTTAACCAACAACAATGCAACCTAACTGCTCAAACAGCACAGGCAGCCTTATTTTGCTGGTGAAGGAAATTGGTCAGTAATCCACTAGGAGACAGCTCACTGTCACAATAGACAACCTTCACCATTTCCTTTCTAAGAAATTACACATAGCTGCATATTGCCCTCTTATGTCCATTATTCTGTATTACAGATTTATTGAAAAATATTGCTTCTGAAATTCTGAAAACAATTTAATCAGAAAAAGCACGTGCTGGTTCATGTAAAAGAACAACCCTTTGGTTCATTAGATGCATGAAGTGAGGCATGTTTATACAAGTGCTGCAGTACACTGAAGGATAAATCACTGTGGCAGAGGTAAAATTAAAGGACATGCAGAATAACCCCCACATACCAGGGCTGTAACTAGGCTAGACCCAGCGGGTGCAGCTGCCCCACCTATAGTACTGCTTTTCTCCACCTAAGATTTTTGGAGAAGGAATGCATTTTCAACTTATGACAACAGAGCTTCCATTTGAAGAATGAGAGTCTGTTTTTAGAATTTAAAAAAACCTGGTTTAAAGTAATAATTGTTGGATGATTCTTCCCTCTCCCCAGCCCACCCACATGATCCACCCAGTTCTGCTCACCCAAACATCCTTGTGGTTCATGATGGATTTTTCAGGATCATGATCACCCTCAATCAAGCTGCGGGGGGAAATCCCCCTTCAGCTATGAAGCTTGTGAACATGGCAGGATATCTAGAAAATGTAAGGGTAATATAATTTTTTATTTATTTATTCATTAGTAGATAAAAGCTGTTGAATTAAAAAATGTTCTTTCAAGTTTTTTGACAATGCAGAGACAATAACATATACAGGGTTTATAAGAACGTTGTATAAGTTGGTTACAGTAAATGACTGATTTGCCATTCTTTTTCAAAACTTTCACCTGGGAAAGTGGCAGCTCTGCCTAGCAAGGAAGGCTAGCTATGTCCCTTGACAATTGTGTGAATGCAAAATATATGATAAAAACAATGAATCCAAAGCAAATCGAGCTGCACCTACAGAGCTTTTTAAAAAGAAAAAATTCTACTGATCAGCTGTTTGAAAGTGAAAGCACAGAACCCAGCTCCACTTCCTCTCCTGAATAGTCAATCAATAGGATTTTAGTATTTATGAAAGTGTTCCCCATGCAGATCCCTAGATGTTGGATTGGAGAAGGTAATTGTGCATATAACACAATTTCCCCTTGTGCTAATTATGCACACAAAGAAAACCTGTGCACGCAGCACTGGCTAGATTGGAACAATCACATTATAAAACTGGACAGTCTTAAACCTCAGAAAGTCTTTCCAACAAGTCTTGAGGCTGGAAAAATTAGAGTTTCCAAGGCACTTCTGTTTTTTGTCTTTATTTTAAAATTCCATTGTCTGCCCAGTGACCATTCAAAACAGCTCACAATAAATCTTAAGAAGTTTAAAGAATATATTATTTACTCATTGTACTTTTATCCTAGCTTTAAGAAGCATGGAGTGGCATGTATCATTCTCCCTCCATTTTCACAGCAACCTTGTGAGCTGGTTAGTTTGAAAGAGTATGACTGGCCTCAGATCACTCAGCAAGCTTTATGACAGGGTACAGATTTGAACCTGGATCTCCCAAGAGCAGCACAAGAAAAATCCCTTTTAGGAAGTTCTTTAGAATCCAGTTGTTCTTTATATCAAATCCTTTTTTCTTTTTTTTTGCATTAGGGCACCATGGTAGCTAATAATTGTTAACATTTTAGTGTATTGCATAATAAACACTCAGATCGCAAAGCATGGAGGCACACCATCCACCAGGCTGTCTCTTCCTTTGAGAACGCACGCATAGCTGGTCTTGAGGACAAAAGGAGATTGAGGAAGAATCGTACTGCTACAGCACCAACCCCAAATCAGACTTTTCCCTGCAGCCACTGTGGCCGGATCTGCCTGTCCTGCATTGGTCTTGTCAGCCACCAGCGAGCCTGCAGCAGACGTGGACTACTGCACCTTTCTTAAATCTTCGTTCGCGAAGTCAAGCCAAGAGAGAGACCAAGTTGTAATGCCAATTAAAGAACCAAAACATGTTCCTGAACTAAATGTTTCAGGAATTATAAATATTGCCTTGCTATCCACTGTACTGCTGTGATGTGTACAATTTCTGCACTTAAAATAAGCTATGTTGAAGTAAATATGTAGATTGAAAACTGACATTTTGCTATTTTAAAAAAGCAGATTACATCTGGTTTTGCATGCTTGGGGGGGAGCCTTCCTCATCTCTAAAATGTTTCTTGCATTCTTCTTCTTCTGTCTCTGCCTTTTTAGTTTTGAATATGGAAAAAACATGTTCAAAAGTGCAATTTTAAATATATATATATATTTAATATATATGTATATAATGATGAAAATCACTTCCATGTGCCAAAGAGGCAACACAGCAACCAACCCAAGTAAATGATCTCAGGATGATATTTTCTAGGTTAATTAACATCTAGGCTGATTTACAGTTCTATGTTGCTTTCTGTGAGCACCCACTAACAAAAGAAAGAGGTATGCATCCAATTTGGGGATGTCCTAGCAAGAATAAATGGAATTACTGGAAACCAAAGATATCTACTTTGAGTATATGTACAAGGGCAGGAAACAAATGTAAATAAGAGATGTGATGTGGCCTTTTTTATCTGGTTCTGCTTTGATTAGTGTTAAAAAGGAAACTTGTTGAAGTATTTAGAGAGAATCCCAACTAGATTATGGGACATGGGGGATGCTTTGAAATTGATGCTTCTTATTTTGGTTGGTCAGATTGTATAATTTCTTATAAAGATGTCATATACCTCGAATGCATTGTACTTGAAGTAAACCGACCCTTCATAAAGTATCCTTAACTTCCCACAACCCAGCAAAAGGAAAATGAAATATGAATTATACACTATGCCAGTCCATATATACATATCTTCAGTTAATTATATAATTGCTTAATTGCACAGTTTATTTGCACCAAGCAGTACAAAGTGCAGTTCAGGAAAAATGCGCCTGGATAAAACCCTGGGGTTCATACATGGGCATGTGTAGAGAAAATAAACTGTAACATGTTTCTCTACAGGTTTCTTAGTAATATTGCTCCACATTCTAAAGTGCAATAATGTATATTGTCCACTGGAGGGCAATATCTTAAAACTTCCATTTGCTTAATCTTTCAATCTAAAACTCCATCAAGCAACAAGAAGGGATAAACCTAGATAAAATGCCAGTTAAAAATTAATATTACTAAGCCATTCAGTAATGGCATAATACAGATGTTTCTAAAACAAACAGCCTTCCCTTTCAGAAAATGCTAACTTAAATACAGAAGTCAATCATCATTAAAAATAGGGGGAGCATCTCTATTATGAAAGGTAAAGAAAAACATAATCCAGTCAATCTCAGAACTCCCCCTTTCCCTCCAATTTAAAATATAAATAATTGCATTATTAACATGTCATTTTCACACATGTGCACACACAGTCCCTTCGTCTATTGTTAAAGTAAATAGTTTTAAATCCTAGGATCTAACTGTCCATATGGCAAAAGTGAAAAGATGTAACTATGACAGAAAATGTTGCGATAACCAATAAATTAAAAAGAATGTGGAATTACTTACAGTATTATGCCTGTATTTATTTTCAACTTTCCAGATGTGTGGTGGTGGTTTCTGGAGCTGCACTTGTATAATTTTACCTTGCTGTTTACTAGAGCACTCACAGTCACCCAAGCAATGGTCATCAATCAATATCACTTAATGTTGCCAACCTCCAGGTGGGTCAGAACCTCTAGAGTATCACAGTAAGGAGCAAAGACAAAACAAACAACTGTGAAATAAATAATGAAAAAAATTCAAAAGCTTAATAATTATTTAACAAATACTTAAAGCAACACAATACTAATATTTCAAATACTGAAAACTGATTACAAACACCCTACAACTACAATTACAATAATAAATGTCCCAAATAACAATTTTATTCACTCAAGTCCATTTAAAGGCGTCAAGTTCCAACTTTTAAAACTCACGACGATTCACCCGCTCTTATGGGCTGAATTAAAGTGCTGGTGCTCCTGATATGGCCATACAAAAAAGGTTCCTAAAGTTTCCACATTTTTCTTAAGCGTCCAAATTCATGGCTTCCAGTGTTCATAAGAGAACTTTTTACACACAAAGCTGAAGTGGCTATGACATAAACCTCTGACAGGAACGCGCCTTTACTTCTGTTTCCTTCTTCAGAGAGGCATATCCCACTGTAAAAGTTCTTCTGCCAATCACTTGCGCACAACACCCAAACAGGGAGAAAATCTCTCCCCCCCCCCCCACTTTTTACAGAGAGGAAAAAAACCTTCATGGTCAGTGCTCCTTCTAAGCTGTGGAGTCTCATGCGCAAAAATTCTACTTTGTGAGCTACTGGCATTAAAGTTGTGCGTGAACGATTTGGCTGCTGCATAAATTACTTTGCTCTGGGGCCATCCTTCCTGAGCTGAGACAAAAATATGTGAGCCAGAGGCTAAAAAACAGCTAGCTCACACTAACTCAGCTTAGAGGGAACATTGTTCACGGCTCATCTGCATATGCTAATTTACTCTAAAGTATGTATTTCATACTGAACAATTGCTAACATTGGGGCAGAACTGTTTAAATTCTGGGGAGAAAAATGCAAAATTAATCTGTATAAAACAGAATTCGTGATAAGCACATATATCATTATTTAGCATTATGAGACTCAGCCAAGTTTGTATCTTCACTGAAGAGTGTCATGTTGGGTGACAGAAATGTTCTGTCCATGATGATCAATCTGTAATGGCTTTTTCAAACATGCTAGCTGGTATTTGCTATGGTAAATAAATGATGAATATGTTGTTGTAAACTCACACTGATAATAAATAGGATATATGAGGAAGATAGAGTCCTTTCTGAGATGAATTTTGTATAAAGCAACAGGATGTATAACTGAGGTTATGTTTGTGGGAAGGGAAAGGAAGAGTAGCAAGATGATAGTGTGCCTTCGTATGTAACTTGGTGCACATAAACAAGAGTGCCAAGCAACCAAAAAGTAAAGGGATTACTTGAACAGTGGGATGGGTTTTGGTTAGGTGATTTATGTTACTGGGAAGAGGGGTGGGGAGTGAAAACCCCAAGTATGCTACATTTACATTCTATTCACTTCTATGTTTTCAGTAATAGCTGGCTGCTGTTATTTAATGTGATCACCAATGTATTGCCATCTGTGCCATTCAGGAGATAGACTCATAAATTCTACAAAATACTAGTGCCATGGCCCAGATAAATTTGTTGGCAAATGCTGCTGAATCAGGATTAGGCTTTAAATGTGCCAGACCTCGGCTCCCATGAAGCCTAATTTTGGATCAAATAAACCGTATCCAGTCATTATGTATCACATTCAGAACAATTTCAGGAAATCAGAATCTGAGTCTCTCACAAGTACTTTCTCCCCAACGTCTATAATTTTTTCTTGTTCATTCCAGTCAGGTTTTTAAAAGATTTTCAAATATTTCAACAGTAGCGATGAGGAAAATCTGCTGGTCAGTGTTTTTGTTATTATGGTCTTCTAAATATTGCTATTACTTTCCTGGCTCAGGTTGTCAGTACATGTGTTTGCTTATTTATGCAGTCTCTGCTACATCAAGGACACAATTACTTTTCTGTTCACATGATGATCTTGATTATGAATCTTTTCAGACTGGAATTGCCTGGGGTTTAATAAACCCTTTAGATAATTTTCAAGTAAAATTTGGCTGGTGGGAAAATATTGGAAATATTTCTATATGTCTGGTAAAACATGGCTGTGGGCCATTTTTATCTGGCTGGAAAGGAAACATATGCATGAAATATGACTGTGTAAAATGGCACAAAGTATAACAAATTATTCTGAGAGTATTATAGTATCTGGTTTATTAGATTTCATTTTTGGCATAGTGGTGACAGAAGTAGTGATGGTTGTTTTGGCAAGCTGACTTGTTGCATTGAGTTCACAACCCATTTTCTTCCTGTTTTCCAGAAGACAGTGAGTAGTGGTTTTGATATCTCGGAAATGTATCATAGTATTAATAGTCATCAGCTCCCAGAAATCATGTTTTGTCATGTGCCAGCCATGGGATTCCAGAACCTGACTATACAGAATAAAGGAAGGTTGGATTCCTTCGGCTAAGTGTTCCTCAGGTGGAAGAGCATCTTGTCACTGCAGGAAGTTTTACACCATTGGAGGAAAACTGAGCAGAACAGAATCAATGGATCCATCCTTATGGACAAGTATAATTGGAACCTATTCTAAATATTCATTCTTTATTTTTGCCTTAGAAATTATTTATAAATGCTTGCTAATTTAAAAGAAAACTATAGCCAAAACTTCAATTGGTCCAAAATGCAGCTGTCCAACTGATACCTTTGAGGTTGTTGCTAGGAAGACATTACACATATTCTAATATCCACAGGTTGGCTCCCTATTTGTTTCTGAGAGCAATTAAAAATGCTGGTTAGCCCTTTAAAGTTTGGGGCTAAGATACCAGAAATACCTCATTTTCCAACAGGAACCTGCCCAAGTGCTGAGATAATTTTGTGATGCCTTCTTTGTGTGCCATCCTTTCAACAGAGGGCAATGAATGACAGGACGTCTTTAGCAATGTCACAGAGATTTTGGAATGGCCTCCCCTATAAGGCTCATTTGGCACTTCCCTTGGCAGCTTTTAGAAAGCTGCTTGCCTACTTTAGACAGTTTTATGAGTTTTGTGGTCTTTATCTGCTGCCTGTTTTATAAATTGTTGGCTTGTTGTGATTTTAATTTACTCACTTTTGACAGCCTCCTTCCTTCCATTTTGTTTTCGCAACTCCATGCCTCATTCTACTATTTTCTCTGGCTACATGTCCCCAAGAGGAGGACTCTGGTTATAGCCCAATGCATATACCATAAGTCCCTGAACCCTGCTTGATATTTTCCTTTATTAACTCCTCTGTAGTGTATCGCCATTACGATACACTGTAATAACGCAACAACACAATACCAAGCCACACGCGCCCATGCGAAGAGGCGACTGGGTTGCCCCAGGCGCCTCTGCACAAGGTGCAAAACCCCCGCCAATCACCAGCTGTGGCGGGAAGTTCAACAGGCCAGGATTGGGCTGGCCTGTCCAGGAGGCTGTACCGGGAGTTGTATATAAGCGGGGCCCGGCCCGCGTGTTACCGCTCTCCATCTTATAATGTACTAGCAATAAAGCATGTTGCCCTACTCTCGTCTCCCGTCGTGGTACATTATATCCTCAATTTGGATTGTTTTGTTCTCTGACCTTCTTGCCCCTGGGTATCTGCATTTTTCCCATTTCTCAGCCTCTGCCATTTTTACAGTCACTCCACCTTTGAGGTATTTGTCACTCATCTTACCTAACCTTTCTTCTGGTTCTATTGCTTCCAGCTTTCATCTTACCTGTACAACTTCTCCTGTTTCTAAGGCATTTGGGAGTTTTTTCTCAGCACACCTGATCTTTCATTTTCTTCAAAGAAATTGTACTAGTTATCCACAATTTAAATCACTTTTTGAAATTAATATATGTATAAACACTGCATGGCATCATAGTAGCTTAACCAAAAGCTGAAGGAAAGGTCTCACAAATAGGCATCCCCCCTGAGTGCCACATCTCAAAGTTCTTCACTGGCACAAGCTTCTGTAATACGGATGGCTGTGTAATCATAAAATTGCTACTCTAACCACCAAACAAAAAAGAAAGCTCACAAACAAACACAAAACTTTTTTATTTATGAACAGATAATAAATAAATGACAAACAAAATAGGTCAGGTAACATTCAGAAAAATCCAGGTATCTAAAGTGCCTTCAGACAAACAGAACAAGACCAAGAAAAAGGTCAAACATTAATACTTTTATAAACATAATAATTACAAAATATTTTCCAATGGCATTTTACAAAATAGCAACATTTTATTTCTGGGTTCTATGGCTTGACATGTTTATATAAATTTGTATTATGCATAGCAAGTGAAATAATAGCATTCAAAATGTAGAGTTATTGAGTTTTTTCCCCCAAATACAAATCTTTAGTAAGAAAAACTGTGTAATTCATTTTTCAGGCTGATACAAATATTTAAAAGGACAAACTCCTTATCTAGTATGATGTGCTGTAGCTCTAGAGACTTCTGTAACAATTTACAGTGGCTAATGATATAGGCCACACAGTTTCTGGAAGACTTCTGCTTCTCTGCAGCAGCTGGGCTGTGGCAATTTGTAAGCACTTGAGTTCCAATGCAACATCTCTGCAAACCAATATGGTTTGCTGCAAACACAGAACTCTGTACAAGCTGCATCTATCAATTTTACTCAGGATCAGGAAACCGTTCAGATGTGCAATGGGAAACACACACAGAACATGAGTCTGCTCTGTATCTGTTACAGAATAAGTTTTACAGATCATTTTTAAGAGATGCACACAACATTCTCTGACACACTTTAAAATATAGCTCATTGCTATATTTTTTAATATAGGCAAGATGATTCACTCCAATGGTACTGTGTTGAGCAAATCCCACTGACATTAAATTATATCAGTTTACTATCTGATCATTTGCAAGGTTTGGTAAAGAGCTATAACTGAAAACGTCCTATTGTACAGATATGACTCTATAAAGGAAGCCACAGCCTTCAGTTTGCAATACCTGAGCAAGGCTGTTAATGAGGTTTTTTGGAGGTCGTTAATTTATAGAGAGGCCCTAAGTTGGAAGAGACTTCACGGCACGTAACACCCACATAGTACAAATAACCAACTGGTAGCCTGCAAGCCAGTTCTAACATCTGAAGTATCTTTACTTGGTCCTGCCAAATATTAATATTGGTAGCAAAAAAAAAGTTCATGGTTTCATTTATAATAAGTGATGAGGCTTCATGTGTATTATATACACATACGCTCCATATTTGTAAAGCCTTTAATAGTTAGAAAAAGTAATTCTCCAATAGAGCCTGTTCATCTATGATGAGATTGGAATGTTCTGTCTCTTTCATTTAGTGTCTGGGAGATTTAATGCCCCCAAACATAAAAGTTACCCATTCTTCTTCTGCAGTTTTTGTAACCCCTGCCTGAAACCAGGTTTAATCATAAATAATCTCTGATTTTTTCCCCACTTTGTTTTAATCACTACCATATCTCTGTTTAGCTTATAGAGCTCTCTTCCATTTTTTTGTTATAGAGTTTTATGATAATTTTCTAGAGTTTCTAAAAAGGTGACTTAGTGAAACGTATTAAGAAAACATTTCTGCTACCTCTAAATATTATGTTTACATATAAACAACTTTCATGTTGAAAAAATAAATACCTTGGATGGACCCCATCTCAAAAAGTCTCAAATATTGTTAGTTGAAAAATACTAATAAATATTAAAATAAATATTAATATTTCCCCAGAGTATTGAAGATTACTTTTTTAAAAATGTTGTGCTATGTATGTCTTCATCCTCATGCTTAGTCCTTCATTTTTGGCTGTAGCCCTCCATTGAGACACTGTCGCAAAGTGCTGCTCTTTTTCTCATGTTTTGCTGTACTTGAGAGATCAATTGCAATATCTTCAGAATTGTCCATTGAGCGGAATTTATCACTGGAGCTTTTCTCCTGTTCTGTCTCCTTATTTTTTAATTCCTCATCAGAGTGTTCAGATTTCCAGCCACCATTCCCCTTTTCCTCACTTTCAGGCCTTCTTGAAACACCCATTGATTTTTTATGCATTCCTTCAAAAACAAAGATACAAAAAAAGAGATCAGATTGAAAGAGAACACTGATTAAACCATGATGTGACTTCATCAAAATATATCACTATTAGTTATTTTATCATTCTGCCTACTTTTCTTTTTAAAATAGGCACATCCAAGGTCCAGTGAAAAAATATACATGCCTCCACTACCTCTTAATTTTTGGTTTGGGAGTTGGGAGGGTCAGGTCTCTATTCTGTATGAACTTTTTTGTAGCACAGTTTCTAGCACTGTGCTTGAACATCTTAAACTGTGGGCAAACTCAGAGCTGTATTCTCATATTGAATAATAAACCATTTTTATTTTAAAAAATTAATAAGAAGCAGAGGCAATATATGCTCCTGTTTTGTATGTATTCCGAACTCTCTGCTCACGACCTGAGTTCGATCCTGGCAGAAGCTGTGTTCAGGTAGCCGGCTCCACGTTGACTCAGCCTTTCATCCTTCCGAGGATGTGTAGATGACTGGGGAAGGCAATGGCAAACCAACCTGTAAAAAAGTCTGCCATGAAAACGTCGTGATGCGACGTCATCCCAGAGTTGAAAACAACTGGTGCTTGCACAGGGGACTACCTTAACCTTTTTAGAAGTGGGACCAATTATTAATATTTTTAGTCTTATGTATGATTGGTTCTCTGTTAATATTTCTCTCTGTTTATCATTTTCCTTCTTTCTGTAGTGCTGTTCATGACATACAGCTGCTCCTCACTCATAAATTTTAGCCCATACACTTAGCTTAACAATCACATTCTCTACTGCAAGTAAATGTGGTGGAGCGCTGCTGTGTTATTTCTGTCCATAAGCAACACTGTTACAGGGCTAGGGTTGCCAGCCACCAGGGCTTTATTTTTTGTAGAAAAAGCCCAGCAGGAACGCATTTGCATATTAGGCCACACCCCCTGACATCACCATTGTTTTGCACAGGGCCTTTTTTTGTAGAAAAAGCCCAGCAGACTCATTTGTCTATTAGGCCACACCCCTGGCACCAAGCCAGCCAGAACTGTGTTCCTGTGCGTTCCTGCTAAAAAAAAAATCCCTGTCAGCCACCAAGTGGCTGGAGATCTTCTGGGATTACAACTGACCTCCAGGTGGACTGTATGGCATTATACCCCACTGAAGTCCTTTGCCTCCCCAAACTCTACCCCCAAGATCTCCAGTTATTTCCCAGCCTGGAGCTGGCAATCCTAAACAATGTGTAGGTCAAATCCTGCCAGATCCCCAGCAGGATCAGAACTTTCCCTCTCCTTCAAGGAAAACAGAAAAAGAGACAGCATGAGGATAATCCTTCACTCTAGCCTCCGTTTCTCTATCAACTTTTTAGAAAGTAGTTATTCCCTGCCTCAACCGAGAGATTCGCCCTCTCTGCTGCTCATTAAATATTACAAATCAGATCCACTAGGTACATGCCCACATTAGTTCTCTGTGGATTAGATCTAATGGAAGAGGTGGAATAATTTCCACCAGTTCCCTGTTTCTGCTGCAGATGCATAATTTGCCTCTCATGCTGTTGCTGAGGGTACCGTGCATTTTGGGGGAATCAGTAGGCTGCAAGAGGAGGGAAAAAGGCAAGTATTATATTCTGTTGACAGAATTGTTGACAGCCTCTGAAAGTGGAAGTTCCCTTTAGTCACTATGGCTGGTAGCCACTGATAGACCTATCCTCCATGAATGTATCTACTCCCCTTTTAAAGCTATATATGTCTGTTGGTATCACTGCATCTTCTCACAGCAAATCCCACATTTTAATCACTCACTATCTGAAGTGGTAATTCCTTTTGCCTATCCCAATTCTACTACCCATCAGGTTCACTGGATACCCTCAAGTTCGAGTATTTTTGGAGAGGGAGAAAAAGCTCTTTGTCAACTCTGTATAATTTCATAAATCTCTATCATATCATCTTAGTCATCTCTTTTCTAAATGTAAAAGTCCCAGACTCTTCAGCCTTTCCTCATAGGGAAGGTGCCCCAGCCCCGTAATAGTCTTGGTTGCCCTCCTCTTTATTTTTTCCACCTTTGCAATATTATTTTTGAGATATAATGACTAGAACTCTATACAGTATTCCAGATGAAGAATAGATCTGTACAGATTATAATATCAGCCGTTTTATTTTCAATCCCTTTCCTAATAATCCCTAACATAGAGTTTGCTTTTTTCACTACTGCAGCAAACTGCTTGATAGTTTCATTGAGCTATCCACTAAAAAGACCCCCAAAGCTTTTCCCCTATCATTTTCAACAAGTTCAGACCCCATTAGCCTATACTTGAAGCTGGAATTTTTTGTTGGGATCAGCACAAGTCTATCTTAACTATTCTACATAGGATTTTTTTTTTAATCAGATTCAATTCTATTTAAGGGTAATATTCAGGCACTGAATGTCTTACATTTGTTTACATTATAGCCCCACTATGCATTAAATTCACTTTACAGATGCTATATTACTGTAACAATTTGATTCAGTCCAGACATAATTGTGACCTAAAGTAGGACTAGTTCAATACTTGGGTGCAGATACAATCACATCTGTATTAAAAGGTCCTCCATGCTAGCTACCTGAACTAAATTACCACTGTGCCCATTTTTGCATATATAGAAGCTTGAACAATGGTTAAGTAGATCTGCTTGTCAGATCCATCACTACCAATGTATACTCATTCTCTGTTTTCTGTTAATTAATCACTATTTAATCCACAAGAGGACTTGTCCTCTTATCCCATGGCTGCTGAGTTAACGTGGAGTCTTTGATGAGGAACTTTATAAAAAGCTTTCTGGAAGTCTAAGTAAACAACATCTGCTGGGTGACACTTGTCCACTTGTTTGTTCACCCTGTCAAAGAACTCTAAAAGGTTAGTGAGATAAGATCTTCCCTTACAGAATCCATGCTGATTCTTCCTCAGCAGCTTTTGTTCATCAGTGTGCCTACTAATTCTCTTACTTAAGGGTTTTAGCACAGCCCATTCAGACATGGCACTACATGTTTTCTTACCAAGCAGCCAAGGGGCACAGGAGCCCACTAACCCACTTTTGGCGGAATTGATGATGGATTCAGGTAGCGGGATGGAATGTCTCACCATAGCACCATAAAGGCCATATTCTGCCATGACACTGCTGCGGCCCCAGCACTTCTCACGCTTCCGCCACTTGGCCCTTCGGTTTTGAAACCAGACCTGTTGTAGGAGAGCATGTATGAAACAGCAGTGTTATTACATAATCAGTGTTTGTGTGTATTTGAGAGAGAGCGGCGGAGGAGATCATCAATTAATGTGCATCAATTTTAGAAGTCAAGGCATCAGTATGTTCAAGCAAGATCTGAGATCTCACTTATCAAAAATAAGGTAATGAATCACATGATACATGGCTTTTGCCCAAATTAACAGCATCTCAGTCCTTGCCAGGGTTTTTTTTGAGCAGGAACGTACAGGAACACAGCTCCTGCTGGCTTAGTGTCAGGGTGTGTGGCTTAATATGCAAATGAGTTCCTGCTGGGCTTTTTCTGCAAAAAAAGCCCTGGTCCTTGTATGATTTATCTCTCAGAGGGGAAAGCAGCTTAAGAAGGGTTATGTAAAAATTGCTGTAGATAAAAGATCCCCCTTGCATGGATTTTCCACTTAATCAGGCTCACACACAGCTTCTCTGCTTGATAAAAGATATTTGGAGGACTAGAGGATCATGGTACAAGATAAACAAACAAGATGCAATGAGCAGGATCCAGGCCTTGGTCTAATAGGAAAATGGAGAAGGAGTTAACTAGTGTTAATATAGTTTAAAGGAAAAAAAGCTTTCACTTGGGACTGACTGAATAGAGACCAAAAGCACAATCCTACATAAACTTTAGCCAGGCTGTGCCATAGTTCAAACGATAGGATGGGTGGCATAGGACTCTGCCTCTGTGGTCTCTGACATTCACAGTTAGAAGCAAGTGACGGGGGCGGGGGGGGGGGGGGACTGGCAGCTGCCCCTCTGGACTCCATAGATCTACTGTCTCACAGGATTAAGCTCTCTGCAGCAGCAGAAGCAAATGAAGTAGATACAGATGAGATGCAGCTAACACAGCAGATGAATGTCATTTGGGTGGCCATGGCATGAGCCACAAGGCTATCCAGACAAACAGAACCTCTCCCATGTGGGGGAACCACAGATTCTACTGAGACCTCTCTGTCATGGCTGTAGTGGTGGTGGCCACTGTGTTCTTCATCATTGCATGTATCTCTGCTTGGTGTCTGTGCCGGTGATTCAATGAGGAGGAAACTTGGAAGGACAAAAGTGCAGTATGGGCAGGCTGCAGTGACCAATGAAGATCCTGCCATTCCACCATGGGGCTGGATCCCACTGATTTCAACCTAGCTCCTGCAGCATCCCAACTCTGAAAGCCATCTGTCCTGCAAGCCCACCCTGCTCACAGGCATGCTGTAATAGGGAGGACTCACCCCATCCCCCCATAGCTTCCTGAAGCAGCTTGCAAAGCCCCAGGGGCTGTACCTGATACTTCATTACTGTTTTCTTGCTGCTGTTCAATAAAGTCTGGCTTGATCTACAAGCTCAGCCTCTATCCCTGTCTGTTTGTTGTTGAGCAGATGAGGTTTGCTCCCTGCCAGTCCCAACCATGCAATTCTCTGCCCCCTTCTATGGCTTCCCCAGAGTGCTTCCTAGAATTACCTCCCTTTCTCATCTGAGGAGGTGAGCTCTGACTTGGGGAGCTCATGCTGAGATTCATGATGTCAGTCTTCATGGTGCCACTAGAACTCTGTTTTGTGTAGCTGCACAATATAACACCCTTCCTCCTGTGGGCTATGGTGGGGAGGACACACTCAGGCCACATGCCTCTGTTGGGGTTACACTGTCATTTGATCTTTCCTTCCAGTCCTCAGGTGCTGGGGGGTGGGGGGGCAGTGGCTTCAGCAGGTAGTGACTGGCTGTACCTGTGCCATTCAGATGAACATTGTGGGGCACCATTGCCTGATTGGTGGGTGTGCCCAGGGTTGCTATAGACTTTGGCATGCTTACTTTGCAGCTAGTGCCATGTGGTGACTGTGTTGTTTTTTTCCCCTATGGAATATCTATAGGGACGTGACCACCTGCACAACCACAGCAGCAGCCCTCAGGATGGGCTGCAAAGCAGCAACACAGGCTTTAATCAATAATACATTTATGCTAGAGGGTTTTTTTAAGGCAATGGAAATGCCTTGGAATAAGCCGGTAATTATTTGAAACAAACAATAGATATTTTTTTCTCTATACATTTCATTAGGCTATCCCAATCTGTAAACATTTTTATCGTGCTGAACTGGAATCAGATGGCACAAAGATTATGCAGTACTGTACTGTGGCAGGATTTTCTGGGTTAAAATAATTCCTTAGAATATCCAGCCTGTCCTCAACCTATGGGCATCAAATTCAAATGGGTTAGAACAGCGGTCCCCAACCTTTTCAGCACTAGGGACTGGTTTTGTGGAATACAATTTTTCCATAGACTGGGGGTGGGGGTGGGGGGCATGGTTTTGGGATGATACAATTGTGCACTTTATTTCTATTAGTTTAGGGTAGTGGTTAAGTGTGCGGACTCTTATGTAGGAGAACCGGGTTTGATTCCCCACTCCTCCACTTGCAGCTGCTGGAATGGCCTTGGGTCAGTCATAGCTCTCACAGAGTTGTCATTAAAGGGGAAGCTTCTGAGAGAGCTCTCTCAGCTGCACCCACCTCACAGGGTGTTTGTTATGGGGGAAGAAGGCAAAGGAGATTGTGAGCCGCTCTGACACTCTGAAATCTGGCGTGGAGGGTAGGATATAAATCCAATGTCCTCTTCTTCTTACTATTATTATTATTAAGAACATAAGAGAAGCCATGTTAGATCAGGCCAATGGCCCATCCAGTCCAACACTCTGTGTCACACAGTGGCCCAAAAAAATTATATATATATACACACACACACACACTGTGGCTAATAGCCACTGATGGACCTGTGCTCCATATTTCTATCTAAACCCCTCTTGAAGGTGGCTATGCTTGTGGCTGCCACCACCTCCTGTGGCAGTGAATTCCACATGTTAATCACCCTTTGGGTGAAGAAGTACTTCCTTTCATCCATTTTAACCTGTCTGCTCAGCAATTTCATTGAATGCCTACGAGTTCTTGTATTGTGAGAAAGGGAGAAAAGGACTTCTTTCTCTACTTTCTCCATCCCATGCATTATCTTGTAAACCTCTATCATGTCACCCCGCAGTCGACGTTTCTCCAAACTAAAGAGTCCCAAGCGTTTCAACCTTTCTTCATAGGGAAAGTGTTCCAACCCTTTAATCATTCTAGTTGCCCTTTTCTGGACTTTCTCCAATGCTATAATATCCTTTTTGACGTGCAGCAACCAGAACTGCACACAGTACTCCAAATGAGACCGCACCATCGATTTATACAGGGGCGTTATGATACTGGCTGATTTGTTTTCAATTCCCTTCCTAATAATTCCCAGCATGGCGTTGGCCTTTTTTATTGCAAACGCACACTGTCTTGACATTTTCAGTGAGTTATCTACCACGACCCCAAGATCTCTCTCTTGGTCAGTCTCTGCCAGTTCACATCCCATCAACTTGTATTTGTAGCTGGGATTCTTGGCCCCAATGTTACATTTGTAACAATTACAATGTAACAATTACATTGTTACTACATTACTACATAGTTATGTACATTACTACATTATTACTACATTGTAATTTATAATGAAATAATTATACAACTCACGGCCCGGTTGCTAACAGGCCACGGACCAGGACCGGTCCACAGACTGAGGGTTGGGGGCCCCTGGGTTAGAGGATCAAAATCCCACCAAGCATTATGCCCATCATTGTTTACTGGAGGGAGGGAGTAAATTCTGCCTGCAGCGGTCATTGGGGAGTCATCCCGCCCAAGGGCATCAGTTCTCGTGCAATGATGTGGAGATGCATGGCAGAGAGATTAAAACCCACACAGAGAGCTCCAATGCCTTGTAAGCCACCTTGGCCTTATGTTTGACCCCTGCTGTACTTGATGTGTTGATATTGCATACATACAATCATAGATGCTATTGAATTGCAACTTACTTATGGTGACCCCAGCAAGGGGCTTTCAAGGCAAGTGAGAAGCAGAGGTGTTTTGCCATTGCCATCCTCTGCAGACTCAGTGCAGAGCCTTCCTTGGTGGTCTTCCATCCAAGTACCAGTCCTGCTTAGCCTCTAAGGTTGATGAGATCAATTTTTACCATTCCACTTTCCCTCCTTGATATTTTATAAAAGGTAAAGGTAGTCCCTTGCGCAAGCACCAGTCTTTTTCAACTCTGGGTTACATTGCTTTCACAACGTTTTCATGGCAGACTTTTTACAGGGTGGTTTGCCAATGCCTTCCCAAGTCATCTACACTTTCACCCAGCAAGCTGGGTACTCATTTTACCGACCGCAGAAGGATGGAAGGCTGACTCAACCTTGAGCTGGCTACTTGAACCCAGCTTCCACCAGGATCGAACTCAGGTTGTAAGCAAACTGCTCTGACTGCAGTATTGCAGCTTTACCACTCTACGCCACGGGGCCCATTGATATTGTATACATGTCATCTTTAACTGTAAACAAGGGCTGCCAATTCCCAATGCATTTCCCATGATCATCTGTGTATAGTTTATGGGGCACATAGCAACATACCTGTATCCTGTCCTCAGGGAGCTCAGTTTTCATTGCTAACATTTCCCTGGCATATACATCAGGGTAATGAGCTTCATTGAAAGCCTTTTCCAGTTCCTCCAGTTGGTGTGCAGTAAATACCGTCCTGAAGGTACAGGGGATTAAAAAACAACAGTCATGGTGGCCTATTGCAGCTTTCACACAAAAAATGCCATCAGTTAATAATATATCTTGCATCCAGTGTAAGAAATGGACGCATGAGCCATTATCATGGCAACTAGAGACTACATTAAAAGCTTGTAAACTGTAAGTAGAATGAATTATATCTTCTAAACCTCACTGGTTAAGACCTGCACAGCTTTTGACCAACCAAAACAAATGTACGATAGCTTGTTAAGCATCTGACAACCCTCCCCTCCTCTCAGACCCTCCCAGAAAGCCAGCAAAAATACATTGAAATACATTGCCTCCTGCTTGGCTATGTTCAGTGTCTAAAATCTTGGCTGGCAAACAAACTCCCTCTCCAGGAAACGGGAAAGAAGGAAGGGGAGAGCCATGCAATCTGTGGTCTAGGGTTTGGGAGATATGATACATTTGTATAAAGTGATTAGTGGGGTGGAGAAAAATAGATTTCCCCCCTTTCTCCTATAATACTAATATAGGGGTTCACCAGTGAGATGACTGGCAGTTAATGACAGGTCATCTAGAAATTCCTTGCATGTCTACCAGGTTTTGTCACTCAATGCTGCTGAGTAAGGAAGAGAGAACTGAGCCACCCTCGCTAGGGTTGTCACAGCAGTGGAAAGGCACCAAAACTACTACTGCAGCATCGGTTGCATTGCAGCATCCAACACAGGTACAGCTGAAAGCATCATGAACCCCTGCCATACTCTACAGATCACTCAGCCACCACATGTCTGAATACCAACTGATGGCAGCTAATATCATGTCCTACTGGTGAGTTCTAAGGCATTATGGTGGGCATGTCGGCATATGAAGTAGAAATGTCTTAACAAGATAGCAACTTGTAGGCAGATCATGTTGATCTATCTGACAGGTAAAGATCACATGACTGGACATATTGCATAAGCCTGCAGGTGGTGCTTCAGTGACTCAGCATGTCTGCACTGATTGGGCAAAAGGACACATAACTCTGTATATAAGTCTGTGCTGTACTTGCCAGTGTATGTGTTAGGGTTTACAGATACCTTTAGCAGAGTTGTGTGGAGAGAACCACAAATAAACAGCCAGGCAGACGGTTTAGCTTAAGAAAAAAGTAGTTTACTTTTACTATGAGGAAAAGGTGACTGGGATTTCTAGAAAACAAATAAGGACTCAATATCCTTTCTAGCTTCTAAGCTACATCTCGACTCCAAACTCTAACTGCATGGAGATCTGAGGGCTTTACACAAAGGGCAATAAAAACTGACCAAATGGTTTCCCCAGACCACCTCCCAAATATATGGATTAGCCTGTTAGGGCTTTCCTTCAATGGTCACTATACATATTGACACCCAGCCTTGGCGGGAAGTACATGCACACATTCTCATTGGCTATACTTCTCACTGGCTAAACATCAGCATGCATATACATTCATTTAATTAACTCATGACAACAGGAAGTGAAATTGCAATAGAAACCCAACAATCCCCTTCTCAAGTTCACGAACTAAAGTCATGAAGTTTCAGCTTCTCTCTCAGGTGCTCGAACTTCTTCTTGGTGAGCGGCTTGGTCAGGATGTCAGCAATCATTTCTTCTGAAGGACAAAACTTTACTTCAATCATTCCTTGTTGCTGCAACACCCTCACCTTGTGGTATCGTACAGAAATGTGTTTGGTCTTGCCTTTGACACTTTCACTCTTGATCAAACTTAGGCAAGATGTGTTATCTTCAAACAGGGTTACTGGAATAGGCTCTTCTATTCCAAAGTCTCTCAGCAGGTGTAGGATCCATTCAAGCTCATTGCAGGCACCTGCTGCAGAATCAAACTCAGCTTCCATTGAAAACATAGCTACAATACTCTGCTTGCGACTTGTCCAGTTGATCAGGTTGCTTCCATAGAAAAACAAATGCCCACTAACTGATTTGCGTTCAGTAGTGTCTTTGGCCCAATCAGCATCCATGTATCCAACCAATCTTGGGTCGTCATCAGCTGTGATCTTCAGTTTCAGATCAGCTGTCCCAATAAGATACTTAACAAGTCTCTTCACTGCTTTCCAAACATGGTGATTAGGTGAGCTTGTCTTTCTGCTCAAGATTCCAACGGCTGCACTTATATCAGGTCGGGTAAGTTGAGCTAGATACAAAAGTTTCCCAATGGTCTCTCTGTACAGATGATTGTCCTTTAGAGGCACTCCATCTTCCAGCTTTAGGTAAGATGGGTCAAGTGGGAAACTTGCTCTCTTGATATCTTCCAGGCTCAGTGCCTTAGCAAGATTCAGGATTTTGGTTCTTTGACTCAGAAGAAAACCTCCATTCTCAGTCCTTTCTATCTGTATTCCAAGATAGTGGTTCAAAGTCCCAACACATTTTACTTCCACTTCTGCATTCAGCTTGTCAATTATCTCTTGCACATCAGACTCATATTGACAGCATAACAACAGTCCATCAGTTGACATCAGTACATACTGGCATTTATCATTCTTCAGTTTGAAGAACAGGCTGGGTTCTACTTTTCCTTGCTGGAACCCTTGCTTCTGCAGAAAAGCAGTTAGCACTTCACTCAGTCCTTTATCAGGTAAGTTTGCAAAACATCACCATTAGCAAGTTTCAGAGTTCTCCGCTCACTTTCATCCAGACAAACAAACCATTGACGAAATCTGCATACATGCATAGTCGACTCAGTATCCAGCAAAAAGGCTTTCTTTGCATAGTCATCAGCTTTTAGCATAAACGAAACTTCAGCACGTGGCTTTTCCTTTGTCTGTGAGCTAGTAGCCCCCTGCTGGGAAACACCTCCTCCTTTGTGTGAGAAGCCCGGGCCATCACCTGTAGATCTGCCTTGCTTTGATTTACAAAATCTTGCTATGTGCCCTTACCTCAGGCAAGATCCTTTGATCTCTGCCCCCTTTTTCCTCCTTCACTGCTAACGCTTGCATTTGGCTTGACATTTTAGAGAGTTTCCGTTTATCACTTAAGTCTCTCAAATATGCAATCGTGAAATCAATATCAATCTCTTCTCTGGATTCAACCAGGGCCAAAATACTCTCATAAGACTCTGGAAATGAGGAGACAATGACTGCCTGAAGTTCCTCAGTGGAAACTGTACCTCCTGCTGATCTTAATTCAGCTACAAGAGCCAGAATTCTATCTAGGTGATAGATATCACCCCCTGAGATATCACCCCCTGGGGCAAGACTGAGGTAATAGAGGCGTTTGCACAGATACTACCTCTGGTTAAAGGTGCGTTGCCCTTACTTTGAATTCAGATTATTCCAAATCTCCTTTACGTGGTCACAATTAACAACAATGGCTGTCTCTTGGGATGAGACAGAACTTAGAATCAGCAGCTTGGCTTTAAGCTCGTCTGCATCAAATTTATCTCTTCTCTCTTGAGACAAATCCTCTGGAATTACATAATCCAGCACATATTTTATCTGTTGCACACTCAGAGCACACTCAATTGCCATTTTCCATAAAAGGAAGTTATACTTGGACAATTTAGGGATGCTAAGCTTATGGGAACCTTCCATATTGTATACAACCTGCTCTGGTGGCTGTAACATCATTCTTTCCTCAGCCGAAGATGCTCTTGCAGAACTCGCAGGCGCTTGCCTCTGTCTGGGTCTTCTTCTCCAATGGGACATCAAAGAGAATTCGTTCTTTGTTCCCAAGCGGCCAGCCAGCGACCATGAGCGATGGAGAAGGAATTCCTTCAGATGCAAATCCGTGAACAATAGACCTGAGTTCTTCTTTACACCTTTCTTTAGCTAATTTACGCCTTGGCTTTTTGCTCGAAGCTATGAAGCTCACTGCGGCCCAAAACCTTTTGTTAGGGTTTACAGATACCTTTATCAGAGTTGTGTGGAGAGAATCACAAATAAACAGCCAGGCAGACGGTTTAGCTTAAGAAAAAAGTAGTTTACTTTTACTATGAGGAAGAGGTGACTGGGATTTCTAGAAAACAAATAAGGACTCAATATCCTTTCTAGCTTCTAAGCTACATCTCGACTCTATGGAGTCCAAACTCTAACTGCATGGAGATCTGAGGGCTTTACACAAAGGGCAATAAAAACTGACCAAATGGTTTCCCCCAGACCACCTCCCAAATATATGGATTAGCCTATTAGGGCTTTCCTTCAATGGTCACTATACATATTGACACCCAGCCTTGGCGGGAAGTACGTACACACATTCTCATTGGCTATACCTCTCACTGGCTAAATATCAGCACGCATATACATTCATTTAATTAACTCATGACAACAGGAAGTGAAATTGCAATAGAAACCCAACAGTATGCCATTGTGGTATCAGGTGTCTGGCGAAGCAGTTTGTCAGTAAGAACTATGACTGACTATAAGGACTATGTATATATACTGTAAATAACATTGTAAAATTGTAAATAGAACCAACCTCTGCTGGTGTGTGTATACACTGCTTTGGAGCTACAACATCTACCCTGCTAGTCCCTTTGGGGAGGGACTGTGGCTCAGTGGTAGAGCATCTGCTTGGAAAGCAGAAGGTCCCAGGTTCAATCCCTGGCATCTCCAAAATAAGGGTCCAGGCAAATAGGTGTGAAAAACCTCACCTTGAGACCCTGGAGAGCTGCTGCCAGTCTGAGAAGACAATACTGACTTTGATGGACCAAAGGTCTGATTCAGTATAAGGCAGCTTCATGTGTTCATATGTTCAAAACTTCCATCAGGGCATGGCAGGAAGCAGGATGCTAGACTAGATGGATCTTTGCTCTGTAGTATTCCAGTGGAATAGTCCTAACCCCTGGTAATCCTCATACTTTAGAAATTTCCCAAAATAAATTTACACACAGGCTTCTTGCTGTCCTGCCTTCAACACCTCCTGGATGACTAGAGTAGAATTATCTTTATCACAATCTTAGTTTATAAAATAACTATCAATTTTTGGTTGAAGATTATTTTTCATATGGCTTCTGAATTACTAACTTTGGCATATGGAGAAATTAAGGATAGGTCTTGGCACAGTTTTGTTTTGAGAATAGTGGCTAAGCTCGGCTTCTCAGTTGATCATCTGAAATCCCTTGGATTTTACACTGCCAAATCTCTTGTCAAGCAAAGATTGTTAGATCAGTGTATTGAAGCTGACATGGGACTATTAGGCAAACTGAGAATTTCTGCAATTTATAAACAGTTATCTTCCTCATCTCTGGTATCTTCTCCATATTTCGTTAATCTAATTAATTTCAAGTATTGGAAAGCTTTCATTAGGGCTCATTTTAATATCTTGCCATTATTGGCCAATGATGGTCGATTTAAACAGATACCAAATGAGAAAAGAGTTTGCCCCTGTGATCAAATGTCCATTGAAGACCTATCTCATGTCATATCTTATTGTGTAAAACATGAGGCTGAACGAAATAGGTTTTTGTGTACCATTTATCTCACCTTCTTGGAAGGTCAGACCAAGAGAAATCAGTATTCCTATTGTCAGATAGAAATAAATATATTAGTTTCCAAGTGGCAAGATTTGTGGCTGCCATTATAGATTTTAAAAAATGAGTAATGAGATATATGGACTACTCTCCTTTTTACCACTTAAGGTTATTTGTTTTCTTAGGATGTTATTGGATAAATTTTAAATCATAATTTATTATTGATAATTCAGCCTAAATTTTATCGTGATTCATATAATTTTATTTTTGTATTGAATGTTTTATTGAGTTTTTCTATTGTTAAGTTTAGTTATTAGTTGATATGGCATTTTGTTGCTAATGCAATAAAGATTATTATTACTATTACTATTACTACTACTACTACCCTCAACTACTTAATTATCCACATCTCATCCAATATACTTCTCTCACTCTCTGCCTCCCAGTTACCTGAAAAATCTTCCTCAAGTAAGGGAAAACATAAGAGGGTAGCTGCATTTTTAAAAATTATACCTCACCTGTCAGCCAAAGGCTTCTGAGGTAGCTTCCACATAGCATCAAAAGTTAAAAACAATTCTATAAAAAATATCAACATCCAGCAATGGAAGTGCCATTAAAAGACAAACAAGGTTTGCAAGCACATATACACACATCACCAATTAACCAAATGCCTTCATACATACACAAAAAAAACAACCTAAATAGACCAGTTCTCAGGTGAGCAGTTGCAGGAAGGACTTCCATAATCGATATACCGCTTTTCTTTCCAGACTTGTGATTAAACAGGTTGAGAGTCTCCCAAATCAATCATATTCAGTGTTGCAAGGAAACTGACACTTGCAGAGTTGAGACTTAATCCAAGCCAGTTTTAGCCCTGGATCCAGTTTTCACTTATAGAACTTAGCACTAAATTTGATTAACCATTGATTAAATGCAGCTTAAGACTTCCTGCACAGATAGTTTTGAGCTCCAAAAACAACTAACTGTAGAAATTAAGTAGTGGATAGTTCACACAAGTAGTTGAGTCTTCCTCCAATATCTACAGTAAAGCTTAAAAATGCAGATACTCTAAATGGGACTCTGAGAAACCATGAGATGCTCTTAGGAAGATTAGTTTGAAATCTGTCATTACAACTTGAGGTTAGCAGGACTACAGATAATGTCTTGTACTGTTTGCACTGTTACCTGTGCCGTCGTTTCTTTCTCTTGATCTGGGACCCAGAAGTCTTCAGGTCACTCTTGTCCCCTGACAAGCTATCGTCATCTGTTAAATATTTTAAAGGAAAAGAAAACTGTTCAATCTGGTTTTTTCCATTTGAATCTAACAAGAAAGGTATCTTCAGAGATACCCGAGGGTGGGGGGGGAGGTTCACCTATGACTCTATGCTGACCCATATGTAAGAAACCTTTCTACTAGGCCATACCCAATTATCATGAACCAAGGAGAGGGAGGCAGATGACTGCCAGCCAGGAGAGCAAGCAGGGTTGGCAAGTGGCCAGAGTTGATTAAAATCACTCTTCTCAGTCATCATGAATATAGGTCAGCTTCATCCATCTCCTCTGCCAAGCAAAAGAAAGGAGTGGGGAGTGCTGGCACAAACTCTAGCTTTTCAGCACCAGGAGAACAGCAAGAACAGATGGGCAGCACAGCTCTCTGCAAGTCTAGGTTGGGGGAAGAATTAGAGGCAGCCCAATTCATCTACCAAAGGACCAATAGAAACAGGCCAGGAGTAACCAAGGCAAACCCAACTGGCCCTATCAGAAGCCCTGTCTGAACCACAGCAGAAGTTATTAGCTATCCCTTCTTTTAGGCAGATTCTTTATTTTAGATCACTTCTTGTCTCACACCAAATTGGCACCTTCTCTTTTGGCAGGATGCCAGTCAGTTAGGACAATTCCAAAATCAGGTTGTCCCCATCTATACTGTAGCTGTCTGAGAGGGCTCCAGGGAACACTGACTGCTATGCTCAGTTTCATGTGCATGTGAAGTTTCATGTCTGAAACTTTGGTACATGTGTGTTCTCACACATGACAAAATGGCACCCTAATGGTTCTAACAGGAGGTTTTAGGAATCCCCTCAGCATTAGTATCAGCAGTATGACATGCATTTAGTGGGCACAGTTCTCAGCTGCCTGATCTCCCAATGTTCAGAGATGAATGCTGGAGATATATGTTGAAAATTAACCTTTCCAAAGGTCTTTGGTGGGATTTGCCAGAGATTCCATGGAAGTGACTAACCATTACCACACCAAGAAATCAATCTGAAGCAAAAGGTGCCCATTTCCATTTGCCTGGAAGTGGTTTATTCAAGGCAGGATTTAAGTTCTGGTACCTGTTTGCAGTGCCAGTACTGAGATAGGACTAAAGAGAGAGAGCCTTGGTTTTCCCCTCACTTAAGTTGCTCCCCCAAGCCAATGTCCCACCTAGTTTCAGTTCCAGGTCAGAGACTGTAGCCATAGTGATGCTTGAAGGCAAGGCCCCTTGATCCTATGGGTACCAGACAGGACAGTGGACCAGCAGCTCGTAGAACAGAGTGGGGACGGGCATAGTGGTCTGTTTCTTTTTGAAATACCGCTGGAGTTCATACTTATTCGAAAGTCAGACCCAGCTGAAAACTTCATCCCAGAAACGTGGGTTGCTCAGTGCTGAAGGAAAGGGCCCTTGGAGGCTCTCTCCTCATTGATTCCACTCCCTGATGCTGGAAACCCAATCTGGGGCTCAGTCCTGCCTCTAATTAAATCCTGCGATGTGCAGATCTCCCTGCAGTCCGATGGCATCTGTCCAACACCCCCAGTGAAACAGCCCCTATTTACAAAGTCTATGACTTTAAATGCAAATACAGGTAACAAAATCCTAACCATTGCTTGGGTTAAGGAGAAGCAGCTTCAGAAGAAAAGCAGAGAAGTGGCGGTAAAGAGAGAATGTGTGTAGCCATTCCACCACGGGGCAGCTTTTCTCTTGGCAGGGTTTAAGGGACCTCGAAATCGCCTCTTTCGGAAGCTACATTTTCCTCTGAGAAACCGGGGTGAGGGTGGGGGCATTATAACCCTTTGGATTTAACCCCCCCCCCCCCCGCGCGCCGTAAAGAGGGAGTGTTGGGCAGAGCAGAGGCTAGAAGGCGGGCCTTCGGTGCGGGAAGCGCGCCCAGCCGATCCCTTCTCAGTCCGAACATGACAGCGCGCTGGGCTTGGCCAGAGGAGCCCTGCAGAGCGAACCCGCCGCTGGGAGGACACAGGGGGAGGAGGAGGAGGAGGAGGCTACCCAGGCACCCGTCACCACCTCTTCAGGGGCAAAGCAGCATCGTCTGCGGCCGCCCATCGACAGGTGCCCCTTTCCCGCACGCCCAGCGGTGCTGGAGCGGTTAGTGCTGCCAGGGATGCGGCTCCCCAAAGCCCCACTCAGCCTCTGGCCACTCAGAGCAGCCTGGAGCAGCAACAGGCCACCCGGGGAGGAGGCTCCCTTGGCTGAAACAAACTGGTCCCCTCCTGGATGGACTACTAATCATCATCTCCTCCTCCTCCTCCTCCTCCGTCATCCCCTCGGAAGCGCCGCTGGATGCTGCCTTTCGCTCCTGCCCAAGATCGCGGGCTGGGAGCGGGGAGGACGGGGGGCTCACTTACCGGAGAGTGTGTGGCTGTGCCTGTGGGCTGCGGGCGGCGCGTAGGGGGCGTGGTGGTGGCGGTGGGGCTGGGGCGGGGGGTCGGGCGCGGGCCGCAGGAAGGGCAGGTGGGCGGGCAGCAGGCAGGGCGCCCCGGAGGGCTGCTGCGGGGCGAAGCCGCAGAGGAAGCCCAAGCCCAGCGGCAGGGCGCCTCCGCCCAAGCCGCCCGGTCCGCCGCCGCCGCCGCCTTCGCAGCCCGAGGAGGAGGACGAAGAGGAGGCGGCGGCGGCGACCGGGCCGGGCGGCTGCAGCTCCGCCTCCAAGCCGAGCAGGTCGGTGATGGCGAAGCCCTTGGAGGCGCGCAGGCTGCCGCTGGCCAAGCGGGCGCCCGCCTTCTCCTGCCCCGCCGCGCTGGGCGCCAGCGCCTTCCCCTTGCCCGGGGCGCCCTCGGCCAGCTCCTCGCGGCCCGTCATGCTGCTCCGCCCGGCGCCGCTGGGATGGGAAGGGAAGGCAAGGCGCGCCCGAGCTTTTTATCCCGCTCCCCCCGCCGCCCGCCCGCCCGCCCGCCTCCAATCAGCCGCCGCCGGGCGGGGGGGGGGCGCTTGATCCCAGGCCGCCGTCGCCGCCGCTTAATTGCCCCCAATTGGCCCGCCAAGCGACGCCCAGCGCTCCGCAGCTCCCAGCTAGGTCGAGATGGCAGGCAGGAGCTGCCCCACTGAAGGAGCCGCCGAAGCCCTTCAACCAGCTCCCACCGGCCAGAGGCGTCTTGCTAACCCTCACAGCGTCTCTTTGGGCTCTCCGCTAAGGTCTGCCAGCTTCACAGCCCATGAAGTTAATGTGCAGAGAATACACCGTTGGGATCCTGTTCACAGCATACACCCGTTATCTCGCCTTCCTTTCTTTCTCTACACGGACTCCTGAATATCCTCTTTGGATACACAGGGTTGGATCTAGCCAGCTTTTTCACTCCCCATCTCGCCCGGCCCAGTTCCCGTCCAAGACGGCTTTTGTCCAGGGTCCCACCACGATCTGTTTTGTTTGGTGGTCTTTTTCCCTTCCCCCCTTCAGCAGGAGAGGTGGTTACATCCAACCCACAATCAAGCTTTCGGCTGCATCCCCTTTTTCAGCGGTTCCCCCAAATTCACCTTTGAGCCTTTCTCGTGCGGTTTGTGTGTTCGTTTGGATTCCTTTAGGAAAGTCTAGAAATTTGGAAGAGGGCCAGTTTAAGGTTCAGGGTATATCCCCACAATACCCCTTGTAGGTATTACAACACTGGAACTGTCTCCAAATGTGCATCAATATCTAATTCTTTGCAACCAAACTGAGAATTGTTACTTTTTAATAGCAGTTTTCATGATACACACACCAGGAAGTGATGGGGTGTAATCTCATTGGAGCTGTCCCTCCTTCAGACGGAAACCACACATGCACACCTGTGCTCCCACGCGCACACACGTACACAATTTCTGCAGTGTAAAAAACAATCACACAAAACACCACAATATATGTATCATTAATACATAGAACGTGAGTGGAGGTGAGTAGGAAAAGCAATCAGGAGTGGCTTGCCACAATTAAAACCTCTGTCCTCCTTTGATATTTTTCCCCCAGCTTTTATGCAGTCAGGATTAGGAATGTTTAAGAACCCACAAAACTGTGTCATTTGGCAAACTGATACTGAACACAGTTGCCTTGAACTTAATTCATACTAACTTTTTACTATTTCAAGTTTTTTTGTGGTTATATTTTTTAAAATATGAAAATTTTTGCAATTCACCAAGCCTGTTTGCAAAATATTGCAAAATTACTGGTTCAGCTTTAAAAAAAACAACAAC
The DNA here is from genome assembly GCF_032191835.1 of Heteronotia binoei. Lineage (NCBI taxonomy): Eukaryota > Metazoa > Chordata > Lepidosauria > Squamata > Gekkonidae > Heteronotia > Heteronotia binoei. The sequence continues at coordinate 226,261,607 of NC_083223.1, read as the reverse complement.
TGAGGAATGAATTGGTGTTACAGATAAGGCCCCCAGAATTTCATTAAGGAGATAATACACTCAATAGAGTAGGACAAATCTCTAGCAGGCATGACTGAAATAAAGGAATGGAAGGGCCTCTGATCTGCTTAACAGGGTTCTATGTCTTCCCGTGTTTTCCCTTCTGCTTGCACAGGGACACAAACAGATGCCCTTCTCCTGGTTTGCTACCTGATATTATCCTGCTGCTTTATGACATAGCGGAGGTGCCTATCTGATCAAACCCTTGAAGTTGATCTTAAGATGAAGAAGAAAATAAGAGAGGTGACTATAGCAGATAATGCTATTATACTGGGAGATTTCAACTACCCTCACATTGACTGGGTAAACATGTGCTTGAGTTATGCTGTAGGAATAAGATTCCTAGACATCATAAATAACTGCGCACTGGAACAGTGGTCACAGAGCCAATTAGATGGGTAGTGATCTCAGACCTGATCTGAGTAGGGTTCAGGATCCAGTAAGAGATGTAGAAGTTGTTGGACCAATTTGGAACAGTGACCATAATGCTACTAAGTTCAGCATTCGGGTCAATGGAAAATTCCCCTAAAGCCCAAAACTGTAACATTCAAGTTCAAGAAACAGAACTTTACAAAAATGAGGAAAATTGTTAAAAGGAAGCTAAAAGGGAAGCACAAGAGAGTCAGATCCCTAGAGGATGCTTGGAAGCTATTTAAAACCACACTAATTGAAGCCCAAACAGAATTACAGACAGCATTACAAATGGAATTACAGACGGGATCCTGAAACTCATCAACCCACAGATGGTCCACATGGGAACCAATGACATGGCTGTGAACACCATCAAAAGCATTAAGGCTGACTGTGTAGCTCTCTGGAGGAAGCTGAAGGGAATGGGGACACAGGTGGTGTTCTCTTTGATCCTTCCTATCATAGAAAGGGGGATATGATGGAAGCAGAAGATAATGGAAGTGAAGTGCTGGCTGCATTGGTGGTTCCGGCAGGAGCAATTTGGATTCTGGGACCATGGGCTAGGTTTTCTGGATGATAATCTACTAGCACACAATGGAGTTCATCTGCCAAGGTCAAAGAAGAATGTGTTTGGCAGAAACCTGGAGAGATTCATCAAGAGGACTTTAAATTAACACCACAAGGGGAAGGAGATGACCAACCTAGGGATTTAAACGAAGGAGAGTAAACAACAGAGGCCTGCCTGGGGAAGCTGAGACTAATGGAGCCAAACGTGTGAGGCTTCAGGTGTCTCAATACCAATGCCCAAAGCCTGGGCAATAAGGAAGAGCTTGAGTTTCTAATTCAGACTGAGAGGGGTATTATTTAGTAGGCATTACAGAGACTTGGTGGGATGATTCCCATGACTGGAATGCTCTAGGCCAGGGGTGTCAAACTCATTTGTTATGAGGGCTGGATCTGACATAAATGAGACCTTGTTGGGCCGGGCCATGTTGGGTTGGGCTGAGCCATGTCGGGCTGGGCCATGTGCATACCTATTTAAGATTAGGTAGCAGAAATATAAATTTTATAAAGAACACAGACAAACACACACACACACACACACATATATATATATATATAAAAACTTAAAGCATGCTTAAAACGTTAGCGCTCATTAGCCTTAAAGGTGCTTTCTTTGTATTTCTCTCATGGGATCCAGGGAACTGGGCAAAGGAAGCTCTGGCTCTTTCCTTCCTTTCCTAGGGGACTGGGAGGGAGCCTCAGCCAATAGAAGGAAGAGAGCTTTGGCTCAATAGCTCTGCTGTGCAATTGAGAGAACCTGGCAAAGCAAGCTATTCCTTCCCCCTTCCTCCCCAAGGGGGGAGCCTCAGCCAATGGAAAAAATAGAGATTTTGCTCTGTAGCTCCTGTGCAATTGAGCAAGCCTTGCAAAGCAAGCTGTGAGGCAGAGGGAAGCAAGAGAGAAGGAAGCAGATGACAGCCAGTTGCTCGGGGGCCTGATAGGAGTCCTCTGGGGGCCTAATTCGGCCTCCAAACTGCATGTTTGACACTCCTGCTCTAGGCTGATCCTGATTTTATTATTCTGTGGTTCTGTTAATGCATTCCACAGGTCAGGAAAGGCAATCCCAAAACTAATGCAGTGCCTGCATTGCTAACAACACAAGTCAATGCAAGTCAAGGAAGTATAGTGATTTCTTCTAAAAAGTGGAAGATCTGTCCAATGAATTGAACAAAAAGGAACACAGGCTCTAGCAAAAGGCATGCCAAAAGAGAATTTGTGGAGCAGTTTGCTAAAAGCATCAAGACAAATAATAAACATTTATTTCAATACTAGGAATAAGGCCTGTTGTGAAGAAAAACACGATGGGCTGTAGAAAGAAGCTCTGGGCAGGTGCCCTCCCACCCTTGCTGTCTTCCCACCCAAGTGAAGGCATTCACTCCCCTCCCCACCTCAAGGGGAGCTGATCTTTGCCATCTGGAGAGCAGTTGTAATTCTGAGTGATCTTCAGCCCTCACCTAGAGATTGGCAGCAGTGGTTCCCCAGGAGGAAATGGCATTGTACCTGTCTGAGGTCCTACCCCTCCTCAAATGCCACCCTCTTCAGACTCCACCTCTTAAATATCCAGGAAATTTCTGACCTGGAGTTGGCAACCCTATCTTATTCCCTTTATATGCTCATCTGACTTCAGTTTTCCATCACCTTCCCCTTCCCTGCAGCCTCTACATAGGAAAAGGGGGCAAAGCAATGGGGGGGGGGCAAAGCAGCTTACATCATTCTCCTCTCACAACCCTGTGAGGTAGGTTAGGCTGAATGTCTGCAACAGATCCAAAATCATCCAGTCAGCTTCCATAGCAAAAACCTGGGTCTCACAGACCCCACTCTAAAGCCCTAACTCCTATGTCCTCCTGAAACTCCACCACAGAATCTCCAGGAATTTCCCACCAACCTGGAATTGGCAGCCATAGTCAGGACTGGCCCCAATGAGTTCTACCTCAGAGGCCTGTAGTGATACCTTTCAGACCAACAGTCTCTCTCTGTGACTTTCTCTGGCTGTCTCCCTCCTCCTCCCTCCCTCAGCCAATCAAAGGAAGATTTTCTTTCTCTCCTCAGTGAACCAGTGTGACAGGTGGCTTGGCCAATGGGAGAGTAGGGAGAGCCAGTAAGTGCCAGAATGAAAGTTGTTTGCCTTTCACTTACAGAAACAACTTTGCTGAGTAGCAACAGCCACTAGGGCAAGAGAGGAGCAGACTCAACCAATGGCATGGAAGTACTCTTGATTGATAGTTTGACAGGCCAAAGGTTGATGCAGTGCAGTCCCACCCAGTCCAAACTAATCAGGGAGCTCTGGTTTGCCAAGATGAAAGCAGTTTTATGTCTATAGGATATGAAAAGAGGGTATAAAGGGATTGCTAAGGGAAGATCAGGAGATAACAGAGAAGCTGAATTAATGTTTAGCCTCTGTATTCACTGAAGAAAAAGTGGGAGATGTATCCATGCCACAGCCACTATTTTCAGGAAGGGAGTCAGAAGAACTGAGACAAATAGAAGTGGTGAATGATGAAGTTCTAGACCTAATGGGGAAAATGAAAACTGGTAGATGTGCAGGTTCTGATGACATACACCCAAGAGTTCTTAGGGAACTCAAATGTGAGAGGGTTGATCTACTAACTTATACAAGTATAACCTATCACTAACTTCAACCACTATACCAAAAAATTGGAGAGTAGAAAATATTGCACCATTTTTTTAAAAGAGGCCCAGATAAGAACCAGGAAATTTCAGAGTTCCAGGGTTGGAAAATGCCGAGCTGAATTGCTTCTCAGAAGGGGAGCAGGCTGGGGCTTCTGTTCGGGGTAGTGGAGGGCAATTTAATGCCTACTGCCTACTTTTCTCAGTTAGAGATCAGTCCAAGATATGCACGGGAAACTCTGAGGAGATTTACCTTGGCTAAAAGGGAGTCCCGGGGGGGGGGCTCCTTTGAGGCTTTGAGGGGTCTCCGGAGATGAGTTGCATATTCATCATCTGCAGAAGTTTCCAGAGTCATTTATTTGACATAAGCTCGACAGGATCCTAACCTTCTTTGAGACTGCTAAACATCTAAAGCTATAAAAGACCGGTGTTGGATCTGGATAACTGCAGAAAAAGGTACTGATGACTATCTTCATTCCGGGACTATTTAAAGTTAAACAAAATAAAATCAAAAGGTGAGAAATAGAGATTCAGAAAGCTTGGAAGAAGAAGGGGAGAAGGGGCGAAATTTGAATTTTGTAATTTAAAGGGCAGTGCTAAAAAGTGGAAAGGAATTTATTGTTTTGTCTACTTGCGGTTTTGGTGAAAAAGCCCCATCATCACAGATTTGCAGCTCTCACAGTCAACACAGGAAATATGTCAAACATCGCGAGATCATTTTACCAGTGAAAACGGGATTTGGTGGCAAAAAAAGCAGGAAGTGTCAGATGGAAAAGGGAAATTATTGAAGCAGCTAGCCTACTCTAGGACTATAATATCATAGAAAAACATTGGCAGCCATTGCTAGGAGGTCAAAATTTAAACAAAGTTTTTAAAGTGTTCAGGACATTAAAAATTGGTAAAGCTGACAGAGGTGACAATTATAAGGTAAATACTATTGGACATTATTGCTGATAATTATTTTAGAAGCCTTTTGAAGGAAACATTTTTTTAAGGGAAGCAGAAAGTCGCGACCGCCATTTTGGAAGAAATAAAAACTTTAAAAATTAATATCTGAGCCCAGGAGGCTCTGAGGATGGCGAAATTAGGCTTATTGAAAACGGCAAGCCTTACTCTATCAAAACTGATAGTTTAAATTTATTTTTGAGAGGTCAAAATGTTCCGTGTTTGTTTTAAATGACAGAGCATAAGTTAACCTGTGCAAGGACTGCCTCAATGGAGAAACTGCAAGAGCAATTAGAAGCAATGGAAGCCAGGATGATGAAAGGGGTGAGAGACATGATAACTGCCTCTAAAAAAGAAATTAGAAAAGACATTGAAGAGCTAAGGGAAAATATAGAAGATCTCAGAAATGAGACTGTGGTAACATCAAAGAAAGTGCAAGAGGTGGAAGAGAGAGTGAAAGTACATGATTCCACCTTGTTAAAAATGCAAGAAAAGGTGGCAATTCATGACTGCAAATTGATGGAAACCCAGATACGTCTGAGAGGAGTACCTGAGGATGAAGAGACTGATTTGAAAGGATATATAATAAGAATAATTGCCAAATTTTTGGAGGAAGATCCTGAAGGAACTAGAAGCATGTATGACTATATGTATAGAGTGAACTCACTATATGCCAAGAAAAATAATCTACCAAGAGATGTGGTTATAAGATATATGACAAAAGAAATGGTGGGGAAAATCTTGAATAAAAATTTTGAAAAGACATTGATAGTGGGAGTCAGCAGAGTAAGAATCATGAAAGAATTGCCAAGACAAGTGATAAATGACAGAAAAGCATATAAAAAATTGACAGAAAAACTACGTGAAAATGAAATGAGGTATAGATGGATAATACCTGAAGGTCTGAGCTTTCAGCTGCAAGGAAAAAGGATTACAATTACAAGCACACAGGAACTGCGTAGGTTTTATGAAGAACATAAAGAATTTGCACCATGATAGATTACAAATTATTTTCTTGGAATGTAAATGGACTAAATTCACCACAAAAAAGAAAGGCAACGTTTCATTGGATTAAAAAGCAAAATTGTAATATAGTTTGTTTACAAGAAGTGCATATCAAACAAAAGGATTACAAATTTTTATAGAATAAACAACTGGGACTAGAATTTTATTCATTGGCTGAACAGAAGAAAAGGGGAGTGATATTCTATATTAAACAAGAATTGGAGCCGAAATTAGTGTTTAAAGATAAAGATGAAAGATTTGTAGCGGTAGAAATAATATTAAATGCAAAAAAACTCGTTGTTATTGTGACTGTATGCACCAAATGGTGCAAAGGATGCTTTTTTAAAAAGACATTATACAACAATTTGATGAACTGACTTATGACCAAGTTTTGATAATGGGGGACTTTAATGGAACAATTAAGAACACACTGGAAAGGTCTGGGGGTAAAAAATAATAATAAGGAAGGAAAATTGCCAAAGTCTTTTTTTAAAAAAAATTGGTCAAACAAGAAAATTTGGAAGATATATGGAGGAAATTTAATCCTGAAGTGCAAGACTATACCTTTTTTTCAGCAAGACATAAAACTTTTTCCAGAATTGACATGTTGTGGGGCACTAAAGACTTAGGCCTTATAACAAAGAAAATAGAGATTTTACCTAAAATTGGGGCTGACCATAACCCAATAATGTGGATTACAAAATTGTCTAAGAAGCTGAGAAGATGGAGATTGAATGAGGATTTACTACAGAATAAAGAAATGGTGACAGCTCTAGAAAATGAAACTAAAGCTTTTTTCCAAATAAACGATAAAGAGAATATAGAATTTCAGATGGTCTGGGATGCTATAAAGCAGTAATGAGAGGAATATTGATTACACTGAATAACAAAGAGGGCAAAATAAAAACAGATGTTGGACATTCAAAATGAAATAAAGAAAAAAGAAGGGGAACTGAGAAAAAGGCCAGGGAAAAAGAAAATTATAAGGGAGATTACAATATTACAAACGCAAATGAGACATTTGTTAAATAAAGATTGGGAATGGAATCTGAAAAGATTGCAGCAGAAATCTTTCGAGGGAGCAAACAAACCCAGAAAATATTTGGCCTGGTAACTGAAGAAAAAGAGAGAAAGTGAAATTATTAATAAAATTGTGGTGGATGGAAGAGAGGTGGTAGATCAAGAAGGAATAAAAAGAGAATTCTTTAAGTATTTTGCCAAGTTATTTAAAGGTGTTAAAATAAGGAAAGAAAAGATAAATGAGTACTTACAAAAGATAAAAATAGCACCCTTAGCAGAAAATATGCGAAAAGTTTTGAACGATCCAATTGAAAAAATAGAAATTGAAGCAGCAATTAATGCAATGGAAAATGGAAAAGCATCTGGGCCAGATGGATATACAGCTAAATTTTTTAAAACCCTCAAAGAGGAGTTAATCCCAAAACTTCAGAAACTGATGAATTTGATAAGCACAAAAGGGAAAATACCAAATATGTGGAAGGAAGCTGTTATTTCGTTGATTCCAAAGGAAGATAGAGATGTTACAAACGTAAAAAATTATAAACCAATTTCATTATTAAATAATGACTATAAAATTTATACAAGAATCTTGGCAGAATGGTTTAAACAATATTTGATAAATTTTATAAAGGAAGATCAAGCGGGGTTTCTTCCCAAAAGGCAAATAAGAGACAATATCAGAACTGTTGTAAATATTGTAGAATATTACGAAAGACATCTAGAAAAGGAAGTAGCATTATTCTTTGCAGACGCAGAGAAAACATTTGACAATTTAAATTGGGATTTTATGTTTGCAGTAATGGACAAAATGGAGCTGGGAGAAAGCTTTATAAGAATGATAAAAGCAATATATACTGAACAACGTGCAAGGCTATGTATAAATGCTGATCTTACAGAAGACATGATAATTAATAAAGGTACAAGACAAGGCTGTCCACTTTCCCCACTGTTGTTTATAATGACTCTTGAAATATTACTGATGCAAATTCAAGAAGATAAAGAAATAGAAGGATTAAAAGTAAAAGGATTTACTTACAAATACAGAGCATTTGCAGAGGATATAATGTTTATAAATGAAAACCCCATACAAGTCACACCTTGTATACAAGAATATGGGGAGTTGACGGGACTTTGTATTAATAAAAAAAAATCAAAACTTCTATGTAAAAATATGCAAATAAATAAGCAACAAGAATTGCAGAGACTAACGGGCTGTGAAGTTACCTCCAAGGTAAAATATTTGGGTGTGGAGATAACAATGAAGAATATTGATTTGTTCAAAAATAATTATGAGAAGCTATGGCGTAAAATGGATGAAGATATGTTAAAGTGGAATAAACTTAATTTGTCACTGTTGGGTAGAATAGCCGCAATTAAAATGAATATTCTACCAAGAATAATGTCTACTATTCCGATTGTGAAAGACAGTAAACAATTTAATAGATGGCAAAGAAAAATTTCAGAGTTTGTGTGGGCGGGGAAGAAACCAAGAATTAAAATGAAAATTTTAACAGATGCAAAAGAGAGAGGCAGATTTCAGTTACCAGACTTAAAATTATATCATGAAGCAGTTTGCTTAGTATGGATAAAAGAATGGATAATGTTGTTAAACAAAAAACTCTTAGCGTTGGTAGGTCATGGAAATAAATTTGTCTGGCACGCTTATATGTATTATGGGGGAAAAGATGACTTTTTCTCTCACTATTATATAAGAAACAGCTTGCTAAATACATGGATGAAATATAAGAAATATGGAGATGAAAGAAAACCGTTATGGATAGTGCCAGCCGAAGTGATAAAAATAACAGCTGAGATGGGTGAAGAAAAGTGGTTGTCATATAATCAACTATTAAAAATACAAAGTGGCAAAATAGAATTAAAAACTGCTGAAGGGCTGAATAATAAATATGATTGGTTTCAAATGCAACAAATAAAGAACTTGGTGGAAGATCGTATTAAAACTGAAGGAATAAGAAAAGAGCAACAGAAATGGGAAAAGTTCTGCTTGGAGACAACGAAAAATTAATTTCAAAATTATATAAATTACTTTTAAAATGGGCTATAGAAGATGTAGTAGTGAAATCTCGAATGATTAAGTGAGCAATTGATGTAAATAAAGAAATACAGATGGAAACTTGGGAATATTTGTGGAAGAACTCTATGAAGCTTTCGACGTGTCATAGTATTAAAGAGAACTGTTTTAAAATGATGTATAGATGGTATATGACGCCTAAGAAATTGGCAAAGATGAATAATAAGATGCCAGACGGATGTTGGAAATGTAAAAAAAATGAAGGTTCTTTCTACCATATGTGGTGGACTTGTGAAAGAGCAAAAAAGTATTGGCAGATGATTCAAAAAGACATTTCTAGGATCCTGGGATATGAATTTAAGAAAGTTGCAGAGACTTTTCTGTTGGGATTACAAATGGAAAAATTTCCAAAAGAAGATAGAACTATAATTTGGTACTTGCTTTCAGCTGCTAGGACATTATATGCGCAATTGTGGAAGCAAGAAAAAATACCAGAGAAATGGGATTGGATTGTAAAAGTTATGACATGGAGTGAAATGGACAAATTAACAAGAATTCTAAGAGACTATGATTTAGAAGTTTTTAAGATGGAGTGGGAAAAGTTCAGAAGATATGTAGAGTGGAAAATAAAAGGACATTGGACAATTTTTGATAATGATTAAGTCTTAGAAAAAAGAAGAATATTAATTTTTGTTTTTATTAGTTAAGGGTACCTTTAAACATTAGTACTTTAAGTAAATAACACCGGCGGGGGTCAAGTAATGGGGGGAGGGGTGCGTAGAAAGTAACATATGGGATAGAAAAAAGAAGTTACTAATGATGCAAAAAATATAATTTGTTACCATATGTTACCAAATAAAATTGTTTTAAAACAAGAACCAGGAAATTTCAGTCCTCTCCAACCCTTTGGAGTTCTTTGAGAAAATGAACAAGCATGTAGGCAATGGTATCCTGGTAGACTTTTGACAACGTACCTCAATAAGGACTCCTGAGTAAACTTAGTAGTAACAGGATAAGAGGACAGGTTCACTTACAGATTAAAATTGGTTCAATGACAGGAAGCAAAGAGTAGGAATAAATGGACAGTTTTCAAAATGGAGGGATGCAAACTGTGGGATTCCGCAATTATTAGTATTGGGGCTGGTACCATTTAATTTATTGACAAATAATCTGGAACTCGGGATGGGTAGTATAGTGGCCAAGTTTTCAGATAACACAAAATTATTCAGGATGGTGAAAACCAAGCATGATTGTAAAGAGATTCAGAAGGATCTCCACAAATCAGGTGAGTTAGAAACAATATGGCAGATGAAATTCAGTTTTGGTAAGGGTAAGGTGATACATACTGGGACAAAAAGACCAGATTCAAGTATAGGCTGAAAGGGTCTGAACTTGTTGAGACTGAGAGGGGAAAATATCTTGGGGCTGTAGTAGATCGTTCTTTGAAAGCACAGACCCATTGTGCTGCAGCAGTGAAAAGGGCAAACTCTGTGCTGGGAATAAAACAGCTGATAATATAATGCCCCTATATAGCTCTATGATGCAGCCTCTTTTGGAATACTGTGTACAGTTCTGGTCACTGTCGCTGTTTTATTCCAAAGGAATTTCAGAGACTAGAATGGGAGATTGCTGACTTACAAGTCATTGCAACACTCAGGACAACATCAGGACAATGGAACCCCTAGGGCTTAACAGAAATATTGGCTCCTTATCTCACTACACATGCTAAGTCACTCAGTTCTCACATCCATTAAATCTTTTAGTATCTGTATGCTTATTTGCTGCAAATCACAGGTTTTACACACTGCTTTAATCCAATCTTAGCTATACTTATTGCTCAATTACATATGCATCTTGACTCCAATTAGTCCTTTCTGACACTAGCTCCCCCCTACCTATATGTAATGATTGGCAAAGTTCCAATGTATCTGAAAGTGTGTATGTTCATGAAAATTTATGCCAAGAAGTGAACATTATTAGTCTTAAAAGTGCCTCTGAACTCAAACTTTATTCTGTTGCTTCAGACTAACACAGCTACCCACCTGAATCAATCTCATCTTAGCTCTTCCTCTTTTCCTACTGCCTTCAACTTTTCATAGCATTATGTTCTTTTAAGCAAGTATTGTCTTTCCATAATATAACCAAATTAGATAGCTGAAGTCCATTTAGCTTTGATGGAGAAATCATTGGATTAAATGTAATGGAATCTCCTACTTCATCTGTAAGATGGGAGTAGTGCTGACATTTGAACAGGTGGAAAATACTGAGACCCAGTGAGGTTCTAATTGTTGGATCCCCTGGTTTAATACAGTCAGGAATCTCTATAAATGTAGCAGAATGCGCTAGGCTAACCATGTGCTAGCAAACTTACAACGTTAAACAGAACCAGCAAACAAATTTAAAACGAATAAGAGTTTTTTATTATATGGAACACCATTCTAGACAGTATAGATGAGAGACAGAGAAAGAATCTGTTAACTACCTAGGATGGGTATGGATGCAGGGAAGAGTAGCCCTGCAGCCATTGTTCAAAGATAAGAGCAATGTGCTCCTTTTTTGTGTGTGTGAGAGGAAGTGTGAGGTTGGAAGAGAGGAAATTGCTCCCTAAGAATGTATCGATCTACACATCAAAGGGGGCAGAGGCAGAAGAGTAAACAGGAAGGATTCCCACAGTTTGCCTATCTATCTGACTCTCTTATAACCCACCCATTCACCCACTCCCCACCCCCGGGTTGAGGCAAAAATACAATGCCTTGTCCTTCTCTTCCAACACTAATGTCAGACTAGGACCTAGGCAAGTGATGTTCAGGACCCTGCTCCTTTGTTGAGCTCCTTTCCTGACTTTGGTTCAAGCACACTCTCTTACAGTAGTTATATGCACATCACTCTGAGCTCTTTGTAGGAAGGATGATGATATTGATGATATTAGATTTATATCCCGCCCTCCACTCCGAATCTCAGAGTCTCAGTGCGGCTCACAATCTCCTTTATCTTTCTCCCCCACGACAGATGCCCTGTGAGGTGGGCGGGGCCGAGAGGACTCTCACAGCAGCAGCCCTTTCAAGGACAACCTCTGCCAGAGCTATGGTTGACCCAAGGCAGGTGCAAGTGGAGGAGTGGGGAATCAAACCCAGTTCTCCCAGATAAGAGTCCGCGCACTTAACCACTACACCAATACCTGATCCCCTCATCTGATGAAGTGTGCTTAGAGAGCACATGAAAGCTTACTTTCTGAATAAAAATTGGCTGGTCTTAAAGGTACAACTTGACTCCTGCTTTGTTCTACTGCATCAAACCAATACGGCTGCCCACTTGGATCTAACTACACCAAACTGGCTCTCTGGGATGGGATAAAATGTATTGCTGGACTGATTTTAATTCATTTTGTACATTTAAAAAGCCAATTAATTGACTATACAAAGCTTGAGCACCATATACAATTAGCCCGATGGATGTTTCCTTCTAACAACAAATGATGGAGGAGCCATGGCTCCATGGTAGAGCATGTGCTTGGCCCGCAGAAGACCCCAGGTTATTCCTTGGCAACTCCATTTATAATGGTCAGGTGGTTTGGTGATGTGAAAGATCTCTACTTCAGACCCTGAAGAATCACTGCCAGTCAGAGTGGCCAAGACCAACCTGATAGAGCAATGGCCTGACTCATGTATATATTCTTGTGTTATGTGTTCCAACAAACACATAAACTTCTAAGTATCTCCTAAGCACATGTAATTGTAACAAAATGGGCATTTGCATGATTTCACCTTGCAGTCATACAAGGTAGTACCTACCAGAAGGGAGGGGTCAGTGGGATAGCCAACTGCTTGGAGTAAACAGTATCTTCTCTCTTTAACAGAGGTTCAAAGGGATTAATTACCTACACCATGTATATCTCACCTGCCCATTTGGCACCCATTAAGCCTCTAACAAACACTTCGCCCTCCTCCAGCCCTGTTGGGAACTCTAGCTCTTCTGCAGAAACTGTCTCTGGAAGAGGAATCCTCACATTTTAAGGGGCCTCTAGCTGTTCTCCTCTTCCTAGCTTGTGGGACTATGTTGCAGGAAAGAACGTGTTGTTTCTGAGGTTCTTTCGCAGGTGACTGAAGCCCCGGTGCCAAAATTAGATGGTTTGGTTAAACTTAGTTGGCAAGAGCAGAATGCACATTTGGTTAAAATTGGCTCTCCTGCTTTCTCGGCCATTGCAGCGGAGTTTACAAGTGACCTCTGCCACCAGGCTGAAAGGCATTGTCGGTGTAACTGATGAGCAGAAACTTTGCAGATGGCCTTGGCTGCCCATTGAAGTCTGCTCTCCAACGCTTTTGGATGCGCGGAAATTTGGCAACATCCTTGGCCAGATTCAAGCAATGATTCCAGGTCAGCGATATTTTTAGCCTCCCTGGAACCCAAAAGGGCAATTCCAATCTGAAAACTTTCCGGCTCCCTTGCTGCCCAAAGGAAATCGACAACGATTTGGTGTGTTTCACCTCTCTCCGTGGTTAAAGAAAATCAGGGAGGGTCCAGCCCTTCTGATTCCTTTTCTTGCACCGGGATTGCATTTTCCGGCTTTATCTGTTTATGCAAACGACCGACAAACAGCTTACATCGAGTGCTCTAAAAGCAGATCGCTTTTTTTTATTTGGTCCTTTTTCTCTTCTTTTGCTAAACAAGTAGATTAAAGAGGGGTCTTCTGATAAAGATAATTACAAGAGGGCTGCGTATTAACTTGACATTATTAAAGAAAGACCCAAATCTGCCCTTGCAAGCTGTTCCTAGGATTAGCAAAACAATAACTTTCATTGAGGGTAATTGTGTGACTTGAATAGTTTTGCTTTTGACGATTACATTTTGCATTATTATTATTATTGTTGTTGTTGTTATTCCTGTGTTTTTGTTGTGTAGTTGTCAGTCAAGATCGAGAAAGACCGAGTGGCTTGCAAGGCACAATAGTTACAAGGCTATTAGGACTGGGGGCGATTTTGCGAACACCTCTTCTTATCCCCAAAGTACAAGGTGGAGAAAATCGCAGCACACTTGCAAGAAGCAGCGCAGAACGATGGGCGGTGAAGAGCTAAGATATCATGATGGACAGGAGTCTCATGGCCAGGCAACTCTATGTTGAAACACAGGGATCAAAATATTTGATTTGATGGATTACTTTAGTGGAAATTTGCACAGCGCCAATATGTGTCTTTTAAAGTCCTGGAAGCTAATGTACTAATTTAACAAAACAAGAAGAAACCGCCCTTTAGTTGTTAGCAAGAACGAAAATGTTTAATATTGTTTTTACAATCCGTGCTACATTTCCCAGACCTCTCTTCCTAACCTAAAGAGCTTTTCAGTCCCGTTGATTAAGATTGGGACTCGCTAATTAATTAACGAAAGCTGTAGTTGATTTATTTACCAGTTAAGGTTGGCCGCTCTGTTTTTAATAAGTTTTATTCAAGTCCTCCGTAGATACCTCGTTGCCCACTACATCTAAAAGTTTTGCTACGAAGAACGGTTGATCTTATTCCGCAGAAACGGAATGGTACCCTAATGCTCTCTCGTGGCGGCGCTACGCACAGTGTCATGACATGGATACAGCCCTTGGACTTTCTCCGCTCCTGTAAAACACGCGTAGCACAGGAAGCAGCCGTGGTAGTCTATCGAGATCGCTACGCTTGCCAGCAGTGGCTTTCCTGGATCTCAGGTGGAGGAGGTCTTTCCCTACCACTCGATCCTTTTAACTGGGAGAAGCCAGCGGCTGAAGAACCAGAGACGGCCCGGGTACCAAGCAGTTGCTCTGCCACGGAACCACGCCCCGATCGTGGGTGCCCCCCTCCCCCCCGCCACCTAGGAATGAATCGTCCACATTTGCACTGAGGTCCGTTTTCTCCCCTTCTCGATCGAAAGGGAGGCTTACATAGATCACATTCACTTTCCAGTTTTTGCAGTTCTCTTGAAACGAAGGGACTTTCGCTGCGAGCGTCAGGGAGTAAATCTGGTGTAGTAATTAGAAACCGTAATCCGGCCACCACCCACAACAAATTTCCTGTCCGACCAGATATTAGTGGATAAAACTCTATTCGCGCGCCCCCCGCCCCGCCCCGGTTTTTTGTTTGTTTGTTTTTTGGACGTGGCACCAGAATCAGCTTAATTTCAGCAGTTTACGTTAAAACGCTGAGCTCCTCCTGGCCGGGATGAGGAAGCCTTAAATATGCCTATGGGCCAAGGCCTTTGGAAAGTTGAAGGATAAAGCATCTATAATTGCTCCTAATGAATTTAGGGAGGAGGAACCCCGACCCTCAACAGGCAAGGGACGCCGATAGATGGAGGGAAGGCACTGTTTCCCTCTCTTGCTCTTGAGAAAGGGGGGGGGGGGGAGGGTTTGCACCCGACCCGCAGGGCAAGAAGCACAGAAGCGAAGCCTGTCAGCAGCTAGACCTGACAAAAGTAAAAAAGGAAAGGTCCCCTGTGCAAGCACCAGTCGTTTCCGACTCTGGGGTGACGTTGCTTTCACAATGTTTTCACGGCAGCCTGTTTACGGGGTGGCTTGCCATTGCCTTCCCCAGTCATCTACGCTTTCCCCCCAGCAAGCTGGGTACTCATTTTGCCGACCTCGGAAGGATGGAAGGCTGAGTCAACCTGGAGCCGGCTACCTGAAAACCCAGCTTCCGTCGGGATTGAACTCAGGTCGTGAGCAGAGTTTAGGACTGCAGTACTGCAGCTTTAACAGTCTGCGCCACGGGGCTCTAAAGATTCGACACACGCCTGCAAAACACCCTGAATGTTTGCCCGCACGTCCCTAGTCGTTGGCTGTATTCCGTTCAGCTCTCCATAGCCCTGCTGCTTCCCCTAGCTAACAGACTGGACTGGGTGCGCCTGCTGCCCTTCCTGGCACGCTTCTCGGGCAGGCTTTTGCTGCGCGCTTGGCCTGGTTCTCTGCTTGCCCGCCCCACACTTGGTGGGGAGAAGCGGAGCCCCGAAGCCCGGCCTGCCCCGGTCTGAGCCTTTTTGACGATAAATCAGTTAAAGAATATCTTGATATATGCTCATCAGAGGGGATTATCCGGAATTAAACTAATCAGTAAATGTTTCTCTGCTCATTATTTTGCAGGGAAGATTTTCGGGCTGTTCTCCGAGGCCAGAAAGATTATTAATCCCTTCCCGAGCAGAGCATCAAGCAGCGCTCCTCGCTCTAATTTCGGAGCCCCCCTCCCTTCGGGGCACGTGGAGGCTCCGCAGCTACATGCAGGGCTAGGCGGGGGGGGGGGGCTGGGGCCGCCCCTGGGAGACCCAAAGGACAGAAGGGAGCCCATCCAGAGCCCCAGCTCCAGACTCTATAGGGCTTCCAACTTCTAGGTGTGGCTTGGAGTTCCCCTAGAATTAGGATCGATAGAGATCAGTTCCTCTGGAGAGTGGCTAGATTTGAATTCAGTAGCACTTTAGAGGCCAACAAGATTTCCGCAGTATAAGCTTCTGAGCGTCAAAACTCCCTTGTTAGTCGCTAAGGTGCTCCTGGACTTGAATCCAGCTGTCCTACTGCAGACTAACACAGTCCTTGGAAACTACCTGGAGAGCTGGTGACCATACCCACCCAGATGGTCTGCAACAAACTTTCTAAAACAGGAGGAATCTGGAAGTGTGTTGTCTGCAACACAGATTGACCTGACCTTGATGTTGTTTTCTGCCATACTCACAGCAATGAGCTCCCCTTTAAATTCGTCCCCCCTGCTTTCTGCCACCATATTTTTAAGCATGCCATCCCAGGTGCAGACCCACCCATCCTCCCTGCCCATTAGCAGAACTGCCCATTGTGGCTAATGAAACTTCACTCATAATCATTAGATCTATTGCAACTTAGTAGTTAGTAAGTAGCATATTTAGTTGGACAACAATCTAGCCTGGACTTTGGCATGCTTAAGCCTCAGTGATTTCAATGATAGTTGTGTGCATATAACTGTGAGCAGTGGATTCATGCTGCTTAAGACATGTTTCTGCAAAAGTTCTTCCATTATTTTCAGTGGGATAGATAAGTCTATCCTCAGTTCCCTCCAGGTAAAAGCAACAGGAAATTAACATGTTCATCTACATATAGTAAGCTGGTGGCTTGACTCAGAGAAGACATATTTTGGCCCATGGACCAACATCCTTTGCACACTTTCTTGAGAGAAAGCTCACTTGAATTCTGACCACAACTTGACTGAACTCAATAAGATTTGCTTCTTAATAAAATGCATAGACTGAGAATAGACAAATATGTCCGTGAATGATTGTAGTGTAAAGGCTGAAGTACCAGACTAGGATTTGGAAGAGCCAGGCTGGAATTTCCACTCTGCCATATCTTGCAGGGTTGCGGTGAGGATAAATGGAGTAGAGGAGAATGGTGTAAGCTGTTTTGGATCCCCACTAATAGTGCTGGATTAAACCCTGTGGAGGCCCCTAGGCAGTCAAAATCTCGGGGGTCCATAAGAACATAAGAGAAGCCATGTTGGATCAGGCCAATGGCCCATCCAGCCCAATACTCTGTGTCACACAGTGACCAAAAAAACCAAATGCTATCAGGAGGTCCACCAGTGGGGCTAGAAGCCTTCCCACTGTGCCCCCCAAGCACCAAGAATATAGAGCATCACTGCCCCAGACAGAGAGTTCCAACAATACATGGTGGCTAGTGGCCACTGATGGACCTCTGCTCCATATGTTTATCCAATCCCCTCTTGAAGCTGTCTATGCTTGTAGCTGCCACCACCTCCTGTGGCAGTGAATTCCACATGTTAATCACCCTTTGGGTGAAGAAGTACTTCCTTTTATCAGTTCTAACCCGACTGCTCAGCAATTTCATTGAATGCCCACGAGTTCTTGTATTGTGAGAAAGGGAGAAAAGGACTTCTTTCTCTACCTTCTCTATCCCATGCATAATCTTGTAAACCTCTATCATGTCACCCCACAGTCGACATTTCTCCAAGCTAAAGCGCCCCAAGTGTTTTAACCTTTCTTCATAGGGAAAGTGTTCCAACTCTTTAATCATTCTAGCTTCCGTTTTTGCACTTTTTCCAATGCTATAATATCTTTTTTGAGGTTCCTTGCAAATGATCTCAGAGTCGGAGCACCCACCCTCCCACCCATTTCCACCACTGCAGCCTGCAGGCACCTTCTCAAAGGTCCCTTTGACAAAGCTGTGGGGGGAGAGGCAGAGAGAGGCAAACTTGGTGAGGACACTAGCAGCCAGCTTCACCAGTTGCTGGCTGTGCACACAGGCTCTGAGGGCTGCAAGCAGGGAGGAAACTGGGGGGGGGGGAGCAGGCCTGAGGCCCCTAAAGGTGTGGGGACCCATAAGCCAGTGCCTACTTGGCCTAATTGTTAATCCAGCCCTGCCCACTGGGGATAAAAGTGGGGTATAAAGAAGTCACATAAATAAATAGGACCAGGAAACAACCACCATTTCAAATCCTAAAATGTCTCAAGAAATACGTGCAATTACTTGGGTCTCTTACCACAGAGGCAAGTGGAACTGGATGTTCATTTTCTCTCCCCCTCCTTGTGTTTCCCCAATAATTAATTAAAAGATCTAGCCAGGACTGCTCTGACAGCTGTCTTGCTCTTCCACTTTCCAGCACTTTGATTAATCTGTAACACTCCAGATGCAAACGTCCAGTGTGTCAACACATGCTTTAGCTCTTAAAGTCTATTTAAATCATGACTGCTCTTCTGTTTTTAATCAAACGCTTTAAGAAAGAAATCTATTACAAGGAATTAGCAAGGATGTCTCCTGGGCACCCTGAAAATGAGGCTAACCAAATGTATCTGGAAAGTATTGTAAATCCAGGATTTTAGGAGCATAGAAGAGAACAAAGATCAGCAGCACATCTTTCAGAAGTCAATTTGAAATGGAAGATGTGCTTTTAGCCCTTTTCCACAAGACCCTATTTTTTTTTTTAAAAAAAAAAACCATTTTAACATCTGCAATTTGAACAGCAGCACTACATTGATTAGATTTCTTATCAGATTTCTAAATCCCTTCCCCTTGTTAGGGCAGGGTTCCTGCTCCCCATTTGCTGAAGTCTGTATGTGCTCCATTGCCCACAATGATTTTAAATTATGGAATTCACTGCCACAAGATTTGCCCATGTCCACTAGCTTAGAAAGCTTTTTTAAATGATTAGTTAAATGCGTGTAACAGAGGTCTGCCAATGGCTATTAAGATAGTAAAATAGAGACTTCAGGTACAGAAACAGTAAGTATATCTTTGAATACATGGTGTCACTTTCATGCTTGTGAAAACCTTGTGGAAGCTGATTGCTGCTCTTGAAAAGACAAAATGCTGGTCTGTATGGACTCTAGTTTCATCCAGCTGGCAATTCTTATTTGTCCTGAAGCAATTGCCCTTCTTATCACATTATTACATTCAGGTTTTACTGGAAAACTTCATCAAGATGATCTAAGTAACAGTGGTGGACTGAGTCCAATAGTAGGAACCAGACTGCAACCTTGCTGATGGATCCTATGTATGTTTATTCAGGGACTGTGCATACTCTAGACTGGTCTGAGGTCCAATTCAAGAACAAGAATTAGGAGTGCATCCAGAAGAATGGAAACCTGGAGATGCCTGAGATTTGAAGATTTCTCAAGTTTGCAACAAAAGTCTGGCAGCAAAACCAATTGACCAACTGCTTTTGTAAGCTTTTTTTCATAGAATGTAGGGTATACTTCAATGTGACATTGGAGTGCACAGCTCCAAGACAGGGGTGTATTTGTTTAAAGCCCTTTTAGCTGATAGGAGTGGGTAGCCACCAAGCAGGCCAGTTTTGCGCCTGTTGAAGCAGTGGGTTGTGGCTTCAGGAGCTGTCTTGGTCCTGTAGGACAGAGCCTTGCCCTACTATCTGGTGTTTGCCTACCTGTATTAGTCTTCTGAGCGTTGCTCAACCACACCAGTTTCAACTGGCCCTTTTCCAAGCTGGCCCCATTCTAGTATTTTTTTTTCCTCCACTCTTCTCTCTTGTATCTTCTTCCCTTTCTTTAGTTGACAGGTTGTGAGCCTATGAAGGGTACTTACCTTTTTGGTAATTAATTGTGAGTGCTTTACAAATTATTGTCATCATCTTCTAAACCTTGCTCAGTGCTGAACAAGCCCAGGGTCTGGCCAGAACAGGATATTGTCTGCCTCATTTCCTTCCACAAGAAATAAGATTTTGCATGGCAAAGGATTTAATGAATGGAATGCCAGACTGCGCAAAAGAGCTATTAAAGAATAAAGATCATGGGTTTAGGTCTTTGCAATGCAACAGGCATGCAAGGCAAAATGTGGAAAAGCCTTTTTAATATCCACATGCCCTCCTACTTGTATGCACCCACACACAAGAGAAGGACAACCTACAGTATTCTATTAATGATACTAGAGTTAGGTAAAGGTAAAGGTAAAGGTAAAGGTAAGTTTTATTCTTATATCCCGCCCTCCCCCGCCAAAGGCGGGCCCAGGGCAGCTCACAGACATGGCGTGCCATGATTTAGTTAAAATACAAAATAAACAATGATTTAAAATACAGTTCAATTACATAAATTAATTAAAATAGATTACCACAACCACAAAATTAGTTACCACAGCCAGAAATAATATGTTGAATCATGTATATCAAAACCCAATGCAGTGCATGAAAACACATGAAGCTTCCTTGCACTGAGTCAGACTATAGGTCTATTAAGGCCAGCAGTCTACTGAGTGGCAGCAGTTCTCCAGGCCTCAAGGGCCTTTTACATCACCTACTACCTGATTATTTTAACTGGAGATGCTGGGGATTGAACCTAGAATTTTCGGCATGTAAAGCATGGCCCTGATGGCCTTCCCCCAGTGAAATTCAAAGCAAAATTGCTGTTTCTATGAACTTCTTTTTATGTTTAGGATATTTAGGGGGAAACCTCTGGAGTTTTAAATAAGCAACTGGGAGGGAGGGAGGGAGGGAGGAAGGAAGGAAGGAAGGAAGGAAGGAAGGAAGGAAGGAAGGAAGGAAGGAAGGAAGGAAGGAAGGAAGGAAGGAAGGAAGGAAGGAAGGAAGGAAGCCCCAGAATGTGAAAAAACATACTCAAAACACTTGAGAAAGTATGTTAATTAATTGAACAATAAAACATTTAGGTTACTGAAAGAACATGAAATAAATTACTCACTTTTCCTATTGTACTTTACCCTTTTTAATAACCATCTGCCGCCAAATATAATTCAGAATAATATCATAACAGTGGTTCATAATTAATCCATTAATAAAATGGAATAGATAACTACACAGTATGCAGATGAGGGGATGCTAATGGTTACTAATCCAGTGTAATCTCTGGCCAACATTTTTAATGAAATTAAGCAAATCAGTGAAATATCAGCCTATAACATGAAATATTAAATAAAAGAGCTGGATTAGTCTGATTAAACAACTGCCAGGATATATTTGAATGAAGACTAAAAGAATTAGGATCCCATGTCTAATAAAATGATAACAATACAAATTTTATATTGCAACTCCCTCCCTACCCCCTACCTACTTTCTGGCACTTCATCTGCTTCACAAAATATTGTTGAGCTCCAAGCATTTGTGTAATAAAGTGCATTCAAGTAACATGTAAAATGCTAAGATATTTTACAAAAAGAAAATTGAGAGAGAAGGGAAAGATGCGCTTCTGAGTAATACCAGCAGGGTACTGAAAAACACCTGGAAAACAGTAGCTTTTAATGTGCTTTTTAAAATTATGAGAAAATGATGAGAGTTGGAGTGATTCTTTATAGGATAGCAAAATTTAAAGTTATGATGGCAGGCTGCCCAAAGAGTAAGTCATGTCTCACTGAGTAATGCTGTCATGTGAGGTTTCAGGAACAGGTCTCTTGGACAGTTAATCCCACCCGACTGACACAAGAGCGCATGCAGTGACCAACAAGCGTGAATGAGCTGCAAGGTAGCTGTACATGTGGCCATAGTTTGTGATGTTGGAAGGTCTTTTTCTTTTTAGTCACCATGACCATGAAAATTGCACTGGACACTGGAACACCGACACATGGAGGCACATTGCCAGTAATGGATGGAGGGAATTACTGAAATGGGCCACCTAGAAGTGAATTATTGGCATCACTGTAGAAGTAGTGAATACTCTCAGTGCCTTGCTCCACATGCCTTGAAGCACATAATATTTATTTATTTAATAGAGGGACAAGACCTTTTCTAGCTGCCCTTTCTTCTCTAGCAGCTTCTCATAGGGCAGAGAACCAGCTACTGTTCATGTCAAACTCTCCAGAAGGCTGCACTTAGAAAAGGAAGAAGTGGCTAGGGACAAAAGTACTGTTTCAAATTTAAGTAAACTCTTTGGGATCCAAGAGGGTTTCCTGCCTCAAACTGTTTCCAGATAATTGGTACAGATAGTACTCTTCCTAGTATACTGCACATTTAACTGCTTTGATAAGTGCTTGACTTATATGAGCAGTGTAAGTGAAGAGAGGAAGGAAGTTTATTCTTATTTATTTATTTACTTTGTACTCCACTTTTCTCACTGAGACTCAAAAGAGATTACAATGTATAAATCAATGCAATCCATAATCATATTGCTAAATCAATAAATTGATCATTGATGTGAGTAGTAAATCCAAACTAAGCAACATCTAAATGAATAGGTGGACACTGCAATTTGAAACATTCAATCTAACCCCAGAATTAATACAGGGAAGTTTTACCGATTATTGTTTGCTATGGGAAACCTCAGTATTACACCGGTATTTCCCACAGCAAGCATGTAGTGTGCCTCTTTGGTGCGAGTTTGGGGGAGTGGTTAAGTGGTTAAGTGTGCGGACTCTTATCTGGGAGAACCGGGTTTGATTCCCCACTCCTCCACTTGCACCTGCTGGCATGGCCTTGGGTCAGCCATAGCTCTGGCAGAGGTTGTCCTTGAAAGGGCAGCTGCTGTGAGAGCCCTCTCAGCCCCACCCACCTCACAGGGTGTCTGTTGTGGGGGAGGAAGGTAAAGGAGACTGTGAGCCGATCTGAGACTCTTCGGAGTGGAGGGCGGGATATAAATCCAATATCTTCTTCTTCATCTTCTTCTCTTTCAAAAACACAGACAGAAGTACTATTAAATACCTCCATACAGCCACTTGAACACAGCCACAATCAAGATCCTGAGCAATACAGGCATGGCAGTTCAAAAGTGTAGATATGGTATCTAAGTGGCACATTTGCAGTAGGAAATATGGGTGTGAGAGCAATCCCTGCAACAATCAATATATGTACAAGCACCCCAAGACTGAAGATATGGTGAGATCAAAAATTACAGTGGCAAAACTCTATATGTGGGTTTGCCACAATGACATATCAATAGGAGGTGGGGATCTAATTTAAAGAGCAAAAGGAAGGAACACTGGATCCTCCACAAACATCCCACTGACATTGCTGCTACACCCTTTACTATTTTCAAGTAGGTTTTCCTCAGCCAGAGTCTGCAACCAGCTCATCTGGAGAAAGGTTCCTGGGAAGAGAGGTGCAAAGAGATAAGCCACAGACAGGGGAAGATAGGGCATTGTTTTGCTTAGTTGATGTTTTACATTTTTATTCCACAGTGGAATGCCCTTGGACACTCTCTTTCTCTCTCCCCACCCCAGCCATGAAAATAGGTGGCTGCTTGTGTGGCCTGAAGATGAATCCAGAAAGGGGGTGGGGAGGGCGCTGCTGTGATCTAATGTGCTCTACCCATGATTATCCAGACATGAAAGGGGGAGGCAAGGAAGCTGAACCAGAGAACTGGACCAGGTAGTAGGAATGAGTCAGATGGGCAACTTCAAAGCTCCTTCAAGGCATGGTTATGTGCCACTCAAATTAAATATCCTGGCTATGTGCCCCATTAAACAAAACAAAAAAATCCTAGCTACGGCCCAGATGCCACTGTTCTCCAAAGAGCTCAAGTCTGCCCACAACAACCTTGTGATTAACTTTGTGTTCAAAGTTATCACAGACAGCAATTTTTCTCCAGGCCAGTTTGTCCAGGGATCCTGGAGGTTTTTTGCCATCTTCTGGGCATGGAGCAGGGATCACTGGGGGTGTGGGGAGAGAGGTATTTGTAAATTTCCTGTATTGTGCAGAGGGCTGGACTAGATGACCCTGGAGGCCCCTTCCAACTCTATGATTCTACCCAACAACAGTAGAGTGGGATCTCACTAGTCCTAGCATTTCAACAGTCCCAATGTGATTAACACCACACTAGCTACCTCTACACCATGCTGGCTCTCACATACCCTTTTTGTTCTCAAAACCTGAGTATCACACCAACTTAATATGTGACCAGAAGAGACTCATATTTAAAGACATGGAACTATTGTCATCTTCTAGGATGGCCTTGTGCTTTTGCTAGCTTTGTCAAATCTTGAGCGCACAACACTGCCTTATGCTAAATTAGACTATTGGTCTATTGACATCAGTATTGTCTACTTTGCTAACAGCAGTTCTCCAGGGTCTCAGAGTTCATTCACAACAACTGCTACAAGATCTTTTAACTAGAGAGCCTGAAGATAGAACTTTGAACCTTTTGCTTGCCAAAGCAGATGCTCTACCATTGGGCCACGGCACTCTAATAATCTTGAATGATCTGAAGATATTTACTTCTCTGTGCAATATCTGCCACATTCTGTTACTCTCCATTCCTGATCTAGCCTATAGCCAGCATCTTAGAATCATACAGTTGGAAGGGACCTCCAGTGTCATCTAGTCCAACCCCCTGCACAACGTAGGGAACTCACAAATACCTCCCTGTAAATTCATAGCATCTTCATTGCTGTCAGATGGCCATCTAGCCTCTGTTTAAAAACCTCCAAGGAAGGAGAGTCCACCACCTCCCGAGGAAGCCTGTTCCATTGAGGAACCGCTCTAACAGTCAGGAAGTTCTTCCTAATGTTGAGCCGGAAACTCTATGGATTTAATTTCAACCCACTGGTTCTGGTCCTACCTTCTGGGGCCCCAGAAAACAATTCCACACCATCCTCTAGTTGACAGCCCTTCAAGTACATGAAGATGGTGATCATATCAGCCGCATCCTTTGCAGGCTAAACAGGCCCAGCTCCTTCAACCTTTCTTCATAGGACTTGCACAGAGTTTATTAGATCATTTGTGTCCAAGAAGAGGCAAAAGCTTCCTCTTTCCAGCAACCAAATGGCATGAAGTTCAGAACAGCTAAAATGTTGGGCTAAGGTATGTCTGATCCTTTATCTTTCCAGAACAGTTCACCCATCTCTAATTGGCTTGCACGGGGTTACAAGTCTATGCAGAAGTATTTCTATATTAATTACTCCCTAAGTTTGATAGCTGGGTAGCATACCATATGGTATTGATCTTCATAAGGAAAGACCCTGTCACAAAGCAATGCTTAGAACGAAAAAAGTTAACCTAATTAAAAACTGAAACAGACATGCTAACATAAGAAAAACTAGCTTCTTGTCTCATCTTGAATGCACTAATAGCTGTCACTTTTTTCCAAATACAGACTGACATCCAAACAGTTGTGCATGTTTCCCTTCAAGAACTACATTCCTTCTGGAAGTGACAGCCATATATTGTCATCTTGCTAACTGTGGGAGGTGGGAGAGAGTCCTTGATTTATTCTCAGCTTTCTACCATTTTGTTGATGTTTCAGTGGATAAATCAACCTTTCTTTATCTCAGCAGGACCATACCGTATATATCTAAAGTGGATATAAAAGGTGGCTTTGAGAAGATCCCCAGTTTAAGCCAGACACTGGCCATTGAGGTAGCCTACCAGCAGTTCAATGGGATTGTTTTTTTATGCCTGATTGGGGCAGCAACAATAGTGGGATGAAGTGACCTTATAGGCTACAGTCAATCACTTGGAGGCTGCATGTATAGAGGGACACAATTTGTGCAGGCCTGATTTAAGAAAATATGTTTTAATGACAATTTTGTTCAGGCTATGTATGGACTTTTACAACACCTTTTCTCATGGTGTTCTACGCCCTCCCCACATCAGAAGTCCCTTTTCCTTAGATTTGTCCATGGTGACATGACTACCAAATGGCTCTGTTCCACTGCTCCCAAATAGCATTGGGCACAATCCTATGCAGGCCTCATAGAAATTAATGAAAGCTGTGTAATATTGGACCTTACTGTGAGACTAATAGGCATAGTGCTAGGACAGGAGTCCCCAATCTTGTTGAACTTGTGGGCAACTTTGGAATTCTGACACAGTTGGTGCAAACACAAAATGGATGCCACAGAGGGTGGAGCCAAGCTCACAATGTCAGGGAGTCATGTAGAATTCTAACAATAACTCTTCAACTTTTCAGGCAGAAGTCCTATTTAATAGGGCTTCTTTTAAAATGAATGTATTGTTTTAAAATGTTTTCTTGCATACACACAGCTTACAATCAGTCATGCAGTGAAGATCCTTGTGCTGTGGTGGCAACTGATGCCTAAGCAATGTTTTTCAAAATCTGCACAGCCAATCTGCTCCTCAACAGTAATTTAGAAGCCCTGCTGGGCGAAAGCCTCATCTGGCCCTTCTGACTTTGTAAAAACACTTACGAAAACACTTATAAAAGTTTGTGGGGGGTGGTAGAGTGGTCATGATCTTTGAAGAGGACTTTCACTCATCATATGAAGGCGTGTTGGCCAGTGAAAGAGTTATAGATAATATTGGTCCTCTGGGTTTATTGCAGTCCAATTTTGCCTTATGAATGGGAGTAATCCTCCATTGAAGAAGTATAAATGAAACAAGAAGAACCACCAGGATGTCATTTGGATTATGGATTACTAATTCCCTTATGGAGCCTTCAATATTGAAAACTAGAGACTGAATAATATCTTAAGATCTGTATAGATTGAAGATTTTTTGAAGTTGCTATTTTAGCACCTTTCCTCATAAATTTAAGTAGTTGTGATGGTTCTATGATTTGTAAACAAATGTGGATATGGATTGGGGAGCTTTGCATACTATATGTATAAAATTTAATATTGTGTGCGGCATTATATTAGCATTATTAACTTGTTAGTGAGCTTTAGCACAGCATATTTGTCTCTGTACATGATTCTTGGAGGCCATATATACCTTCTGGCTGTGTTTATTCATAAAAAGTGCACACCTTAGTTAAGACCTAAGAGAGAAAGAGTATGTGTTTTGACAAACATCATCAATTTATCCAGTTATGTATCAGCATAAACTTATCGCTTAAAAAACCCAAAGCCTGTGATTACAGAAAAGAGGAAGCATCATGTACAGGGGACACATGAGGATTAATGGGAATAATGAAGACTAAAGTTTAATAAATTGCAATGCAACAAGATAGCTGGTCTGGATGCATGCTTAAATTGCCTATTCTGCTCCATGTTTCAAATTATTAATCTACACACCACAAAACATAAAGGAGGGGGTAGAAATTCAAACAAACAATGCATAAGCAGTCAAATATTTTACAGGGTTTTTTGGCAAAGATAGAAAGGGGCACAGACCTCCAATAAAAGGATTCCCTGAACAGTTTCTTGACTTCTGCCCTTTTGTGCTCCCAGTTCTTTGTGGATAATTAGATCAAGCCAGATTTCCACTGAGATTCCAAGAGTGGTGTCATCAGCATGTAATCCTCCAAAACCTACTTCAATTACTTTCAAGAGGTCAGTGTCTAATACAAAACTCTACAAAGCTGAAAATAAAGGCTGCCATTGGAGCAAAATCTCCCTCATCCCCTCCAGTCAAAACAAGCTAGCCCTGCAAGGACACAACACTCTGAAGCATAACCAATAATAATGTAAAGAAATGCCAATCTTGGCTTTATTCAGCACAAATGGCTCAGACATATACAGAGAAAAGTTACAGAGAACAGTCTTAATCTACACCCTGAGTCCACCTTTCTGAGGGTTTCATGATCTACTCATAATGGACAGACATACTGGCAAATTGAAATCTGGTTTTGTCTTATTTATCCTTACCCCACCCCTGCTCCAGGCAGCCAGTGAACCTTAGAAGAGAGGACAAATCCTAAACAGGTCTTCTCAGAAAGAAGTTCTATTTTTTTTCAAGAGGCCTTAATACTAGGAAAATGTTCTTAGGACCACAGTCTACATATCCATTATTAATATGTATATTATTGGCTTTAAAAAAAAAGACTACTTATAAAAAAGAAACCTACAGATGGGTTAATAGCTTAGGTGCTTGCCAATAAGAATTAATCACAGGTAGACCTACCCATTCAAGCTCCACTATTTTGATTTCTATCCATCAGAATCCCCAAGACAGCGAATATAAACACAATAAAAATTAAAATTATAAAATAATTAAATAAAAACAAATAAACAAACAACACCAGAACCAAGGAAGAAGGCAAATAACTATTTTTAGGGACATGCCAAATAAGAAGTTTGTCTCAAAACGGAAAGCTTAAAACAAGTTTCTTCAGAAGGCATCATGCCTTAGTTGTGACTGAAACTAATTTGAGGTACTAGGGAAAATGGGAGGAGAGGCTGATTATTCTCTTCCCTTCCTCCCATTGGCTATCTGACTGTTTGGCCAACCAATTTGTTCACACCAGTAATATGAAGGTATCCATTATCATTACACTGCTTTCTTGCTTGACTGGAATTCCTCTCCATCACTAGTCCCCCATTTGCTAGTGCCAGCACCACCTCCAGTCTGTCAGTCAGTCAGTCATATTTATTACAGTCATTAGACCATCCATGTACAGACAAAAATGTAACAGAGTCAAATTTTTAAAAGAATTCCCTTTGAGATTTTTGAGTTCAGGCTTACTATTTAATACCCTTGGGTGCCTTTGGTATCTGCCATGAACCAGGTAATCTTGTCATCTGTGATCATTCTTGAATAGATGCTGTTGACTGTGCAAGTACAAAATATACACAGTGCAATCTAGCTAGCTGATACTGATCCTTGAAAGGATGTATCCCTGTGCAGGCACAAAGAGGGGATAAAAGTAAGTAATTCTTGCTTTACACAAGCCTGTCAAATTAATGACCCAATGGTGACACAGAGGGTACTGCATTGTAACATTATAGCCTTATAACAATAAATTGCAACAATGTACTAGTTCACAGATTTCATATTTTAAAAAATAAATCTAATTGCGGAGCTATAAAGGGAAAGGTATAGAAGGTGCATGGAAAACTACTTTGTGGATACTCTGTTGCCACTGAGTGCTTGTGCATTCACAGAAGCAATGAGAGCTACATTGAAAGTTGTCTCAATGTGGAAGCAACTGAAATGACTTCTCCAAGTAATAATATGTGATGTGTATGACCCCATCCATAGCTAATTGTGCATTGCAAAGTTACTTAATCTGAAGTTTTCACCTAGATGATAATCTTTTTGATATTTCCATGTAATTAGGAAATATGTTTGTTATATAGTCAGCTACAAAGAGGCTCTTGTTTCTCTGTCATTAGTGCAGTAACTATCTTAAAGAATGTTTCCAAGTAGACTAACTGCTGAGGGAGAAGGATTGGTGATGGAACACTGAAAACCAGTCGAGGCAAAGTGGGTTTAGTGAGGCGAAAAGCTTCACACAAAGACTGAAGACAGATGGAACTGTGTGCTGTAGAAGTTGTATGCTGTTAGTGAGAGCAAGCCATGAAGAAAATTTGAGAGTCATATGAGTAGTGGAGACTGAGCATGCAGATCACAGGCACCCACAGTATGCCATCCATTAATCAGCATGGAATATTCTGAGAAATGTGAGCCTTAAAATCATACAGCTAGAAGGTACCCTCCAGGGCCATCTAGTCCAACCCCCTGCATAATGCAGGAAATTCACAAATACCTCCTCCCCCTCATACATCCCCGTGACCCCTGCTCCATGCCCAGAAGATGGCAAAAACTCCTCCAGGATCTCTGGCCTAACTGGCACAAATAAAATTGCTTCCTGACTCCCAAAGTGGTGATCAACATTTCCCTGGGCATGTAAGGAAGAGCCACAAGAACGAAGCACTGCTTCCTGCTCTTCCATTCATCATCATAGACCAACCTACATATGAAATATCTGGCAAAGTAAAAATGAACTTGCAAAAGATATTAAACAGGGGGGGTTGGCCCTCCAGGGCAACCAGTTGGCTGTTGCATTGCAGGATGCTGGATGAGATGGACCAGCAGTCTGAGCTAGCTTCTTATGTTCTTAAGCAGTAAACCTGTAGCATCCAGGTCCCCTCAGAGTGACAGAGAGGCTAAGATCACTTTCAGCTTTTAAGAACCCTACTTAATATGATAAATTAAGAACAAAAAGTTTGCCTTTTATCAAATAACATCTTTTTATTTGCTTAAATTTCCAGGTGTAGGCTGAGAGACAAAATCACATTTTGGTTTGACAGGGATGTGCATAAAAACAAGTTATCTAATTCTTCAACTGCCAAAAAGTAAAGACCCAGAGTATACAGCACTTTCCCCATTGGCCCTAATAGCACCGCACTGCATGTATTTCCAGGTCACCTCTCCTCTGTCATGGAATCTCCAAAGCAACTGAATCACATTGTTGTAACCCAGCCTTTGAAATTGCAAAATAAGCCATTTGCCAAAAATAAAAAAGCAAGGATTGTGAGAGGATGAACATGGTTTTAAATAATAATAATAAAAATCTGTATGCATTTATTTTGGCTTCTTGTTCTTTCCCTTTGGATCAGCACGATTAATCAGGGATTCATTTTATTGCTTTCCCCCCGTTACTTAACAGCTGCACATTAATAACAACTCCATTTATTGAAGGATTTGAGTTGAGATTGCTACAATAAAATATACAGATTTATACTGGGCACTAAAAGAACGTTTTGCAAAAGCAGAATTCCACCCACCCACCCCAAAGTGATTATGAAGTCCAGAACATATTGTTTTTTCTGCTCCGAGCTGCAGTAAAGCCTCATTGCTGCTGAGTATGGTGACAGATGTCTTGTGTTAATGTTGAATGATTAAATGTCATCTCTCTGTAGCCACTCCCTATCGATGTGGCACCACAGCGCATCATCCATGCAATCTGTCTTCAATCTGTTCTTTTTGCTGAAAGCCTCGAGTGTTGCTGGTTGTCAAGGAAATGATATAGTGGCACAACTGACATGCTGTTTTAGTGGGCCAACCTACATTGATAGTATTAGTTGCAGGAGAGGAAGGGCACCCCATTAACATTTCAGGAATCTACCAAGAATTCTGATTACTTTTTTTTTTTGCTGTTAAATCACAGCTGATTTATGGCAACTCTGTGGAGTTTTTAAAGCAAGAGACATTTAGGGTTTGGCTTGTCATTGCCCGTGTTCACATTGTGATTCTGGTATTTCTTGGTGATCTCTCATTCAAATACTGACCCTGCTTAGCTTCGGAGATTGGATGAGATCAAGTTAGCCTAGGCCAGGGGTGTCAAAATCATTTGTTATGAGGGCCAGCTCTGACATAAATGAGACCTTGTTGGGCTGAGCCATGTCGGGCTGGGCCATGTGTGTACCTATTTAAGATTAGGCAGCAGAGCTATAAACTTTATAAAGGACACAGACAAACACACCTAAAGTTTAAAAAAAACCACCTTAAAATAAAACATGCTTAAAACATTAGCACTCATTCATCTTAAAGGTGCTTTCTTTGTATTTCTCCCATGGGATCCAGGGAACTGGGCAAAGGAAGATCTGGCTCTTTCCTGCCATCCCCAGGGGACCAGGAGGGGGAGGAGCCTCAGATAATATAGAAGAAAGAGAGGCTTGGCTCAGTAGCTCTGCTGTGCAATTGAGAGAACCTGGCAAAGCAAGCTATTCTTCCTCCCTTCCTTTTCAAGGGAGAAGCCTCAGCCAATTGAGAAGATAGAGACCTTGCTCTGCAGCTCCTGTGCAATTGAGCAAGCCTTGCAAAGCAAGCTGTGATGCAGAGGGAAGCAAGAGAAAGGGAGAAGGAAGCAGATGACAGCCAGTTGATTGGGGTCTGATAGGAGCCCTCCGAGGGCCTGATACAGCTGCTGGGCCACATGTTTGACGCCCGTGGCCAGACCTTGATAACCATTACAGACTTTTAAAACAAAATCTTGCAATGGGCCCCACTTTGACTTCTCCATAAGGACAGCTCCCACACAGGGATGATTGCCCATTGTGGATTCACTTCTGCTGTGAATGCAGAGGTATTTGCAATGGCAACAAAGCATTCACATGAGGTGACTCCACAGTTTTCCTTCCTTAGTTCATTGCTGACTGGAGGTCTGTGCTGTTTGTTTGAACTATCTTTTCTATTTTCTAATCTGCCTTGATTATCAGTGAGAAATGCAGGCATTAAATGAAGGAAATAAATCAAGACCTTACACAACACCA
The DNA here is from genome assembly GCF_032191835.1 of Heteronotia binoei. NCBI lineage: Eukaryota > Metazoa > Chordata > Lepidosauria > Squamata > Gekkonidae > Heteronotia > Heteronotia binoei. The sequence continues at coordinate 226,229,664 of NC_083223.1, read as the reverse complement.
CTGGAGGGCTTTCTGCCAACTTTAAAAAAACAGTGATAAAAATATCACTATGGTGTTTTACAACCTTTAAAAAAAAAAGCCCTCCAGTGGTTCAGGGGTTCGGATTGGTGGGTGCGAGAAGATAAGAACATGAGAACCAGCATGGTGTAGTAGTTTGAGTGTAGATCTGGGAAAACCAGGTTTGAATCCACACTCTGACATGGAAGCTTGCTGGGTGAACTTGGATCAGTCACACTCTCTCAGCCTAACTTACCTCACAGGGTTGCTGTGAGGAGAATTATGTAAGCCATCTTGAATCCCCATTGGGGAGGCGGGTGCAATATAACTGAAGTTAATAAAATGATGCTGGATGTGGATAGGAAGGTTCTGAATTTTGTACCTTTCTGCCCAGACTGCAGGCAAACCTATTTTGACTCTGATGTGTCTAGAAAGATTGGGTCAAAGCAGGTTTGGGAAAAATTGAAATAAAGGAGGCAGAATAGCAGAAGGCAACAGAAGGAGGACAACATTTATTTAAAGCATTTATTAGCTGCTTTTCTCTCCTGCAGAACTCGGCAGTTTACAATATAGATAAAACCTTATTAAAAATACAAATACAAACAATTTAAAAATCCATAAAAGTCACAGTTTAAAAATGCTAGTTAGGACCAGTGTTCCCTCTAAGCTGAGTTAGTGTGAGCTAGCTCACAGTTTTTTAGCTTCCAGCTCACACATTTTTGTCTTAGCTCAGGAAAGATGGCCCCAGAGCAAACTAATTTATGCAGTAGCTCACAACTTTAATGCCAGTAGTTCACAAAGTAGAATTTCCGCTCACAAGGCTCCACAGCTTAGAGGGAGTATTGGTTAGGGCTGCCCATAATAAAAGCGACATCAATCGAAATGCAGTCCTAAATAAAACTGTATTTAATGCCCCCTGAAGACTGATGATGGGGGGGCAGGCACACCTCCCTGTTCCATAACTGTAGGGCTGCCAAGGAAAAAGCCCTCTCTCATGTAACCACCACATGAGTGTCTTTAATTGGTGGGACAGTGGATGCTCTGAAAAACCCTGCAGCTGTTTGAGAGCCAGGATGGAGTAATGCTAGAGTTGCCTCTGCCCCATAATGCACATTAGCAGCAGATCTTGGGGTTTGTGCACTCCATATATAGCAATAGCATCTTAGGTTGCCTCCATGTGGAAGCAACCTAAGATGCTATTGCTATATATGGAATGCACAAACCCCAAGATCTGCTGCTAATGTGCATTATGGTGCAGAGGCAACTCTAGCATGAAGAAAAGTGAAGGAATGCCATTGAAGGATAACATCTAGTGGAAAAGAGAAAGCTCTGGGCCATGTTTCTGTTTATTGGAGATTTGTTTAGCCCACCTAAATCAATAAATTGGGCATAAGCCTCCAATAAGTTGTCCTTCAAACTCTTCTATTTCAGAGATGTTTACTCAAAAGAACCCAGAGTCCAGACACAGGATATCTGTGTTTCTGAGCTTCTAGGGCCAGGCTAACTGAAGGGCCATTTTCTCTGTTCTCCCTTAAGATCACTGGAAGCTCTTCTGCAGTTGTCCTCTCCTTTGAAACCTAGGTGAATGTCAACTGAAGGGAGAGAGTTTTTACCTGTGGAGCTCCTTTATGAGAAATACGCAGTTTAGAAGACCTAAATGTACTCCAGCCTGACCTGGATAGCCAAGGCTCATAAGATCTCAGAAGCTAAAATGGGTTGGCCCTGGTTAGTATTCGGATGAAGACCCCACAGAATACATAGAGAAAGGCAATGGCACACCACCTCTGAATGTCTCTTGTCTTGAAAACCCCATGAGCTTTCCACGTCAGCTGTGTTTTGGGAGCAAAAAAATGCACTCCAAATATCAGTCCATGCTATAGAAAAAGACACAAAACTGAACCTGACTCCTTTTAAACAGAACCATATTTCCTAAAAAAACCAAAATAGAGTAGACAGCATCCTCACCTCCTCCTGGAGGACTTTCAGAAGATTGGAGCTACAGCTGAAAAAGCTTGACAGAAAGTTGAGGCAGATGACATAAGGGTATAACAGGTGCATAGTTTCATGCAGGGAAAGATGATCCTTCAAGTATGAAAAATTCATGTTGTGAAGGACATTAAAGAAAAATGAGAACTTTTAACTGAACCTGAAAACATACTAGTGAAGATGTTTTAGAATATATATGTGTGTGTGTGTTGAAGTTTAAAGGATTAAACAGTTTGAGTCTAAAGTAACTGAAGTAGGGTTGCCAATCCCCAGGTGGGGGCAGGGGATCCCCTGGTTTGGAGGCCCTCCCCATGCTTCAGGGTCATCAGAAAATGCAGGGAGGGGAGGGAAATGTCTGCTAGGAACTCTATTATTCCCTATGCCTATGGAGATTTATTCCCATAGGAAATAACGGAGAATTGATCCACAGGTATCTGGGGCTCTGGGGGGGGTTGTGTTTTGAGATAGAGGCACCAAATTTTCAGTAGAGCATCCAGTGCCTCTCCCCAAAATACCCCCAAAGTTTCAAAAAGATTGGACCTGGGGGGTCCAATTCTATGAGCCCCAAAAGAAGGTGCCCCTATCCTTCATTAGTTCCTATGGAAAGAAGGCATTTTAAAAGGTGTATGGTCCCTTTAAATGTGATGGCTATAACTCCCTATGGAGTTCAATTATGCTTGTCACACCCTTGCTCCTGGCTCCACCCCAATGTCTCCTGGCCCCACCCCCAAAGTCCCCAGATATTTCTTGAATTGGACTTGGCAACCCTGAACTGAAGGAACACCTCTAATAATATATGCCTGCCATTGCTCTGATATTACATCTTGAGGAAGTTCTACTGTGGGCACCATGATCACAGAAGTACATTTGGTGTAAACATGGGCCTTCTCAGCAGCAGCCAGTAACCTTTGGAACTTCCTCAGCCCGCTCCCCACCCCCCGCCCTGCACTTCCTGGGTCCCAGACATTCCACTGCCAGTTAAAGACTTGTTTTAATTTTTGAAGGCCTTTTTCAAATTGTGTTTCTAGTACTCTGCTTTTATTTTATTTAAATTTTATTTTAATGTTTTTGAATTTCCATTCTATTTATTATGACTACTTTTGTGCATGTTGATTTGTGAGTTGCCTTGAGCACTTTTTGGAATGAAATGTCAACATCAAAATAATATAAATATTGCCTCACTCCCATAAATAAATGAGCTACAATATTTTGTATTAATTGAAGTTTTCAAATTGGTAGTTCTCTGAACTCAGACCATGCTTACATTTTTATCTTCTGTCTGGAGCTGTAGTTTTGATTTTACCACTGCTTTTATCACTGTGGCGTTTTACCTTTGTGGTGTGTCTGGGGATGGTGACCCTCCTGTCCCCACACTTACCTCCTTCTGAGGGACCCAGAGAGCCTGCTGCATCAGTGCCAGAAAACTTCCTGAGGCCTCAGCTGTGGGTTAACCCTTTCTGGGTGGCACCTTGGGTAATTGCCCTTGGATGCCAGAGAATGAGCAGGAGAGGGGAAGCTGAAGTAACACCAGCAGGAGTGAAAGGAAGGGTGACTTCTGAGGACTCCCTGGACCAGATAGAAGACCCAGCAATCTAGAAGAAGCCTGAGGAAATATGGGATATATTTTCTGAGGAAATATGGAACCTGGTCCTGAGGTCTTAGGAGAGGTTTTTAAATACTTGGAGGAGAAATGGTGAAGTTCCACTTCAGGTATTTCTTTATAAGGTCTGTCTGGAGAAATCCAAGAAGGAAGGAGGCCAGGTCTTGTGCTCAAAGTTGGAGTGCTGGTAGAGGCCAAGCAGAGAGAGCACCATATCAAAGGTATATCCCCTTCTTCTCCATTTCTGAGACATTGCTCACAGGCACACTGGAAGGCAAGCCCCTCCTGAATGCTGGCCCCCAGTTAGACAAATTGGTGGCCAGTACAGGGCCGGTGGCCCACCCCTTTGACCATATTCCCCTACCATTAAGATGGACACCACTGCACCCCAGCATTTCCCAAGCCATACTAGTATCCTGGCCCCAGAACTATTGGCAACCACCAAAACCCAACCAAGAGGTATGGATTTATTTATGGACAATAGCTGATCAAGCAGCACGAAAAATTATTGAAGGCTATGATTACACAGCAGCATTATTGAAGGCTATGATTACACAGCAGCAGGAAGCCCAGGTCTCCATAATATGGGACATCCGGACTTGGGAGGTGACTTGGCCTCTCACCTTCGGGACAGAGGCTCTTGATGTTGCCCAAAGTCCAGGTTGTAGACTATGATGTGTTAAGAGCCACCATCCTCAATAAGTATGAAATTACAGAGGAGATGTCCCACCAATGCTTCTGAGCCCTGGTGTGGCAAGAGGGCAACAGCCACAACTGGTGGTGGCAGAGTTGATATAATTGGCTTTCCACTGGTTGGGCCCAGTGACCTCAAGAAGGACAGCCCTGATAGAAAAGGTGGTGCTAGAGCAGGTGTTGCAAATTGTGCTTGCTGACATGTGATACCCTAAATTAGATACCCTGAATTAGATACCCTAAAGGAGCTGAAAGAGACCATAGAATCATAGACCTGGAAAGGTCCATACAGACCATCTAGTCCAACCCCCTGCTCAATGCAAGATCAGCCTAGGAGCATCCCTGACAAGTGTTTGTCCAGCTGCTGCTTAAAGACTGCCAGTGAGGGGGAGCTCACCACCTTCCTAGGGTGGTTGATTCCACTGTTGAACAACTTTTATTGTAAAAAAGTTTTTCCTAATATCCTGCCGGTACCTTCCCACCCTTAATTTAGATCCATTATTGTGAGTCCTCTCCTCAGCTGCCAACAGGAAAAGTTCCCTGCCCTTCTCCAAGTGACAGCCCTTCAAATACTTAATGAAAGCAATCATGCCCCCCCACCTCCTTTTCTCCAGACTGAACATTCCCAAGTCCTTCAGCCTTTTCATAATCCTTCTCACTCTCCTCTGCACCCACTCCATTCTGTCCACATCCCTCTTGAAGTAAGCCTCCAGAACTGCACACAATATTCCAGGTGCAACCTGACTAAAGCTGTGTTCAGTGGTACTATGACCTCTTGCAATTTGGATGTTATGCCTCTGTTGATACACCCCAAGATCTCATTAGCCTTTTTTGTCACTGCATCACACTGGCTGCTCATATTTAACTTATGGTCCACTCTTACCCCAAGATTTTGTTCACACACACTCTGCTACCAAGAAGTATATCCCCCATCCAGTATGCATGTTCCCCATGTTTGTTACCCAGATGTAGAACTCAGCATTTATCCTTGTTAAATTGCATCTTGTTCACTTCTGCCCACTTTTCCAGTGTGTTCAGATCTAATTGAATTCTATCTCCTGGTGTGTTTGCAGCTCCTCCCAATTTGATGTCATCTGCAAATTTAACGAATAGCCCCTCCACACTCTCATCCAGATCATTTATAAAACTATTAAAACATACTGGGTCCAGAACCAAACCCTGTGACCAGATCTTATCCTCAAAGCCAGAGAGCAAGCAGAGGCCATGGAGACAGAGAACCAGAGTGAAATAATACCCTGCCTTCTCTCCATTGCTGAGGAAAGGAGAAGTTTGCAAGTGAGCCTCTCCTGGACCCCTGCCCTTGACTGGCATAGTCTGGTGTGATGTTCTCCCTACATCTGCCTATTATTCTTCCAAACAAGAAATAGATCATCTCAAAAGTCCATGCAACCTATTTCCAATTTCCTGGTGAAAGATCCTCCTGCACAGGATAGCTATACCCCATTGTCTCCTACAGGTGTTTCTCCCATCAGGAAATGAGATATCATCCTAGAGAACTTTGTGACATTGCAAGGACCTTTGGAACAACCTCCTATTTCTTGTGGAAGCAGATATATTAAGTAAGTGTGGCTCCATTTTTCTCTGTCCCTATGGGGAATTTTATCCCTTACATTGCATTTTGTGCTAGTTGTCCCTATCTGACACAAACAGCTTGGTTTTCATATATCCTCCAGGCAAAGGCAGCTTCAAATAATCAGATTGCTTCTATTTCCTACCTCCAGATAATAGCTGTTTCTAGCATTCTAATCAAGTAAACCCATCAGTTAGTAAAGAGATTTGCAAAACTTCATCTCACGATCAAGTAAGGCACTGAAGTTTTTCACATCATGGATGGCATGATTTTGATTTCCACACCATGTTGAAATACCAGTAGAGAGAACAAAGAGACTATAACTTTCTTGTTCCTCTTTGCCAGGAACAAGTGACACAAAAGGCTGAGTGTATAAACAGTAGGGCACTCTCCTTGTACAAAGTGTGGGGCAAAGAAAGGTCAAGATGGTGGATCTCCAGTCATGGGCTTATTGGGACAGATGGCTGCTACAGGCACCTGAAGGCTTCTAGACACATAGACCCTCAGTCAGAGGATGAACAGGACACTTTGATTTTTGTGTAAGCATGAGAAACAAGCAGCCTTGCTCTCAAAAAGGCTCACAGAAACGCACAAGGCACTTGCTTTCTACTGGTAACACTTATTTCCAGCAAGCACAAGCTCATTTCTCTTATACAGAACGTTAGTATAATCTGGAAGCATATTGTCTTTTCAACACTTTTCTACTTGGCATCTATTGCAATTACATGTCACACAAACTGTACTTAAGCACACACACTCATAAGACCATATGTGAAGGACAAAGTTTCTGTCAAAAGGGGCTGATGTTTGGGAAGAAAATGATGAAGACGTGAGTTCATATAGTTTTACAAATGCCACTTCAATTCATATAAGACAGCAGGGAAACTGTTAAGAGACACTTAACCGTGTCGAAAAAGTAGGACAGATTGTAATAAGGGCTCTCTACCCATGTAAGTCTATCTTAGTTTACAGCATTTGGCATTTTCACAATACTCCTAGTGCAATCCTAAACCCATTAATTTTTTTTCGTTTCAGTCAGAGTAATTCCGTATAGGATTGCACTGTCAGTTGTAACTATGGCAAGCTCAATGCACTATTGCTATTTTATTCTGCAAAATATTTTACGGCAAATTACTATTGTTCTTGTTATAGCACATTTTAAATACTCACTATGTTGGTCAAGTTAAAACAGGTCAATCCATTTTCATTCACTTTCTCTTCACCTACATTTACAAGTTAATAATGGGTTCCCATTAACTGTTGATTTCCTATGATAATACTTGTTAAAGTGGAATTAACGCTATTGTTCCTGAACAAACACTCTACCCAAATACTGTGTTTAGTGGGCTTGTAATCAGCTTTACCCACTTTTTTTTCTAATCTGATTGAAACAGATTTCCTACCCAAATCTTTTTTATTGTTTTGTTGATATTAAAAGGTCACATATTTGCTTTCCTGCCTTCAACTTTAATTTAAGATGCTGAAGCTGAGTTATCATTATGAGCGGATAAACAGAAAATTCCAAGTACCTCACTTTTAATTAAAATGGGAAAAGAAAGTGACAAAGAAATTTATTTTGTTAAAAAGATGCTGAAGATTCTCCATCTGATGGAATTCAAAGATTGATATTTTATACTATATTACTCTCTTTTCCAAGCTGTAGTTGTCCATCATAATGCTTTTTGACCCTCTGCATTTACTCCATCATAATTATCCTTTAATACTCTTATAAATGAACTTTTAGCTTATCTTTCATTAATTCTCAGAACAAGCAAAGCACTATAATGTAACCAACAAACCCAACTAAATAAAGTGTTTAACCCTTTGAAGAATTTAAAGTGGGAGGTTTGTTTTTAAAAGGTCAGGAATACTCTTTAAAGGGCTTAATTGTGTTCAGGTGGAGGTTTAAGAATTATCTTTCAGGTTGCCTGGGGCTGCAGATGTTCTTCCATGTAGAAAACAATATACAAATGAAGATAAGTGTAGTTCTTATTAGAGCTGTGGGTTTACTCTCCAAGTACCTTCAATTTGTTCAGTTGTTCTTATATTACATATTTAACCTTAATATTAAATCTTTTAGTGTCACAACTAACCCTTTTAAAGGAAAGGAAAGGTCCCCTGTGCAAGCACCAGTCATTTTCAACTCTGGGGTGATGTTGCTTTCACAACGTTTTCACTGCAGACTTTTTATGGGGTGGTTTGCCATTGTCTTCCCCAGTCATCTACACTTTCCCCCCAGCAAGCTGAGTACTCTTTTTACTGACCTCAGAAGGATGAAAGTCTGAGTCAACATCGAGCCGGCTACCTGAACCAGCTTTCTCTGGGATCGATCTCAGGTCGTGAGCAGAGCTTAGGACTGCAGTACTGCAGCTTTAACACTCTGCGCCATGGGGCTGTAACCCTTTTAAAAGCTACCATTTTAAAAGCTACCATTTAATGTACTGGGTCCAGTAACAGCTTAAAGACCAACAAGAATTCTAGGGTATAAGCTTGGACTTTTTACCCTGGAAATTTTGGTGGACTTTAAGGTGCTAGACCTCAGTCTTGTTGTTCTATTGCAGACCAACACAGCTACTCAGCTCATGTACTACTTCACATAATGGGAACCTGCCAGCCATGCCATCTGCAGTCTTCTCAAGACACACAGTTGCAGTGAAATTCCAGATGTTGTTCCTTTCAGACAACATGGCAATCATGCATATTAGGAGGATTTATGTGTAATAGCAGGTCTCCTGATATCTATGGACTGTAATGCCTGAAAAGGGCTTCTTTCACTCACTCACAAAGGGTACCTTTACAGATGGGATTATTTCCCTTGTGTTTTTCATGTAGATCATCAGTTGGGACTACATGTTTGTCTTGGTTCTGTTCACGGTACTCACAGGAATAAAAATTATTATAATAATAATTTTCATTCTTGTGAGTACCGTGAACAGAACCAAGACAAACATGTAGTCTTGGAGTGAAATGGACAAACTGACAAGAATCTTGAGAGACTATGAGTTAGAGGGATTTAAAAGGGATTGGGATAAATTTAGAGAGTACATAGAAAAAGAATGGAAAATAAAAGGACACTGGGTGATTTTTGAGAATGCCACTTAGGTTTTCAGAAGAAGAAAGAAGATGAATTATAACAACGGGGTGGGACTTTATAAAGAATAAGAAATGGTGTTTTTTAACTTCTTTGCAAAATTATATATATATATTTTCTTTTTACTTCTTCTTATTAAGATTCTTTTAAAGTTAAAGATACCTTTTGATATTAGAAGTTTAGGTAACTGACACCGGCAGAAGTCAAGATTTGAGGGGAGGGGAGGAGGGGAAAGTGTAATGTATGGGGAAGGTAGTAAGTGTTAATATTTTATTAGAACTGGATATTATTACCAAATATTACCAAATAAAATTGTGTTTAACAAAAAAAAAGAAATTTATTATTATTAGTTAGGTCGTTAGATTACCTCAGTATGGAAAATCTGGACTAAAAAGAGAAGACACTTAACCACGATAATAAGGCACTGGTTCAAGATCTCTAGAGAATCACCAGGTGATCTGAATAAAGAGATATAGTGCTGGCTGGGGTCATAATACTGATGACGGCTTACTCCAAAACTGCACATGATTTCTCCTTGGGGCTTTACATAAGATTGAACAACATGGGAAATGAGACTGAGCCTTGTGGAATTCTATAAGGCAAGTCCCACACCAGTGATGGTTGGTCTCCAATAGTGAGCCCTAAACCAATTTCTTCTTCCAAAGTGCCACAATAAAATGGCATGATCCACCTTACCAAAGGCTACTGATAGATCTAGTAAGAGCAACAGAAAGGAACAGCCTTCATCTGTATTCAAATAGAGATAATTAGCTAAGGCCACCAAATAGCCTGATTTGAAGCTAAAATGAAAATGGTCTAAGATAAATGACTTATCCAGGAAAGGTTTGGAGTTGTTCTGCTATCACTTTTTCAGTCATCTTGGCTAGGAAATGTTAGTTGGAGACTGAATAGTAATTGGTCACATCATTCTCTATTGATTTTTTTCCAGTAGGGAATGAATGATAGCCTGTTTTAATAACCTAGGGAATGATCCTGAGTCAGTGTTTTATTTATGATGTATTTCAGAGCTTCACTGATATGGTCCTTATATGCTTTCAACAACCAAGAACACATGAATTCAGTATATGTGGTGCTCATCATAGATCTTAAGATCCTGTCAACATCCATTGCAGTTAGTGGATCAAAAAAAATTCCATAAATGGATCAGCTGAGTGTTTTTTTCAAATATCACCATTGTATTATAAGTAGCATCCAAATCAAAATATGTTACATGGAAATGAAACTGAACTTTTTGTTTTTGCCTCTCAAGGTTGTCGTGTTTATGCTGGGTCTGACTTCCTTTGCTTCTCAGGGCTGTCATTATCAGCTTGATCTCTAGGATTTCTCATGCCCCAACCTCATACTCAGCATTTCCTGCTGAATCCAGGGGTCATCAGATACTTGTTTCCACGTCTTTGGGGTGTCCTTACTTTAAATCACATAGTTATTCTAGGGTTCTCCACATGTTCTGTGTAATTCAGCTACAAGTTTCATTAATTCTGGCCCACTGGATGGGCTTCTCAGGCGCTTTTGTCTTCTGAGGCATCCTTTCATACAGCTGGCATTTTATTCACAGCTGTTTGATTTGTCTCTCCAGCCTTCAAGCCTCCACTGAAGTCCACAAGTCTTTTGCTTCAAGAAACATACTAGGAAGCCACTTAGATACTTCTAACATCTGAGTTGAAATATATTCTTCCTAAGTTCAGACTGCTTTGATTGTAACTTCACTTGAAAATCCAATACTTATATTGTTTAGTCTAGCTAAGTCATATTTCTTCATCCCAAAATTATTTCTGTGTTTCCCTCCTCTCCTGTAATAGCTGCAGTTTCAAAGGGCCCATTTAAATTGTTGAAGAGGCATAGAAATGAAGGATTAAGCCCCCTCCAAGCAGCTGTATGGGGCTGCTAATTAATTTTAAAATAACATGAGGGAGGGTTTAATAGTACTTCACCCATGATTCTAAATGTTACCAAGTAAATAATAGTCAGAATTTCTTGCTTGACATTTTTCTTTAGCCATGTCGTATTCTAGAATGAAACAAACAGTCACTGTTGCTACAGTGAACTCTGTAGCATTGTTTTGAACTCTGCATAGAATTGTATCGCCACACTGTTTCCAGTACTTCTCTAATAAAATCCATAGAATTAGAGAATTCTCTGATAGAATCCATAAGTAGCAGCTTCTTAGATTTACTTCTTAGATTTTTCCCTTGATAGACAGGGGACAGAACGCGAACTCTCCTCCAGGAAGAGGGTTGTTTGTGCTCTGTCTTTTTCAGGTTGATGATCAATGAAGCAAATTGTTTTGCGGACTGTTGCTTTTCTAGAACTAGTAAATGTGAGTCTCTCCCTCCCACCTGCTGTTCCTCTGCCAGCTCTATGAGGAAAGCACCAGCACCTGCCAGTTATTCAGTGCTTCATGTAAATGTGACAGTCACTGAAAAAGTATTGCTTTAATTATAAAAAAAAGGCAGAATTCTCTTGGAGAAAAGTTTATGCTCATAAGTGAATTAAGTCTTATCTGCAAAGGTTGAATTATAACTAGTAATGCCCTTCAGACCTTAAAAGGAAACTAGGGCTGTGATCAGATGAACTGTTTGATCTGGTGTCATTGCTGTTCCCTTCAAAATGTAAAATGCACAATTGGACAGCAACTTCTGCCTCCCATTCCCCAGCTGTTGGCACCCCGTTCTTACCCATCTTCAAATTGGAGTTATTTTACACTGGGGAAGTTCAGTCTTTACGGATGTCAGCACTTTCACCACACATTTCCAGCTGTCTGAACTCCCCTGTTGCAAAGTCAAGCTGTTTGAGAAGTCTGAACCTCTCCTTCCATTTTTGCTGCCTTTTATTTATTTTTCTATGAGTGAGTGATGTGTGTATGTGGATCTTTGCCCCAGGGTTTTGAATCACTACTTGCATGTTTCTGCACCCAAATACTGTCAGGATCAGGAGCCCCAGGGTAGGCATTTTGAATGGCAAATCCCTCCCCCCACTCTCCTGTTTCTTGGGGTTGGAAAGCCGTTAGGCTCCCATCTGCTTCAGAGTTGCTGTTTGAGAACATCTTATGAGTGATACAAGAGTAAATGTACTGAAGTCAGTGGGGCTACCATCATGTAAATCTGTGTGATGCTTACACTTTCTTTCCATGTATTCCAGGGAAGATAGGAACAATGAAGGAGGCTGAGAGGGGCCACAGCAGTTGGTGAAGGGATCATGGAGCTGTCACCCCCCTATGCCTCTTCCCTACTACCATTGCTGCCCACTGGCCTGCAGGTGGGTGGTGAGGTGGAGGATGGCAGCGGGGAGGCGGATGACAAGGATTAGGGCAGCAGAGAAGGGGCACTGGGGGGGGTGGAGTGCACAGGGGGAGGGGGTGCCCGCTGGCCAACCCTGAGGTCAGGTAGTGCCATAGGTGGCTGCCTACCTGGCCTACTGGGATGCACCAGCCCTGCAAACAAACAACAACAAAAAGGATGCTACCTGCCCACCTGGTCCATGGTTACTGTGCAGCAATAATCTAAATGGTCAACCATGGAGTGAGTTCACAGTAAGATGAGTTAAGGGTGGCATGTCTGGGCAAACCTCTCTGGAACAAATAACACCAGATAAAATAAAGGCACGACCAAACCTTGTTGTCTGACCACTACCTAGGTCAAGAGTATTGCTAGGATAAGTGAACTCCTGATTTTCTGTCATTACGGCAATAATATTAGTAATAAATAATGTAGTAATAAATCAACATTAAAGATTAGCAAGCCTGTGTGCCAGGCTGCAAACCAACTAGATAGACTGGTAGCTTTTTATATATTAAAAAGTTCATGGATAACAAAATTAAATTGACTGTATTTCCTAACATACCTTATTTGCTCTTTAATATGATTTCCTTTAATCAAATCCTGTTATATGGTTCTGGTGGCAAGGTGAGGATTCTCAAACAGACACATGGCCAGCATAGAACTATCTAGCTCAATAAAGTTGCTCTGATTTACATGAGGAGCATCTTTTATACTTGTAGGCAGTCTGACTTTTTATCAGGGTTCATCTGAAAGAGCCTGATAAACAAACTTTGTTATTTAGTTTAAGCCTATTGCATTTTTATTGTAAAGAAATCACCCTAAAAGCATTTTTGTCTAATCAATTTTGAATAACACAATCCTGTGTTTTAGCTTAAAGGCACAACTGGTTCTATCCCGATTAATCTTCTGACGTGGTACAGTGCAAACTGAGAAACATGTATTTATTTCCTAACAGCAATAATCCTCAATCTAGAGAATTTGCCATGAAAAATACACCCCATTTTCTAATGCTAAAAGTGTTAATGGCACAGAATAAAACCACAAAGCTGGCTTGAAATGAGGAGATTGAACAGAGAAATGGCATAAGGCTGCAACATGATGATCCAAAATAAACAAACTGTTTATCTGATCAGTTGATCCTGTTTTTTCACATTTTCCTAACAAGAGAGACACATGGACTCTCAAATTATTCATAATATGATGCATTATGAGTATTGATGAACACTCATCCCCATGGCGCAGAGTGGTAAAGCAGCAGTACTGCAGTACTGTGGTCTGAACTCTCTGCTCACGACTTGAGTTTGATTCTGGCAGAAGCTGGATTCAGGTAGCCAGCCCAAGGTTGACTCAGCCTTCCATCCTTCCGAGGTCGGTAAAATGAGTACCCAGCTTGCTGGGGGGAAAGTGTAAAAGACTGGGGAAGGCAATGACAAACCACCCCGTAAAAAGTCTGCTGTGAAAACGTTGTGAAAGCAACGTCACCCCAGAGTCGGAAACGACTGGTGCTTGCACAGGGGACCTTTTCTTTCCATCCTCTGTGGTGTAGTGCCATTTCACACAAGAAGAAAACCTGGATTTTTTTTCACTGAATGAGCACTTGATTGGAAGCTGCAGTCAGTTGCCTCTGATGAGTGTACCAAATATAGCAGTAGTAATTTATTGCAGACAGTCAAAGGCTGGTACGATCTTTGGTAAAACTGAGCATCCATAAAATTCAGAGGATGATAGGAAATAACAATATAAAGAAGTTAGATAAAACTGATTAAGAAAAACAGAGGTAAAATTCCCAAGGCACCAAAAACAGAAGCAACAACAAGAAAAAACATACAAATCAAGATATGGATACTAAGTTGGGCCTTAAGCATGGCTCTAGCTTGATTTGGGCCTTAAGCATGGCTCTAGTCTGGCATTACAAGCTGTGACATCCTGGCTCAGGCTGAATTGACTAAAGCTGAAGCTGATGAAGACAGAGGTTCTCTATCTGAGTTGTTGTGGTCCAGGAAAGGAGATTCTCTTGCCGGCCTTTGACGGGGCGCCGTTGATACCAGCCCTTTAGGTTAGGAGCCTGGGAGTGCTTCTGGAGCCCTCTCTGACTATGGAGGCCCAGGTGGCAGCTACTGCCAAGTCTGCCTTTTTTCATCTGCAGTGGGTACGGCAGTTGGCCCCTTTCCTGGAGCATCACGACTTAGCAATGGTGATTCATGCTACAGTCACCTCAAGGATAGACTACTGTAATGTCCTCTACATGGGGCTACCTTTGACTCCGACTATGAAACTGCAGCTAGTGCAGAACGCTGCAGTGAGGTTGTTAATGGGGCTCCCTCGATGGAAGCACATTCAACCAGTGCTGAAAGAACTGCACTGGCTGCCTATTGTGTACCAAATCTGCTTCAAAGTGTTGGTATTGATCTTTAAAGCCCTATATGGCCAAGGATCTGTCTAAGAGACCGCCTTGCCCCATATATACCCCAGAAAGCATTGCATTCAGGAACATCTATTATCCATCCCTTGACCAAGGGAGGCCAGATTATGCTCTACACAGGTGAGGGCCTTCTCTGTGGCAGCACCTGTTTTTTGGAATACACTCCCAGAGGCCACAAGAGCTCTGTGGGATCTCTCCCAATTCCGCAGGGCCTGTAAAACCAAACTTTTTTGGCAGGCCTACACTAACTAATGTGGGAGGAGCTGCCACTGTTGTGTCACTGAATACTACCATCCATCTATCAGACACCTAATAGAGCAATTACAGAGAATTACGAACCAAAAAGAAGCTGGACTGCCTATGTAGGAAATTTTATAGTACCATTTCTAAGTTTAAATTATAATTGCTTATATGTGTTTTGATTTTATACTTATAAGGTATTGTTATTGTTGTATTATGATTGTGAGCCACCCAGAGTCTGCATGGAGTGGGCAGCATATAAATTTAAAGTAAATAAAAATAAAAAAAAATTGTATCAGCCAAAGTATACCTTATGGGTGATATACAGGTCTACACAGTCTAGAAGGAAAATAATTTTCTGTGCCACTGAATACGGATCAAGGCAAGTTAAGACAACTGCAAGAAATTTGGACCTAGGTTCCTATGATGGACTGCACTTTAAAAGCTCATAAGTGCTGTCTAAACATGTAATGGACTGTGAAGGGTTAATGTCTCACAGAGCCTTGAGTGATGGGCTGCTCAAATTAATTTGATTGGTTAGCATCAGTTGAACAGAAAGACTTGGGAACTGACTGCTGAAGAGAACTCAGTTTGAGTTTAGCTCTGATTGATTTGATTTATAACAACATAATAACAATAAAATATTAAGGTTTAAGTAGAAACAACAAATTAAACAAGATTAACTTTAATGATAAAATTTAAAATCAAGTTACAGTCCAATCAAATAGATGGCAACTAGTTAAGGCAGATTCATAGTATCTCCTGCAGTGATGCTCTGTTGGTCCCTTGAGCAGGGCAAATTGTGCTGAGTGCTAAAGGACTGCAACACTGCAAGCAGTGTGAGCAGAGGAGACTCGGATGGTTGTACAACCGCTGCCTCAACCAAGGGCCTCAGTGGAGATTGGGGCATGGAGGCAAAAAAAATTGGAGAAAAACAACAAATTCTCTCCATGTACAAAATAATTCTCAAATAATTGGCATGCCGGCATCTAATTAACTCGATTAAGTTCAGGCAGTTCAGATTAGGAGAATATATGGTGGCGGTGCACAAGGTGTAGGATGAGTGCCTCTGTTCGTTCGACGGAATGAATGTCTGTGATATGCTTTATGAAAAACTTAATAAAGTATAAATAACAAAAAAAAACCAAAATAATTCTCTGTATAATCCACAAAATACAATTTCTAGTCTTGAGTAACAAATCAATGGTACAGAAAAAAGACCATCCAATGCACAACACAACTACTGTCCAAAAACCATATTGACATTTAAACTGTAGTCCAATGATAAAAAGAACCGGTCCGATTTCATTTCGGATATGAACTATCCTTCTAAGGGAGACCATCTTCCAAATTCTTAGCTTCAGTAGAGCTGATATGCCATATTTCATTTCCTGGCTTTCCAAAGAATGTAACTAAATGCTGATGGATTGTAATTGGCAGTGGCGTTCCAGAAAAATGAATTAAAAACTAAAGCACTTCTGAATTAATTAATATACTAATTGCAACAGCCAGACTCACAATAGCTGCTAACTGGATAGACTCCTCTCTGTCTTTATTAGAACATTGGTTCCATAGATTATGGGAATTGTTTGCACTTAATAAGATAGCATGTAATTCATTCGATTTAACTTTAGAACATTATGAAAGATGTGTGGTAACTGTTTGGTTTCCTTTAATTTCATACTTAATGGCACATGATATTGTACCTATGAATTTATTTTACAGGAAACTGATTTCTTATTTATCTTTTGTTACTTTTATTATTTAATGTTAGAGCTTTTTCTTTTGTATTCAACCTTAGACTGAACTTGTCTATGTACACTGTAAGGACATGTTATGGTTGTATCTGCAAATGTTCAATAAAGTTTGTAAAATTGGGGGGGGAGGAATAAAGAGTGGACACACCACTGCCTCTTTCAAGCCTACTGGAAATATATCCAAAGACAGGGATAGATGGACTGTATCTTCCAGAGGGACCCAAACACCATCTCTGCAGGCATTGACCAGCTAAGATGGATACGGGTTGAAGAGGCAAGTGGTGGGCTTCACAGCTGCTTGAATCTTGTCAATTTCCTCCAGGGAGAGCTGACTGAAGTGGTTCAAAACCAAACCCAAAGACAGAAAAGGGGCTTCCAGTTTCCTTACAGTATCAACTGTGGCCAGGAGGTCTTTAAAAAGGGTTCCAGAGGAGATCCGGGAAATTACAGGCCAGTCAGTCTGACTTCAATACCGGGAAAGTTGGTAGAAACCATTATCAAGGACAGAATGAGTAGGCACATTGATGAACACGGGTTATTGAGGAAGACTCAGCATGGGTTCTGCAAGGGAAGATCTTGCCTCACTAACCTGTTACATTTCTTTGAGGGGGTGAACAAACATGTGGACAAAGGCGACCCGATAGATGTTGTTTACCTTGACTTCCAGAAAGCTTTTGATAAAGTTCCTCATCAAAGGCTCCTTAGAAAACTTGAGAGTCATGGAGTAAAAGGACAGGTCCTCTTGTGGATCAAAAACTGGCTTAGTAATAGGAAGCAGAGAGTCAGTATAAATGGGCAGTCTTCACAGTGGAGGACGGTAAGCAGTGGGGTGCCGCAGGGCTCGGTACTGGGTCCCATGCTCTTTAACTTGTTCATAAATGATTTAGAGTTGGAAGTGAGCAGTGAAGTGGCCAAGTTTGCGGATGACACTAAATTGTTCAGGGTGGTGAGAACCAGAGAGGATTGTGAGGAACTCCAAAGGGATCTGTTGAGGCTGGGTGAGTGGGCGTCAATGTGGCAGATGCGGTTCAATGTGGCCAAGTGCAAAGTAATGCACATTGGGGCCAAGAATCCCAGCTACAAATACAAGTTGATGGGGTGTGAACTGGCAGAGACTGACCAAGAGAGAGATCTTGGGGTCATTGTAGATAACTCACTGAAAATGTCAAGACAGTGTGCGTCTGCAATAAAAAAGGCCAACGCCATGCTGGGAATTATTAGGAAGGGAATTGAAAACAAATCAGCCAGTATCATAATGCCCCTGTATAAATCGATGGTGCGGTCTCATTTGGAGTACTGTGTGCAGTTCTGGTCGCCGCACCTCAAAAAGGATATTATAGCATTGGAGAAAGTCCAGAGAAGGGCAACTAGAATGATTAAAGGGCTGGAGCACTTTCCCTATGAAGAAAGGTTGAAACGCTTGGGACTCTTTAGCTTGGAGAAACGTCGACTGCGGGGTGACATGATAGAGGTTTACAAGATAATGCATGGGATGGAGAAAGTAGAGAAAGAAGTACTTTTCTCCCTTTCTCACAGTACAAGAACTCGTGGGCATTCGATGAAATTGCTGAGCAGAAAGGTTAAAACGGATAAAAGGAAGTACTTCTTCACCCAAAGGGTGATTAACATGTGGAATTCACTGCCACAGGAGGTGGTGGCGGCCACAAGTATAGCCACCTTCAAGAGGGGTTTAGATAAAAATATGGAGCACAGGTCCATCAGTGGCTATTAGCCACAGTGTATGTGTGTATATAAATTTTTTTGCCACTGTGTGACACAGAGTGTTGGACTTGATGGGCCATTGGCCTGATCCAACATGGCTTCTCTTATGTTCTTATGGTGGAGTGACAATACTTTATCTGCAAAATAACTCACAAATTCCTCACAACCAATAGCTAATTCCTTATAATTTTGTTTGCTGTGAGGCAAAGAAGCTAGCAATTGAATTCTCCTAAATAACTGGGGTGGGAGTGAGCTCACAGTTGCAATAGAGGCCACATATAAGACTGAGAAAAGTTTAACACTGACTGACAACTGAGAAGGTTAGCAAGGAAGAATAGGAGGATCAGTGAAGACCCACATTCAGCCCAGAAAAAGGAATAGATCTTCTAGTTAGAGAAACAATTCCCTGCCCAGATGGAAAGGGAGATAGCTGAAAGAGTAGCATGGTCCCTGGTGTGTTTAGAGAAGGAATCTGGGTGCTTGCCTTCTGAAATCTGAAGAATCAGTTAAATTCAAGAACATATACTGGAGCTTTTAGAAAACAAGGAAACAAAAACCTTTCATCTCAAAGATTCTGTGTGAAAAGCTTTAAAACTCTCAATTGCTGGAAATGAATGAACTGTAGTTTGTGAAAATATTAAGTTACCTCAGAGTTCTTATTGATTTACCTCAGACATTTCAACCCTGATTTCACCTAACCTTTTCCCCTCTCAGAGCCGGCGCGTGGCAGTAGGCGGGGTAGGCGGCCACTTAAGCCCCACCCCCCACCATGAGCTGGGCCAGGGCTCATGTTCCATGCACCAGAGACAACTGTCGGCTCCCCCGCCTCCCCCCCCCCCCCCCCGCCATCAGCCTTCCTGCAATGCAGGAAGATTGAGCTGAGGAAGGAGCTTGAGTCCCACGCACCTTGCAAGGTGCACGGAAGGCAACTGTCAGCTCCCCCGCCCCCCAATCAGGGGATGGAGTTTGCATCCTGTGCACCTTGCAAGGCACGCGGGACACATCATCGTGCCGCACACAAATTGTTTTCTCTAAAAGAAGTTGGGGAGGGGGGCGCTGAGCTGAGGTCTGCCTCCAGCAGCAGAAAACCCAGTGCCGGCACTGCCCTTCTATGTTGAATAAAGTACTTTGTTTATTTTTGAACTTTAAAAAGCCTCTCATGTGCCATTTTCAGTTTAAGATACTGATCTTGTCTCATCCTGGGCTGAGCCAGCATCAAAATAACAAGAAAGTGAAAGGGTGGTACAGCCATATCTTCAATTGAAAATAGATAAAGGGGCTTCTCAGTTTGGCAAGAAAGGGGGGGGAAAGAGGGGAAATCCTGCATCTGAGGGAGGGAACAGAGCTAGGTCATCATAGCTCCATTTATTGAGAACATAAAATATAACGAGAAAGGTCATCCCATTTTAGTTATGCCTCCCAGGGTGCCATGTGTATTTGCAAACACATGTTGTTGCACTTTTGTCAGGTGTACACCTGTTCACATAGATGGAATTTACTTCCAATGAAGAAGGTCTGAGGTAACCATGATAATGACTACCACTGGCTCATCATATTTTTCCTGCATAACAAAATGAATTTTGCATCAATGCATTGGATACAAAAAGGAATGTATCACATTTACTAGATCCTTTTCAGTCCTGAAAAATAACATGTCCCACCTTCCTCCCTATCACTGAGAAATCCAGACGAGATAGACGTTTTTCAGAGTTGGTGGTGGTATGATAGAACTATCATGGTATGCACAAACATCTCACTGTTGTTTGTGGTCCAACATGTTTTGCAATATTTGCTTTTCCAAAACCCACAAAGGCAGTTTGACTGGTAACAGTAGCAGAACAGAAATTTGTGTGTACGTTGCAGGCAACGATTCAGCCATTCCAAATATCTTGAAAATCATGGTTTGAGGCCATCGTCAGCCCATCACAAGCCAAACCTTTCCCCTCCTTTTAAAATATATATTTTCTTTTTTTTGCTTGCAAAGGCAAAAACAATAACTTTTCTTATTCTGTGTTCTTCATCAGACTCCCTACTTTTTCAATGGACTTCCTTTTATAAAAAAAATAGTGTAATTGAAAATGAAAGCACAGTTTGGGGAAGAGGAAAGTAACTTATTCATGCCTGGATTTGCTAACAGGCAATTTGCAAATTAATTGCCCCAAACAATATGTTCTGCAGACAGGTTGTCCATACACAGCGGCCGCATCCCTTTTGCTGTCTGGTAGTTGCCTGGTAATGGGCCGTTGAAATGCTGTTCTAAAGTAGACAATGTGTTTGCTCATGTGTGTAACTATTTAGTAGGGAAGCTGTAACGCCCACCACGGGTGGCAAAGGCTTGTTCTGTTTGTGCCCAGCTGCTGTAGCCTATCCCAAGAATACAGAAGCCATGTGTATGCAACAAAGCACGCTTGCCTTCTTGCCCCTTCTGGCCTAGAAATACACAGAAATACCAACAGCATATGGGCCTTAAGGGAATCTCCTCATTTAACAAATGCTACATTCTCCTCAGTCAAATGAAAATGTTATTGGTGCTTCGATCAACCAAGTCCCTCCAATTAAATTCCCTAGACACCCACCAACACAGGATGCTAATTGGCTTGGCTCATAGATTTTCCATGCCTCTTCCCAAGAAACAGATTGGGGCACTTTTCAAGCCACTGGTTGTTAATTGAAGTAATGAATAGAGGACCAGAGGGGCAGAACACTGCAGTTTGATAAATTTAAACCCAAGCTTATTCATGAGAGCATTCTAGCATTAAAGGGCTTTTCATGGGTGATGGGGCTGTAATAGATGAACTGAAACCAGTCTCCAGCCCAGGTCAGTAGGGTCTTCTGTCTAGCCCCTAGTGTCTACATTAGCTTTACATATGAAGCAATATTCTGTTGCCCTCATTACAGAGTCCTTGCCCAACTTCTCAGATTTGTAAAGACACTTATTGACTACCAGCCTAATCATGTTTTCAGGCCACAAACTCACCCATTTTAATATATGTCCATTCAAGTAGATGCTTTTATTTTACCACAACTGCTTGATGATTTACTGTGACCAAAATGCAGTATTTTTACAGAATAAAGTGGAATCATTTTAGATTTTTTAAGTTCAGGGCTGAGCTACACATTGCACATAAACAGGTGTAACAAAACCTTAATTACCCTTCCTTCTAAAAGTTTCAGGAAGCAGTCATGTGCCATGGTTGTAAAATTCTTGGATCCATAAATAAAGATATCAGAAACAAGGGCTGAAATAAAAGGCTGGGTCCAGACCGACACTTTGAGGCGACACAGGGACAGCCCCCAGATGGATTAAAATCAAATCCAGATTGGAATATCTGGAGACTGTCCCATTCTTGTACTCACCCTGTTCTCCACCACCATTGGAACATCCAAAAAAGCTACTACTTTTGAAATGGTAGTAAATCGCCATGGCACTTTCCTGCTGCTTTTCCTGGCTGTCTGAATGGCCAGGCAATTCCTGGTAAGCACTGCTCAAGCGCTTGAGTGGTCTGACCGCTTCTCCAGAGTGCGTGCGACCTCTCCCTGTCCTGGCAGTGGGTCTCATGCAGTCTGACCACCCCCAGGCTGCTTTCCCTTCTGCTGACTTCCTTTGGGACAAGAGGCTGCCACCCCAAGTTGCTGGTCTGGATCCAGCCAAACACTCTTTAATCTAAGGAGAGGCTTACAGAGCTATCCTAAACAAAGTTACTCTGTTCTAACTCCACTGGGCTTAGAAGTATGTCTGCTTAGCAAAAAAAGCCCAGCAGGAACTCATTTGCATATCATAGACTCAAAGAGTTGGAAGGGACCTCCAGGGTCATCTAGTCCAACTCTCTGCACAATGCAGGAAACCCACAAGTACCTCCCCCTAAATTCACAGGATCTTCATTGCTGTCAGATGGCCATCTAGCCTCTGTTTAAAAACCTCCAAGGAAGGAGAGCCCACCACTTCCTGAGGAAGCCTGTTCCACTGAGGAACAGTGTTGTTAGCCGCCCTGAGCCGCCTAGGCGGGGAGGGCGGGATATAAATAAAATCTATTATTATTATTATTATTATTATTATTATTATTATTAGGCCACACCCCCTAATACCAAGTCAGCTGGAACTGCATTCCTGTGTGTTTCTGCTCCAAAAAAGCCCTGCTGCTTAGGAAGACATTGTAAATAGCAAGTTGTAGGGGTGCCAACCCCACGGCTTCAGATGGCAGAAGACTGGGTCCCAGTGCCTGGAAATGGTAGAGCTGTGGGGGAGCATGGTGTCACTTCTGAGTGCTTTAGGAATTTCCTCAATTGCTATGGTTGTTACCATAGATTGGGGAAATTCCTAGAGCAGGAGTGACCAAACTGTGGCTCGAGAGCCACATGTGGCTCTTTCACACATGTTGTGTGGCTCTTGAAGCGCCCACTGTCCTGTCCACTGGCTTGGAGATGGCATTTGTCTCTTTAAATCACTTCTCCAAGTAAAGCCAGATGGCCGCTTGGAGAATGCATTTAAGTTAAAGTTGTTTTTTTCCACCTCTCCCTTCCTCCCCCATCCATTTGCCTGCCTGCCTGCTTGCCTTCCTTCCTTCCTTTCTGTCTTGCAGCTCTCCAACATCTGACATTCATGTCTTGCGGCTCTCAAACATCTAACATTTATTCTATGTGGCTCTTATGTTAAGCAAGTTTGGCCACCCTGTCCTAGAGTATCACCATCAATGCCATCCCCACCCTCAGTTTTTATCTCCCACTCCTCAAACTTAAGGGCAAGGGACTGAGAGCCAGGGTGGGAGATTGCCTATTGTCATTGGGCAAATAGTAAGCCTAGTATGTTTACATGGAAAGTTCCATTTTAAAAAGTGGAATTTGCTTCTGAGTAAGTATGGCTAGGATTGTTGTGAGCTATACAAGAACTATGGAAAGAGGCTTGGTTTGATCTAGAGTGATCTTGAGGTAGAACAGGCATATTGGACACATGATGCACATCCCCATGGAAGGCTAATGAAACCATTTGAGTGTGACAAGAGATGGACAACAACCTGTGAGTTACCGTACGCAAACATCTCTCTGGGATGTCAGAATTTTTGAGAATTAATTTACTTGCAAATTGTGAAACTATGAATTGTTATTGGACTGCTGTGCAGTTCACTGCAATCCTGTTGCTTAACATTTTGCACATAAAATCTCTTGCATTTGCTCTGATTTGGACTTTACATTAGCAGTGCCAGGATCAGATGGTGCCAGGGTGCCAACTTTTCCAGCTTTTGATAACCATTGATCATGGTATTCTTATAGGGTTGAGACAGGGAAGCACATTTTTGTAGTGGTTTTGGTCCTGCCTCAAAAATAGGCTTCAGAGTGTGCTGTTGGAGACTGCTGCTCAGCCTATTGACCCCTCAAGGTTCCATCTTGTCCCTCAAACTTCACTAACTCTTTAGTCCTCCTCCTTGTTTTATATGTTTTTATGAGTTTGTCTTTATATGTTTTGTTTAAAATGTTTTTATATATTTGTATTTTAGATGCTTTTTACATGTTTAAAATGTTTTACTGTTCACCTTCTTGGGAACCTTAGAAAAACAGCATATGCATGTTTTGAATAAATAAATACATATTTGTATGCAATATTTGCTTTTCCAAAACACACACAGGCAGAGGTGATATGATCATCATCTTCAAGTACTTGAAGGGTTGTCATCTAGAGGATGGTGTGAAGTTGTTTTCTGTGGCCCCAGAAGGTAGGGCCAGAACCAATGGGTTGAAATTAAATCAAAAGAGTTTCCGGCTCAACATTAGGAAGAACTTCCTGACTATTAGAGCGGTTCCTCAGTGGAACAGGCTTCCTTGGGAGGTGGTGGGCTCTCCTTCCTTGGAGGTGTTTAAACAGAAGCTAGATGGCCATCTGACAGCAATGAAGATCCTGTGAATTTAGGGGGAGATATTTGTGAGCTTCCTTCATTGTGCAGGGGGTTGGACTAGATAACCCTGGAGGTCCCTTCCAACTCTATAATTATATAATAAAAATTGCTGTGATTATTGTATCAATATGTATGAAAATAAGGCATGGGCACCATTCAAGATGTATTTCTTCATGTTGCAGTTTGTTACAAATCAAAATAATGTTTTAATAAAGAACTGAAGTGTAAACAAGAAAAACAACCAATTGAAATCAGCCCTCATGAGTTTAGATGATATTGGCTAGAATCCAAATATTGATCAAGTGTAAAACTAATCTGAAAAGTATTACAAACTCAGCAACTAGACCACAAACAGAAATATGGGGAGGAGGGAGCACCAAGGGAGGGTGTCATGTGAAATAGAAAATCTTGAATACATTTATTGTAGTAAATAATACTAATAAAATATAGTTAGATACTATCTGAAAAATGTCAAAGGCTTCACTATTGTTTCAATAGGTTTGCATTTGCTAGCCAGAACAGGCCACCAATGACCTTGAGGGCAAATATTCCCATTTATATTACCCAGACCCAACTCAAAAATCATATTAAGGCATTTTAGGTAAAATAGCTCATAGTCTGTTAATATTGTTATTATTATTCATAATTATCTCTCTTTCCTCTTTGAATTGGTATTAGTGAGACTATGGTTGGTAACAGAAGGTTTACCTTTTTGGATATTGACTACTATAGTGTTAATTCACTTATGATATGAATTATTTTCAATGAACTCTATAAGTATTACTGTCTTTTTAGCAGTAATTTTTCAATTTTAAAAAATAAAAATATATTAAGACATTATTGCCTTGTTATGATCCCCAAAGGTAACAAGGGCCCTCTGAATTTTGCCCTCGTTTTCCTCCCCTCATCAGTCCTAGGCCAGAATACTAGCATCCAGGACCTTTTATGTAGAAAAAGCCCAGCAGGAACTCATTTTCATATTAGGCCATACCCCCTGACATCACCATTGTTTGGCATAGGGCTTTTTTGTAGAAAAAAAGCCCAGTATCAGCTCATTTACATATTAGGCCACACCCCCTAGTGCCAAGCCAGCTGGAACTGCATTCCTGTGCATTCCTGCTAGCATCTGCTAGCATCTAAGAACAGGTTTATTTCTTAATAAATAATATGATAGAATTAGAAAGAAGATGACTAAGTTCCCTTCCATCTTTAAAAGTAAAACAGCTGTAAAAAAAATTTTTTTTTAAATACAAAAGCTGAAAATGCAGACATATCTATGAGGGGAGTCAGTACTTTATGATGGCTACCAACCACCAAGTTCTAAGATGATGTCAAGCCTACATCTGTCAGATCAAAATCTGATCTAAGTTAATCAAAGCAATTGCATAAATCCTTAGTTCAAACTCAGCCCAAATCAAACCCAGTGTCTCTCCCCTAATCAAAGGATCTCCTTGATGAATAAATCAAATTGCAGTAGCTGTGATTCTGACATCTTAACATTCAATTGAAGGCCAAAGCTTAATTGGAGAAGTGTGCTAAAAGTTTAAAAGCTAAAGAGAGGCTAAGGAGATGAAGATTTGCTGGACAAATACCATAACACCATACTCTATTGCTTAAGAGTTTAGATCCAGCTTGCTTTTTAAGGCAGTGCTTCCTCATTCCTAATCCTGATGTTTACATGTTGCCAGTAGTGTTGTCAACAAGCCTGGAGAACAATGTTCTGTCCCTTTCATAGAACTGGGAAAATGAGGTTTGGTTTGTGGTGTGCCTGGTTTGTGAACCATGAACCAGCACAAACTTTTAGACACTAAATGAACTGGTTCAGTTTGTGATGTGGTAGAATGCCCCCTGGGCATGCTAGAGAAACCAAACTCACAGGGGATCTCATATGAACATATGAAGCTGCCTTATACTGAATCAGACCCTTGGTCCATCAAAGTCAGTATTGTCTTCTCAGACTGGCAGCGGCTCTCCAGGGTCTCAAGCTGAGGTTTTTCACACCTATTTGCCTGGACCCTTTTTTGGAGATGCCAGGGATTGAACCTGGGACCTTCTGCTTCCCAAGCAGATGCTCTACCACTGAGCCACCGTCCCTCCCCTAATATCTCCAGCTGACTCTCCTCTCCCTGCTCTCCAACTTTGGTGAGGATTGGATTTACAGCCCCCCCCAAAGAAGGTGCCCCATCCTCCATTGTTTCAAATTAAGGGGGGGAGACAACCAAAAAAAGCAAGGGGAATAGAAGCCCTGCAGAACAGAATCAAAGTTCCAGAGAATCTCTGCAGTAGAAACTGAAAGTGGGGACATTTTTTGCAAGCCCAGCAGAACCTGTGCAATATGCCCAGCAGAAACAGTGTCTTTTGCTTGATGGTCAAGGCTCAGCCCTCCAGAGTGCAAGACAGAACTTTGCACTTCACAGCAGACCTCTGCAGCAGCCAGTTGGACTGGCAGGGTATGGCCCAGAAGGGAACAGTCCTGACCCTGGGTTAAAAAGTGGTTCTGCTTCACATGCAGGGGATGGATGCAAACCACATTGCACAAAACATCATGTGATACAGAGAGCGAGTGGGCAGTGGCAACAACATCCATGACTACATGGCCATGGATGCCAGCGCCAATGTGCTGGCAGAAGTGAAGAGTGTGAGTATCATCTGCCTGGTGTACATGCTTCAGCTGGTGGTGAAAAATGCTTTAGGACTGGGGAGCACTGACAAGACTACCTGGGATGCTGCCCCCCTGCAGATGCAGTCCTTGCTCAAGACCTGCCGGTAACTGGCCACCCACTTCTCACGCAGCATCAAGTCTGCCTATCTGCTGCACAAGAGGCAGGGGAAGGGGGATGAGGAACTCCTCCTATGCATGTTCAGTTGAGCAGAAGAGTGCAGCACAGGATGTAATCTCTTCTATGACCATTTTGCATGGAGAAAAGGAGCACAGCATCAGCTCCAATGACTGGCTGACCCTCTCTCAAACAGTTTGTCTCCTCAAGCTCTTCCAGGACACCGCTTATGTGCTGAGCACACATACGGCCAGCCTGGGGCAAGTCATCCCCCTGATTCAAGGGCTAGACTGGGTACCGGCCTCCGCACTGGAGCCAGCTGTTCACCCATGCATCAGGCTCTTGGCAGAGAGGTTGCAGGTGGGCATCACCACCAGGTTGCATGCTCTCTGTAGTAAAGGAGAGTACAAGCTGGCCTGTATCTGTGATGACCCCCGGAAAAAAGGCTGAATTGCTCTCCTAAATGCAGAGCTCTTGCAGAGGAAGTATGAGCCCTGCAAAGAAGTACAGAGGCTACAGGCCAACAGACATGGTCAGAGGGAACGGTAGATGGAAGAGCCTGGGGAGGAGGAGGACCCACAGCCCAGCTGCTCTGTCTCAAAGAGCCCAGCCAGGGAGAAGCCCCCCTACTGATTGTCAGTAGTGAACTAGGAAGTCAGCAGAGGCAGGAATGCCAGGTATGCCAGGCAGATGATTTGGCAGAGGCTTCAGCAGAAGCAATAGTAGGAGAGTACCACAGCAAGTCCCCTGAGCCTGCCAGTGCTGATTCCCTTGAGTATTGGTCATGCAAGGCTGTCATCTGGACTGACCTCTCTTGTGTGACCAAAACCCTTGAGTCCAGCTAACACCCAAACCCCAGCAAGGGAGATGAATTAATAATCAGAAGAGTATAAAACTTGACTCCTTGGCCAAGGCACTTTGTGTGAGTGGAGAGACAAGGGTCCTCAGTCAAGGCACCTAGAAACTAAGCCCCTTTACTCAGTATGAGCAGAGAGGTGGGATGGCTTAGAGCCCTGAGTCCACCTAACACCCAAACACCAGCAGGGGAGAGAGTTCACAATCAGGAGGATATAAAATATGGGAGCTAGGTACAGACCCATTCCCCACCCTAGCTCCCAAACCCTTGGTCACAAAAGCAGCTCTGGGTGAATCTGGCACTGTCACTTCTAACAACATTTAGATGAATCCATGTGAACTCAGAAGTAAACCTTGTTTAAAGCAATGTGTCTTTTTGAAGGTGCAATATGATCTTCCTCATATTTACCCAGGAGAAAGTACCCTTGGACTCAATAAGCTTTATTCCTAAATATGCTTAGGATTTATACCTTATCCTGCAAGCCTAATCCACACATTTACTTCTGAGTAAGCAGGATCAGGCTACCTCAGTGCAAAATATGAGGCAGGCTGGCTGGCAACTAGAAAAAGAATGTCCTGTCCCTTCAACAAAGGCTTAATGGGACGTTGTTTATCAGATGATGCTGTTAACCAAAGCTTCAGCAGCCCAATTTCACACATTAAGTCTCTATGAATAGGGATGGGCATCAACCAGCTCACGAACTAAAGTTCATCATGGATTTTGTCTGATTCATGCAGCATGAGTAACCAGCATGAACATTCCATGAACTTTCATGCTGTTTTGGTGGTTCATGGAAGTTTGTGAATGGATACATTTCCAGACAGACTGTCTCAGCTCAATTAAACCGTTTACAAAATTTCAAAGCAACGGGGACGGTATTTTCCAGCCTTGTAAACACCAGCAGGAGCCCTCCAAAGCTTAACAGGCAGTGCTGGCTGACAATAATAGAGTTCCCATTCTTCTCTATGGGATCAGAACGCTATATATCAGCTCAGGTCTATAGAGCCTCCTCTGTTGGCAGTTAGACAGAGAGGCAGGGAACTCATTAAAAGCAGAGCACACTCACTTATTCCTGATTGCGAAAACCTCTTCCCTGCTGGGCTTTGGCTGTTAGGTGAACTCAGGGCTCTGAGCCACCCTGTCTCTCTGCTCACAGCGAGCAGTTCGTGAGCTGGTTGATGCCCATCCCTATTCACAGAGACTTAATGTGTGGAATTGGGCTGCTGAAGCTTTGAGAAGACATACATGCAGAGATTCATAAAGTTTTAAAACTTAATTTTGAAATGAAACCAGAGACTATGCTACTGGGAATCTTACCAGACAAAACTGAAGGAATATTTCATGAATTGTTTAGATATATGTTGACTGTGGCCAGAAGAACATGGGCAACCAAATGGAAAGTTCAGGAGTGTTCAAACATTGAACACTGGAGAGATCAAATGGCAGAATATGCCATCATGGCCAAACTAACAAATTATATAAATAGAAGAGCACTCAAAGAATTTTTTAAAGATGGGGAAATTACCATGCTTATTTTAAGTAAAAATGAAAAAAGAATTATTTATATTAGCTACTGAAATGCTTTCTGTTATTCCAATTATTATTAATAATAATAATAAATTTTATTTATATCCCGCCCTCCCTGCCGAGGCAGGCTCAGGGCGGCTAACAAGACATGGTGTGTACCATGATTATAATACAATTCGTATGATAAAATACAGTTAATAAATACAGTTAAAACAGTTACATAAAATTTAAAAACCACAATAAATTAGAGGTGCTACATTCAGTGAGATATATATCCAGATGGCTAGATGTCACTTTCAGGGTTCCTTATAGGCTTGCTGAAAAAGGGTAGTTTTGCAAGCCCTGCGGAACTGGTTAAAGTCCCGCAGGGCTCACACTTCCTCCGGTAGCTGATTCCACCAGTGGGGAGCCATTATTGAGAAGGCCTGCTCCCTTGTTACTTTCAGTTTGGCCTCCTTTGGTCCAGGGATTTTTAGCATAAACATAGGCATTAATATAGCAGTATTAATATAATATAGGTTGTTACAGATAATATTATAATGGTATAAATAGAGGCATTTTTGAAACAATGTTATACTTTATGAAATAATGACACACTTAAGATTACAAAACGTTGACATACATATGAACGTACTCTATTATCTTTTTTACTTTTATAAATGCTTTTCAAAATACTCTTGGATTTAAAATTGATTATGATAACAGTGATAGTACAAGGAAGTATTTGAATATAAAATGAGAAAATGAATATTAATAATAATAACATGATAATAAATGTTAGGTCTTAGTAACAAGCACAGTATGCAAAAATTACAGAATACTAGCTATTTTAAATGCTTATGTTTTATATTTACTCTGATGCCATTTGTCCTTATGATGAAAAAAACCTCAGATAAATAAACTTATTATTCCCCCCTTTCCTTCTTTTTTTCTATACCCCATCCTAATTTATAATAATAAAAACATGTATTGAGAAGAAAACATTTAAACCCATCAATCATGCCCATTTCTTTGTCAATATGCTAAAACCATCCAATAATGGAATGGTTGGAATGTCAGGTATTTTCCTACTAATCTTCCCACCAGATTTTGACAACATTTGCCAGATTTTGGCAGCAGTGCCCCTACCAAAACCCACCCTGGTATACAAAGACTACAAGATCTCACATCATTTCTTTCTGGAACCCCTTTTAAAGCTAATTTCCCCTTCTCTGGGTCCAGTTTGGGTAACATATGTGCTGCTTCCCCACCAATTCTCTTCCTGGTTTGTCATTTTGCAGTGGTAGGGCTTAGTGTATTGTATGCTCCTGTGACGGCTTTTCATAGGCAGTTTGGGCATCAGACCAGATCCAATCTTGGGGGGAGGCTGAGCCTGCATGCCTGCCTCCTTTGGTCTGGGGATCCCTATAAGCACACTTGGGTTTTAGGCTGTCCAGCAACATGTCCAGCTTGGAGACTGCTGACAGGCTCTAGCCCTCAGATGGCAAGAGAACCACACAGTGGCTCAACATCTGAGTGGAACCCTAGCCTTGCCATCCCACATGGTTTTCCTCCAGGAGGCAGGCTGGGGTGAGGGTTGGTGTCATTGACTAGCAGGCAGGCACTTGATGCTGGATCATATGGCTCAATGCTGTGCCAAATGTTCTCATGATTGTAGTCAATAAAAGCTGTGGCCTATTTTCGAACAGCAAGATTTGTGGTCTATCCTCCCCTCCTCACCCCTAGGACCACAAAACCTTATTGCCAGCGCTTTTCCTTTCTGCACAGTTTTACTGATAGAAGAGACTGGGTGTTTCACCCCTTCATGCAACCCTTGAACCTATATAGCTATTGTTCCACACAAGTCCTGCAGTCCTAGGGACTGTCATTCCAGAAGTTGGAAAGGACTCCAGGAGCCAAGAGGAATGTGGGTAAGCGCTACAAGCCTTCTATGGATGCATCATTAGTTACAAGGCACTATCCTTTCCAAATGCTCATTTCCAAAAGCTGTTCTTAAAATAACGAGTAGCTGATTGAAAGATGGACAACTCTACACCACTTTCATCAGAGACAATATTTGAGATTTAGAGTATAGTGTTTTGCTGCAAGTGCTGGTAGAAACAGTGGTGTATTTAGGGTTTGTAGAATCTTTCGGGCTCAAGTGCCGTGTTCTACTGGAGAAAGTTTTCCTTCCAGAGAAAGTTTTCCTGTTCTACTGGAGAAAGTTTTCCTTCAAGCACCTCTGGAAGGAAAACTTTCTCCAGTAGAACACGGCACTTGAGCCCGAAAGATTCTACAAACCCTAATGATGTTACCAGACGTGAAAACCTGAAATCTTTGATAAGTGGTGTATTTGTAGTGTAATAGCAGGGTTATGTTCTCAAGGGTATGTTGGCAGTGATTTTATGGCAATTCTTTTAGCATTATGGACCTTGAACATTTCCACCAACAATTTAACTCCATTGCCATATGGAAGATCAGAAAGAGTGTAGATAATTCTGGAATTTGAAGGAATTCTATCATAACATTGCCAACTTTTAAACAGATTCCTCTAACTGTCCCTTAAGTACCAGGTGTTAACCTCACATCATGAAAAGATTCAGCTGCCTGTTTCTAGTTATTAAACCCAGGAACTTTTCCCCTGTCCAGCTGGAAACCTTACTTCAGTCCTCCCAAACAGAAATAATTATCTAAGCACCCTTATCAAACATATCCTCCAACATGCATCAACATTTTGAAGATGAAAAAGGAGCTCTACTGTCATACCAATGATTGTTATGTTTGGGTCACACTGTTTAAACACAGAAAGGTTGTTTGTTCCTTTAAAAAATGAACACAATTGCCTTATGCATTATAAACAGTCCAAAATAAGCCTTACCAGATGCCATCTGTAAAATAGCAGGCTGTGTACTACATGGTTTCTTAGTGCTTGTGTGCCTGACAAGAGCTACAATTGGAAAAAATAATTTTCTTACTGCCTGAAGTGGGCAGAGAACCTACACAGTGTAGCAGTTAGACTGTCTTACTAGGACCTGGAAGACCCAGGCTTAAATTTTCACTCTACCATGGAAGCTCACTAGTGACCTTGGGTCAGTCTCCTATAAGAGTTGTTAGGACAAAATGGAGATGGGAGGAATGATGTTGTAAGTCACTGTAGATCCTCATTTGGGGATAAAGGAAAGGTCCCCTGTGCAAGCACCAGTTGTTTCCGACTCTGGGGTGATGTTGCTTTCACAACGTTTTCACGGCTGACTTTTTACGGGGTAGTTTGCCATTGCCTTCCCCAGTCATTTACACTTTCCCCCCAGCAAGCTGGGTAATCATTTTACCGACCTTGGAAGGATGGAAGGCTGCGTCAACCTTGGCCAGCTACCTTTCGATGGAATCGAACTCAGGTCGTGAGCAGAGAATTCAGATCACAGTACTGCAGTACTGCTGCTTTACCACTCTGCGCCACAGGACCGTCATTGGGGGAAAAAGAGAGGCATAAATATCAAAATAAATGTGGAAATAAAGAAACAAAAAAGGAATAGTTCAAATAGAGAGTATCTACAGATTTCAGATGAAGTCCAAGTAGCTTGCTTGAGAATGGAATCAGAGGAAATCCTTACAAAGGAATAAAACTAGATATGGTGCAGCTACTTTGCTTCCATTTCTTCCATTTAAACTGCCCAGTTTTTGCTTAAAATGTCTGTTCCCTATACCATAACGCTTATGATCAATTTATGCCAGAAAAGAAATTGGCAATAAAACTCAGGTACATGAACCTGCCTTAGCTCAATACCGACAATTCTCTAGTATTTGGGGGCTTAATTATGCCTTATGTTGTTTCTGGGTCTGCCCCAGATTCTGTCAGATCAGAAAGACACTGGGCATTCTGTTTTGATCCTTCACTTTCTGGTGTGTGGGGGCCAAATTCAGATTGGAATTGTTGTACACAGAGACAGGGAGTTTAAGTCCCCACGAATTTCCTACAGAAAATGGCTCTGTAGAGCCACTATTTGCCCCATTAGAGTATGCAAGTTTCCTCAGTGGGGCAAACAAAGGCCCCCAATGGCCATTTCAGATCAGGGAAATGCTA
This sequence comes from Heteronotia binoei, assembly GCF_032191835.1. Classification (NCBI taxonomy): domain Eukaryota; kingdom Metazoa; phylum Chordata; class Lepidosauria; order Squamata; family Gekkonidae; genus Heteronotia; species Heteronotia binoei. Next base: position 226,196,158 of record NC_083223.1, on the reverse strand, counting down.
GGGGTGGAGGGAGACTGAGCTGCACTCTCTCTGGCTGGCAAGAGATCTCCTAGGTTTCAGATAAGGATCATTCAGAATCCAGCTACTGGAAATTCTTGTAACTAAAGATGACAGAGATTGAGCAAAGTCTGCATTCTGCCATTGGACAGTGGTGAACTGTGTAATGTTAAAGACATCCCTAATATGTTTGTATGTGCAAATTTTAAGATAATTCTATACTTTGTTAAACAATTCTTCCTTAAAATGTTATCAACTAGCAGGTGGAATGCTTGGTTTTGTAGCCAAATGTTGCCCCCTATTGGCCAAAAATGATTTTTTTAATCAAATATGCTGTTAGGCATCAAGAAATCAGCCCCCACTGAAGCACAAATTTTAAAATATGATACACATGAAGTAGACAAGTTCATTTCCTACTACGCAAAGTAAAGTCAGTCAAAATATACATGGTTGTTATCACTCCCATTTCATTAAAAACTTTTGGTGGCAACCCAAACAGTAGCAATGCAAATATATCTTGAATGAAAGATAAAGCAAAGTATTTGAGAGGCTTTGTTTGCTCCAAGCCCTCTTGGAAAAAAATTGGAATTGTCAAGCATGTGTGAGAACATGAAATAGGGCATTATGTCCCTGATGTGTACATCAACTTTCATTTCAGTGTCTGAATGCAAGAAACACATCAGATTAAAATATACTCACCATGCTAAAGCTGCACTTACTGCAACAACTAAAATTTATCTCTAGTACTGTTAAAGACTACTATGTTTTCCCTGTATTCTTGGACTGTTAAAGTACTAGTGTGTTCCGTATGGCATCAGAGACACATTCGATCAATTACTGTTATATTTTCAGTTTGATTGCTTCACTTTTTCATTTCTTGTTCCAAAATAACTAAGGACTAAACCTGTTACCAAACAGCCTCACCCTGTACCCACTTCAGCCAGCAGAGTATCATAAGAACATAAGAGAAGCCATGTTGGATCAGGCCAATGGCCCATCCAGTCTAACACTCTTTGTCAAACAGTGGCCAAAAAAATAAATAAATACATATATATAAAAGAAAAATCTGGGGACTTTGGGGGTGGAGCCAGGAGACTTTGGGGGTGGAGCCAGGAGATATTGGGGTGGAGCCAGGATCAAGGATGTGACAAGCATAATTGAACTCCAAGGGAGTTCTTGCCATCACATTTAAAGAGGCAGCACACCTTTTAAAATGCCTTTCTTCCATAGGAAATAATTAAGGATAGGGGCACCATATTTTGGGGCTCGTAGAATTGGACCCTCTGGTCCAATCATTTTGAAACTTGGGGGGTATTTTGGGGAGAGGCACTAGATGCTATACTAAAAATTTGGTGCCTCTACCTCAAAAAATAGCCCCCCCAGAGCCCCCAATACCCACGGATCAATTTCCTATTATTCCCTATGGGAATCGTTCTCCAAAGGGAATAATAGAGTGCCTAGTAGACATTTCCCTCCCCACCCCACGCTTTCTAAGGGGGGGGGGAGGGCCTCCAAACTAGGGAATCCCCTGCCCCCTCCCTCTCACACACACACACTTACCAGATCTTCCTCCGGACAACTCTACTTCCTGTGAAAACGAAAGCAAAAGAAAGGGAGGGGCTGTTCTCAGAAGCCCTTTCTGCTTCCTGCTTCCTGCCCAGCCTTAAAGGGGCAGACATTTTGCAAACGGCTCAGGAGCTCTACAACATGAAGCCTAAAGGTATGTTCTCCCCCCCTCCACCCCTCACCCCCGCTTCCAGAATTTTGAAGAGCGGGAGATGAGGCTGCAAACCCAGAAGTCTCCCACCAGAGCGGGAGGTTTGGGAAGCCTGTAATAGCCACTGATGGACCTCTGCTCCATATTTTTATCTAACCCCCTCTTGAAGTTGTCTATGCTTGTAGCCACCACCACCTCCTGTGGCAGTGAATTCCACATGTTAATCACCCTTTGGGTGAAGTACTTCCTTTCATCTGTTTTAACCTGACTGCTCATCGATTTCATCGAATGCCCACGAGTTCTTGTATTGTGAGAAAGGGAGAAAAGTACTTCTTTCTCTACTTTCTCCATCCCATGCATTATCTTGTAAACCTCTATCATGTCACCCCGTAGTCGACATTTCTCCAAGCTAAAGAGCCATAAGCGTTTTAACCTTTCTTCATAGGGAAAGTGTTCCAAACCTGTAATCATTCTAGTTGCCCTTTTCTGCACTTTTTCCAGAGTTAGAATATCCTTTTTGAGGTGCGGTGACCAGAATTGCACACAGTATTCCAAATGAGACCTCACCATCGATTTATACAGGGGCATTATGATACTGGCTGATTTCTTTTCAATTCCCTTCCTAATAATTCCCAGCATGGCGTTGGCCTTTTTTATTGCAAACGCACACTGTCTTGACATTTTCAGTGAATTATCTACCACGACCCCAAAATCTCTCTCTTGGTCAGTCTCTGCCAGTTCACACCCCATCAACTTGTATTTGTAGCTGGGATTCTTGACCCCAATGTGCATTACTTTGCACTTGGCCACATTTAACCTCATCTGCCATGTTGACGCCGGCTCACCCAGCCTCAACAGATCCCTTTGGAGTGCCTCACAATCCTCTCTGGTTCTCACCACCCTGAACAATTTAGTGTCATCTGCAAACTTGGCCACTTCACTGCTCACTCCCAACTCCAAATCATTTATGAACAAGTTAAAGAGCATGGGACCCAGTACCGAGCCCTGCGGCACCCCACTGCTTACCGTCCTCCACTGCAAAGACTGGCCATTTATACTCACTCTCTGCTTTCTATTAATTAGCCAGTTTTTAATCCACAAGAGGACCTGTCCTTTTACTCCATGACTCTCAAGCTTTCTAAGGAACCTTTGATGAGGAACTTTATCAAAAGCTTTCTGGAAGTCAAGGTAAACAACATCTATTGGGTCTCCTTTGTCCACATGTTTGTTCACCCCCTCAAAGAAATGCAACAGGTTAGTGAGGCAAGATCTTCCCTTACAGAACCCATGCTGAGTCTTCCTCAATAACCCATGTTCATCAATGTGCCTACTCATTCTGTCCTTGATAATGGTTTCTACCAACTTTCCCGGTATTGAAGTCAGACTGACTGGCTTGCAATTTCCCGGATCTCCTCTGGAACCCTTTTTAAAGATGGGGGTGACATTTGCTACCTTCCAGTCCTCCACTTAAAGGAGTCCTTCTTACCTTTTACTGCTTCCATGACTGGGACCTTGTTGACCGCATCACTCACACTTTTCATTTATCCACCATGGGTCTGGCTACTGAGCGACAAAAATGAAAGTATAACGACATCTCCAGAACCAAGCAGCCCTCTCCTACACTGGACACACAACGCACAGTTGTCAACCTGTCCAAACGACAACTGACAACAGCTGAAATCTCTGTGCTCTGCAAAGGAGGGAACTTCGCCATCACCCCTTCCAGAATTCCTACAGAAGACATTATCGCAAACATTGAAGCCAGTATTTGCAACCTCCCACGACACATTACAGAAGAAATAAGAAGAGAATCATCAAGAATCTTACAACACACTAAACCTCCAAAAAGCAACCTCACCCATGCAGAAAGATCAGCTCTGAAAACCCTCAACACTGACAAGGACATACTGGTTCTTGCAGTGGATAAGGGGAACGCCACAGTTATTCTCAATACAGAAGACTACCATAATAAAATTCAGGACCTTCTCAAGCCAGATACATACAAGAGACTTCGCTGTGATCCCACCACAAGAATACTTCGGAAAACAAATCTGTTCATCAAAGGCTCTTCAATACCGATTGAGGATCAACGCCTGCTCAGAAAGTCTGAAGCCCTGTCCCCCAGACTGTATGGCCTCCCTAAGATCCACAAACCCAATGTTCCTCTTCGACCGATAGTCAACGCCGTCGGCTCACCTACCTACGCCATAGCCAAACACTTGACCGGCCTTCTTCAACCCCTTGTGGGCAACACTACCTCTTACATCAGGAACTCATCACATTTTTTGGGAAAAATCAAACCCCTAAAACTCCAACCCAGCGATCTTTTAATAAGCTTCGATGTTGTCTCGTTGTTCACCATGGTTCCCGTCAAAGAAACCCTTGTTCAACTACAACACATCTTTCCTGATGACATCACTGCCCTATTCCACCACGTGCTCACCACTACCTACTTTCAATGGAACAATAACTTTTATGAACAGATCGATGGAGTTGCCATGGGAAGCCCCCTTAGCCCTGTCATCGCTAACTTTTACATGGAAACCTTCGAAGATACAGCACTAAGATCTGCCCTCCTAAAACCACGTTGCTGGCTCCGATATATGGATGATGTTTTTGCCATCTGGAGTCATGGAGAGGCTGCTTTGAATAACTTTCTCCTTCATCTGAATTCAGTCCATCCTCATATCCAGTTCACCGTGGAGAAAGAAAACAATGGTCAACTTGCCTTTCTTGACGTCCTCATTACCAGGAAAGATGATGGAAAACTCGGCCACACTGTATTCAGGAAACCCACACACACCGACCACTATCTAAATAAGAATTCCAATCATCATCCTCGCCAAAAACGTACAGTTGTAAAAACCCTCATCCACCGTGCATCACGCATCTGTGAACCAAGCCAAATCCAGCAGGAACTACACCACCTCAAACAGTCACTGCAGGCCAATGGATACTCCCAACAAGAAATTAGAAGAGCCCTCCATCGCAGGAGACCATCCACACCAAATCCCGAGCCACACACAAATGTAGGTACAGCCTTCCTGCCCTACATAAAATCTGTCACCGACCGCATTGGCAAAATTCTCAAATGCCACAATGTTGACACAGTCTTCAAGCCCACACAAAAGATCCGCCACATGCTGCGCTCGGCCAAAGATATGAGAGATCCACTTTCAACCCCTGGAGTCTACAAAATACCCTGCTCCTGTGGTGCAGTCTACATTGGCACTACCCAACGCAGTATCAACACCCGCCTCACCGAACACAAGAGACACTGTCGCTTGTTTCAGCCAGAAAAATCAGCTGTAGCTGAACATGCACTTCAAGAAGGAGACCACGTCATCCACTTTGAAAGAACTGAAGTCCTTTCTACGGTCTCACATTATCATACCCGCCTGAACAGAGAAGCTATTGAGATTTACAAACACCAGCACAATTTTAACAGAAAGGAAGAAGGCATTTTCATCCACCAATCTTGGTATCCAGCTCTGCAAAACACCCTACAGACTACAAATTGCAGAAAGTCACAGAACAACCAGTACATTCCACAGAACAATCAGCACAGTCAACAACCATCTTCCTTATCTTCACACCCCTTCCAACCCTCCCAGCAATTAACACAGAACAATGGGCACATTCAACAGCCAGTTTCCTTATCACTACCCTTCCAGGAAGCCCCACCAAACAATGGCACATCCACAAACCAATTGCCCTTTCACAACACCCCCTCTAGCCTAGAAATAGCAGCTCTCCAGCAGCCCTGGCCCCACTCAATGCACAGCAGCCAAGAAGGTCAGAGTGCCTGCTCCGGCTGCAACGCCACTGAGGATGTTCTCCGCAGCTGAGAATGAAACGTCTGGAAGGAAAACTTTCTCCAGTAGAACACGGCACTTGAGCCCGAAAGATTCTACAAACCCTAAAAAAGACTCCTTTAGGAATTGGGCCTTATAACCAAGAATGAATATAAACAAATCACCAGTGCTTGTAGAGAAAAAGTTAGGGAAGCTAATGCTCAGTACAAGCTTAGGCTGGCCAAAGAAGCTAAAAACAACACCAAAAAAAGGTTCATGTTCAGAGTAAGAAAAAGAGCAAGGACATGGTAGGCCCATTGCAAGGACAGGAAAGTGAAATTGTAACAGGTAATGAAGAGAGGGTGGAATTGCTCAATTCCTACTTTTCCTCATTCTTCTCTTCTGAGGGAAACTGTGCTCAACATGGCAAAAAAAGAACATATAATGAGGCAACCTAGGAGTTGCAACCTAGGATCAGCATAGGGGTAGTACATAAACACCTAGTTTCTTTAAATGAAACTAAGTCCTCAGAGCAGATGAACTGCATCCAAGGGTACTAAAAGAGCTTGCAAATGTAATTTCTGAGACTCTGGTCATTATTTTTGAGAATTCGTGGAGAACAGGAGAGGTGCTAGAAGATTGGAGGCGGGCGAATGTTGTCCCCATCTTCAAGAAGGGGAAAAACGAGGGTCCAGGTAACTACCAACCCATCAGCTTGACATCTATACCTGAAAAACCTTTAGAACAAATCATCAGACAGCCAGTCCTGGAACATTTAGAAATGATGGCTGTGATTCCTAAGAGCCAGCATGGTTTTCTCAAGAACAAGTCATGTCAGACTAACCTGATCTCTTTTTTTGAAAAAGTGACTATCTTGCTGGATCAGGAGCATGCTATAGACGTAGTTTATATTGATTTCAGTAAGGCTTTTGAAAAGGTTCCACATACTATCCTTGTTGACAAGTTGGTAAAATGTGGTTTGGATCCTGTTACTGTTAGGTGGATCTGTAACTGGTTGACAGATCGCACCCAAAGAGTGCTTGTGAATGGTTCCTCCTCCTCTTGGAGAAGAAGAAGAAGATATTTGATTTATATCCCGCCCTCCACTCCGAAGAGTCTCAGAGCAGCTCACAATCTCCTTTACCTTCCTCCCCCACAACAGACACCCTGTGAGGTGGATGGGGCTGGAGAGGGCTCTCATAGCAGCTGCCCTTTCAAGGACAACCTCTGCCAGAGCTATGGCTGACCCAAGGCCATGCTGGCAGGTGCAAGTGGAGGAGTGGGGAATCAAACCCGGTTCTCCCAGATAAGAATCTGCACACTTAACCACTATACCAAACTGGCTCTCCCCAGAAGATTGACAAGTGGAGTGCCTCAGGGATCTGTCCTAGGATCTGTTTTGTTCAACATCTTTATAAATGATTTGGATGATGGAATAGAGGGAATGCTTATTAAATTTGCAGATGATACTAAATTGGGAGGAATTGCAAACACAGTAGAAGACTGAAACAGATTGGTGTCTGGCTAGTTGGTTTTTCCTTTCCCTCCTTCAAGTAACTTTCTTGTCTGGAAAGTAGGGTTGTCAGCTCTGGAAAATAGCTGGAGATTTGGGGGGTGGAGTTGGGGGAGGGCAGGGACCTCAGGAGGATAGAATGCCATAGAATCCACCCTCCAAAACAGTCACTTTCTCCAGGGAAACTATCTTGGTTGTCTGGAAATTAGTTGTAATTAGGTGCCATCTTGAGGTCAGCAGTTCTACTGGAAAAAGGATGAAGAGCTGCTGCATGACTTGGATTTCTGTATTGCCCAGTTGCTTGCTGGGATGCAGGTTGCAGTGTGGCCTTGCCCTGATATTTGGACCAAATGTACAACAAAAACACCACCCATTTATGAATTATTTTTTAGGACTCAGATCTTGATCTAAACAACATGTCTATGGGGATTGTTCTTATGAGAACTCTCTAAATAAATAGGTGATTTGTTCAAATTAAAAAGTCTTTTTATTTATAAGGAAAAAGAGAAATTTATTCAGCAAACATACAACGTTCAGAGAAGCAAGGCTCAAATCAACAAGAGCCAGGGCCTTTTCCGTTGCTGCCCCTAGCTCAGGGGTCCTCAACCTACGGCCCGCGGGACAGATCCGGCCCGCTGAGGACGTTTATGCGGCCCGCCGGGTCATGGCAAAATCAGACCGGGTAGAACGACAGGGCCCCGCTTCGCCCTTGGAAGACTATCTGCCCAGTAACAACAAATGCGCAGTAGCAAACCTCCTCGATCTATTGGCTGTGCAAATCGACGAAGGGACAGGAACAACCCTCCCCCCTCCTGCCTCGCAACTTTTGCAGAGGGAGGGAGGACTCCGGAAAAGCCAAGCAAGACCCCTCCTGCGTTGAGGCCGCCACCCTTCTTCACTCCGCTGCAGGAAGCAAAGCGCGCTTATATGGGAACGTGCTCTTGCAATTCCGGGGGCTTTACTTCTGAGTAAATCTGCAGAGGGGTGCCCCCTCCCTTCCCACGCTCAGACTTCAGCCCGATCTCTGCCCTTACTGATTTGGAACTGGTAAGGAATTGCAGACGGCGCTTTTGAATGGAGCGCAGCCAGTGTGGGGGAAGGTTTTGCTCCCCCCCCCCCGGGGCTGAGCCAGCAGAAATAAACAGCTCCCCCTCCAATGAGTGTTTTGGGGCGGGCTAGTTGTTCAGGGAGCCTTGCTCCCCAGTAAACCCGAAAGCAGCTCTCCCTTCACATTAAGCAAGTCCTCCGCTTCCTCCCATTGAGACCAGCGGCGGGGGGAGGGTGATTAACAGTGCACGCCAAGCTCGTCTACTCAGAAGTAAGTCCCACTAGGTTCAGAGGGACTTTCTTCCGGGTAAGCGTGCCGTGCTGAGGCTTGGTTAGAGCCTTGCCCAAGTGCCGTTTTGTTGGGGCACCCACTGATACCTGGGTATGTGGCAGTTTGGCTAGAGAACTGCCCTGGAGATGTTCTTCCAAGTCAAATATGATTGCAGCTTTTCTCTGTGAAATCAGAAGGTCGGAAGCGGGAGCGCGAAGAGCAGGAGAGATAGTGCGGGAAACGGAGGCATCACAGCGCAGAGGCAGCTTGGAGGAAGTTGGGCATTGCAGTCTATATGTCTCTGTGTGGGCAAAGTTATTGCTAGTATATTGTTTTTGTAGCGCTGTATTTATATATTGGTATTTTACTAATAGCAATTTGGAATCCCTAGGGCCCTAGGGATGTCAAGAAAAAGAAAAATTGACTCGGAGTGTAGGATATTCAAAGAACAGTGGACTTATGATTACTTTTTCATGCAGTACAAGGAAAGAGCTGTATGTCTGATATGCCAGAATATAGTGTCTGTGTTCAAAGAATATAATTTGCGTCGACACTATGAAACTCAACATAAAGATAAATATGATTGTTTGGTTGGAGAAGTGAGAAAAGATAAAATATTAAAAATGAAAAATACATTGACAACTCAGCAAAATATTTTTGTGAAGCAGAAGCAGCTAAATATTTCATCACTGCGAGCAAGTTTTCAAGTTGCCAAGCTAATAGCACGCACTGGCAGACCATTAATGGAGGGAGAATTTGTTAAAGAATGCCTTCTTTCTGTTGCCAAAGAGATGTGTCCAGAGAAGGCCGATTTATTTAGTACAGTGAGTCTTTCAGGACCTACAATTACACGGAGGATTGAAGAAATGGGAGACAATCTGCATCAGCATTTGCAAAACTCCACAAAAAAAATTTCATATTTTTCCTTGGCACTCGGCGAAAGCAATGATGTTCGTGATTCTGCACAACTTCTAATTTTTATTCGTGGGACGAATGATTATTTTGAAGTCATAGAAGAGCTTGCTGCACTGCAAAGCATCAAAGGAACAACTACAGGAGAGGATATCTATGAAAAGGTTTGCCAAACTATGAATGGTTTGGAGCTGGACTGGGCTAAACTAGCCAGCGTGACAACTGATGGTGCTCCGAGCATGGTGGGGTCTAAGAAAGGAGTAATTGCTCGCATTAACCAAGAGATGGACAAACATAACCATTCTCATCCAATAGCCATACACTGCCTCATCCACCAACAAGCGCTGTGTAGTAAATCACTGAAGTGGGACTCTGTTATGAAAATTGTAGTATCTTGTGTTAACTTCATTAGAGCTAATGCACTAAATCACAGACAATTTCAGGAATTTCTGTCTGAGCTAAATGCTGAGTATGAAGATGTTCTATATCACACAGAAGTCCGTTGGCTGAGTCGAGGAAGAGTTTTGAAACGTTTCTATGACTTACTTCCACAGATTACAACTTTTCTGCTTTCAAAAAACAAAGAAGTACCAGAGCTCAAGGATGCAGAATGGAAATGGCACCTTGCCTTTCTGACAGATGTAACAGAGCTACTCAACAATTTCAATATGCAACTTCAAGGAAAGGGGAAGCTCATCTGTGATATGCAATCACATGTCAAAGCATTTGAAGTAAAATTAGGCCTCCTCATCAAACAAGTGAAGGAGGAAAACTTCTGCCATCTCCCCACAACTCAAAATCTGTTAGCGGAAAAACCGCTGATTGCATTCCCAAACAAAACATGTGTGGATTCACTGGAAAAATTGCAGAAGGAGTTCCAATTTAGATTTAAAGAGCTTCATCTCCATGAACAGGACATACAGCTTTTCAGTAACCAATTTTCTATTAACATTGAAAATGTGGATACTATTTACCAAATGGAACTGGCTGAACTGCAGAATTGTGACTCTCTGAAAGACGCATTCAAGTCAAGCAGCCTTCATAATTTCTATGCATCTCTCCCCTCTGAGACATATCCTCATCTCAGGAACCATGCACTCAAAATGGCAACCATCTTTGGCAGCACTTATGTCTGTGAACAGACTTTTTCTAGAATGAAACATCTGAAATCTCCAACCAGATCAAGACTAACGGATGCACACTTGCATCACTTGTTACGACTAGCAGTGACAAATATGGAACCAGACATTGACCATCTCATTAGCCAAAAGCAGGCCCAGAGTTCCCATTGAAATACTGGTAAGTTTGTTGATTTAACTTTACTTCATTTTAAATATTGTATTTGTTCCCATTTTGTTTCTTCACTTCAAAATAAGATATATGAAGCATGCATAGGAATTTGTTCATAGTTTTTGTTTTTACTATAGTCCGGCCCTCCAACAGTCTGAGGGACAGTGAACTGGCCCCCTATTTAAAAAGGTTGAGGACCCCTGCCCTAGCTGGTGGAATGAGCTGCCGGAAGAGATCAGGGCCCTGCGAGAGCTTTCACAGTTCCACAGGGTCTGCAAAATGGCACTCTTCCTCCTTGCATTTTTATAATGATAGCATCTGCAGCAGCGGGACTGGCCCATAGAAACATTATAGAGCCTAGGGTTGCCAATCATCAGGTGGGGGCAGGGGATCCCCTGGTTTGGAGGCCCTTCCTCCGCTTCAGCGTCGTCAGAAAGCGGGGGGAGGGGAGGGAAATGTCTGCTGGGAACTCTGTTATTCCCTATGGAGATTTATTCCCATAGAAAATCATGGAGAATTGATCTGCGGGTATTTGGGGCTCTGGGGAAGCTGTTTTTTGGGGTAGAAGCACCAAATTTTCAGTATAACATCTAGTGCCTCTCCCCAAAATACCCATCAAGTTTCAAATAGATTGGACCAGGGGGTCCAATTCTATGAGCCCCAAAAGAAGGTGCCCCTATCCTTCCTTATTTCCTATGGAAGGAAGGAGTTTAAAAGGTGTGCTGTCCCTTGAAATGTGATGGCCAGAACTCCCTTTGGAGTTCAATGATGCTTGTCACAGCCTTGATCTTGGCTCCACCCCTAATGTCTCCTGGCTCCACCCCCAAAGTCCCCAGATATTTCTTGAATTGCACTTGGCAACCCTAATAGAGCCAGTTTGGTGTAGTGGTTAAGGGTGTGGACTCTTATCTGGGAGAACCGGGTTTGATTCCCCACTCCTCCACTTGCACCTGCCAGCATGGCCTTGGGTCAGCCATAGCTCTGGCAGAGGTTGTCCTTGAAAGGGCAGCTGCTGTGAGAGCCCTCTCCAGCCCCACCCACCTCACAGGGTGTCTGTTGTGGAGGAGGAAGGTAAAGGAGATTGTGAGCCGCTCGGAGACTCTTCGGAGTAGAGGGCGGGATATAAATCCAATATCATCATCATCATCATCATCATCATCATCATCATCATCATCATCATCATCACTGATGGTCTACCTCTTTATGTTATTGCAATCCTAGGAGCTCTTAGAATGGCTAACCACTATTCAGATCGCTGCCTGAAACCTTGATACCAGTATAAGTAGATGTTTTTAGAAATTGTTTTTATGTTTTATGTTTTTATTGTTTTATTTTATTTGGTCACACAACGTAACTGTGTGACCTCAAATTTGTGAGCTGCCCTGAGCCTGTCTTGGCAGGGAGGGCGGAATATAAATCAAATAAATACGTTCAAGAGCTAAATGAAAAATGCAGGGAGGAGTAGGGAAACAAGCATTTTAGGAATAGGATGATATTTACCAGTCTTGAAGAGGTCTGCAGCAGGGCTAGAGAGAAAAAGCCAGCATTTAATCCTGTCAAGGAGTGAAAAAGTAGTCCACAATGTGGGAGGGTGGGGTATCGGTGCCAAGAACATGCAACAGACTAAGTGTGTTTGGGGGAAGATTCTTGTAGGAAGAATTGTGCCCTGAACAGTGGGAAGGTATGCATCCTTCCTAACAGGAAACTTTTAGAGAACAATCATAATTATTGCTTTACTGGGGTGAAGCAAAGTCTTGGGCAGTGGCTTGATGGCTGCTAATGGCCTCTATTGATGACCCAGGAAGTCCTGGCCAGACAGGTGACACCAAGATAAATGGATTAAGATGTTCTTAGGAGATAGCAAAGAGGAAAAAGTGACTTTACATATGCAAAAAGGGTTTGAGAGTGTTTGCTTGAATTATTAATGAAGTCTTCTGGAGATGTTTTACATAAGTACTGAGTGATCCATTAAGTTTGCGGGAAGAGTGGGCTAGAAATCAAATAAATAAATATTTTTACAGCAGGAGAAAGACCACCTCCTAATCCAAGTATATTTATCTTATTTTTTCCAGAGAGCTATGCAACTCAGACTGGCATCCATGTTTGAACAATGCCTTGGCTTGCCCAGGCCCTAGTAGTACTGGATCCAGCATGCTCTGAGCTTTGAGGAGGGGTCCGGCTATTTACATTCTCTCATTGCAGAAATCAAAGCTGGCCACGGCAGATTGTGTAATTTCTGCATCACTTAACACGTCATGTTAATGCTTAGATGTGTTTCAGATTTATAAATTTACACAAGATTTATGCAAGGTTTGTACAGTATATCCACTAGATGTCGCTGTGTTACAAGAAGTATCCAGTCAGTAGGTATTTTGGGCTTGGATCTTAATTTTGTTCCTGTTCATTTGAAACGCTGTTTTTTGTTTTAAGGTGTTTGTGCTTGTCGTTAACAAAACAGGAGAAAAATAAAATGGTTTCATTTGATAGCTGAAGAATGCACAGAACAATCTGACAGATTTGCAGAGTAAGTTAACTTGTGGTAATTGCAAATGATCATACCGGGATAAAGAATGAACAAAAATTTAAAAAGCTTGATTGAAATAATCTTTTGTATTTAGCGCAGTCTGCAATGAACTTCCTGGACGAGTTTCCACCATAAGATCGTTTCACGCGGCGCAGGAGAATTGCTGCTGGTGTGGTTAACGTTTGGTGCCATGATTTTAACTTTTATACGACCTGGCTGGCGAAGACGTTTGGGTTTAAGCAAATAAATTCCCGACTCATGTCGCATTCGGCCCTCGGTTCTGTCCTTTTACCAGCGACACCATTTTCTCGTCTCTCCGCCTGAGGAATAGTGCTGTGAAACGGAAAAGCTAGCTGCTAGCTTGTAATTTTCAGCTTCTTAAAAAATGAATGTACTATGCTGGGGCTGCTTGCCTTCTAACAGACCAACAGGATCCCGTATCCATAGGCTCCTCGAGAACCGAGCCGTGCAACACCACCTCACTCTGAAATAACTAAACCCACTCAGCACTAGGGCCCGCAGCGGGAAGTGGGACGGAGGACTCGACGCATGCGCAACCCCGTCGGGCCGGTTCGGCTCCGCCCTCAAACGGTTTCTACAGCCTTGAGACAGACGCGGGGAACTTCCTTTACGGCGACTTGGGGAAGTTCGCGGGAGGATGGTGATGGGAAACGGAGGCTGGGTTTTGAGGCCAACGAGATTTGTCAAGGGCCGTCGGGAAGCTTCGTCGGGAGGTGGACGTCTTCCCCGGCAGAGTTGAAGAATCGGCTCCGAAGGAGAGCCAGGCTGTAGGCATGGCTTTGAATCCCTGTCATGTCTATGGGAGACGGTTTTGTGTAGGCTGAGGACGTCCCTCAACTCAAGAAGCGGAGAAGGCGGAGTAGAGGTAACGGGAGCGTGCAGGTGTCCCGCCTACGCTTTCAGACGGGTGAAGGAAGAGAACGGCATTCGAGTTTGCCTGAGGCGTCAATGCTATGCAGGCTGATTTCGGTACGAACCTGTTGGAGACTTGCTTATGAGCAACTATGTATGCGATTGAGTTGTGGGTGAGAGAGGGGGGGAAATTCCAGAGAGGGCTAAACCGTGTTGGTCAATTGTGAAAAGCAGGAAAACACAGACGTGTAAAGAAAGGAGACTAGACCGAAAGAGTGTGACGTTTTCGTGGACTAGCGTACAGCTACCTTAAACTGGATAGCCCAGGTTAACCTGCTGTCATCAGCCTTCAGAAGTTAAGCAGGTTTGGCCATGGTTAGTACTTGGAATGGGAGACCAGAGGAGAAAAGAGGTAGGCAATGGCAGACCCTCCCAGTTACTCTCTTGCCTTGAAAACTCTACTACAGGGTCGCTATAAGAAGGCTGCAAATGGACAAGGAAAAAAAGGAGGGGAAGAGCTTGCTTATTCACTCCATGTGCAAAAGACCGATTTTGTGGTTTAGCATTTTCTACTCTCCAAGACTTATATTTTTCAATTGGTAGGAATATGTAGAAATGTAAAACTATTACATTGGGCATATGTCTACAAAGGGAAATAATCAGAAATACAGGTTATGAATAAATAACCCAGATCCCTAATTTCCTTGTGCTCCCAATAAGGTAAGTTGACCCTCCAGAAGGGGAGCCACATAAACAAACAGGATTTAAAGGGGACTGTATATTTTTGAAGGTAGAATGCCAGCAGGGGGGTGGGGGCTTTCCAGTGTTTTGCACTGAGTGTCACATGTATGACTATCTGCCCACAGGACAGAAGTCTTGGGTGTGTGCTCAATGCAAGGAGCTCCTGGTCCTCAGGGAACGAATTCGTACCCTTGAGGCCGAGGTGACTGACCTGGAGAAGCAGAGGCAGTCAGTTAGGCACTCGGGGAAGACTCTCGGGGGCGTACTATATGAGCCCTGCTCAGAACGTGGCAGCCCCGTTGCTGCCAGGGAGCATGAGGGTCGAGAGGAAACAGGGCACTGTGCTGAGGATAAGGGGAATGCGCCCTCAGAAGGGACCTTTTCTTCGGTTGGTGAGCGGGAATCCTTTCACGCCAAGGAACCATCCCTGGGCGGGGAGAGAGGAGGGGTCTTGGTAACTTCGATCCTTAGACAAGTAGACAGCTGGGTGGCAAAACCGCATACTGACCGTATGGTGACTTGCCTGCCTGGTGCGAAGGTAGTGGACATTACGCATGTAGTAGATAGGCTGATAGACAGTGCTGGGGAGGAGCCCGTGGTCGTGGTGCATGTTGGCACCAACAATGTGGGGAAATGCAGTCGTGAGGTCCTGGAGGAAAAATTTAGGCTGCTAGGTGGGAGACTTAAGGCCGGGACCTCCAAGGTAGCCTTCTCAAAAGTGCTACGTGTTCCACATGCAGGGCAGGAGAGAAAGGCACAAATTAGAAGTCTCAATGTGTGGATGAGACGATGGTGTAAGGAGGAAGGGTTTAAGTTTGTTAAGCACTGGGATGCTTTCTGGAACAAGCGGGAGCTGTACAAAAGAGACGGTCTCCACTTGTCCCCGGATGGAACCAGGCTGCTGGCGTTTAAAATCAAAAAGGTGGCAGAGCAGTTTTTAAACTAAATCTTGGGGGAAAGCCAACAGGAGATGAAATGTCTCTGGTTCGGGAGGACTCATCTCAAAGAGATGAAGGGTTAGCTGTTACTTTTCTACCAGGTAATGGATCAGAGTTGTCCACTGAGATGATGACAAACAGTATGGACTGTCTGCCAAAGTCTCGAGGCGTCAGGAGGAAGGTTGCGGGCCTAGCTTGCCTGGGAAATCATAGATGTTTTTATTCAAATGCAAGAAGTGTTCGAAGTAAAATTGGTGAGTTGGAATGTTTAGTGTTGGGAGAAAACTTAGACATTGTGGGAATTTCAGAAACTTGGTGGAATGAGGAGAATCAGTGGGACATGGTGATTCCCGGATATAAGTTATATCAGAAGGATAGGGAGGGAAGGGTTGGAGGTCGGGTGGCTCTATGTCAGAGAGGGTATACGGTCCAGTAAGACTGAGGTCAGAGAATTAGATTTCCTTCTAGAAATGCTTTGGGTTGAAATAGAGGGCCCAAAAGGAAATTTAACTATGGGAGTTTGTTATCGCCCACCAAATCAAAAGATAGAGGACGATTATAATATGATGGAAGGATTAAAGATAGTGGCTAAACATGAAAACTGTGACGTAATAGGTGATTTTAACTACCTGCAGATTGATTGGGTCAATATGTGTTCTGGTCGAGAGAAAGAGATTGAGTTTCTTGATGCTCTCAATGACGGTGCTATGGAGCAGATGGTCTCAGAACCTACCAGGGGTGGGGCGATCCTCAATTTGGTTCTAAGTAATGCCTAAGACTAGGTGAGAGATGTAAAAGTGATCACACCACTTGGGAGCAGTGACCATAACGTTATTGATTTCACCATTTGTATAAATAGAGAGTTGCTCCAAAAGACCGGTACAACGACGTTTAATTTTAAAAGGGGTAAATTCTCTGAGATGAAGAGGCATGTGAAGAGGAAACTGAAAGGAAAGGTAAATACAGTCAAAACCCTTGGGGAAGCTTGGAGGCTATTTAAAACTACAATCCTAGAAGCTCAGATAAAATATATACCACAAGTTAGGAAAGGCACAAACAGGTATAAGAAAAGGCCTGCATGGTTAACAAACAAAGTAATGGAAGCTGTAAAAGGTAAGAAGGACTCATTTAAGCGGTGGAAAGCTAGTCCAAGTAAGATTAATAAAAGGGAATGCAGGCTGTGGCAAATCAAATGCAAGACTGTGATCAGGCAGGCAAAAAGGGACTATGAGGAGCATATTGCAAAAAACATAAAAGACCAACAATAAAAATTTCTTCAAATATATTAGAAGCAGGAAACCAGCCAGGGAAGCAGTGGGGCCCTTGGATGACCAAGGGGTAAAAGGATTACTGAATGAGGATAGGGAAATGGCTGAGAAGCTGAATGCATTTTTTGCCTCTGTCTTCACTGTGGAAGATGAGAAGTGTTTGCCTGCTCCAGAACCACTAATTTTGGAAGAGGTGTTGAAAGACCTGAGTCAGATTGAGGTGACAAGAGAGGAGGTCCTACAACTGATAGACGAATTAAAAACTAATAAGTCACCAGGTGCGGATGGCATACATCCAAGAGTTCTAAAAGAACTCAAAGTTGAACTTGTGGATCTCCTGCCAAAAATATGTAATCTTTCATTGAAATCTGCCTCCGTTCCTGAGGACTGGAGGGTAGCAAATGTCACCCCCATCTTTAAAAAGGGTTCCATAGGAGATCTGGGAAATTACAAGCCAGTCAGTCTGACTTCAATACCAGGAGAGTTGGTAGAAAGCATTATCAAGGAAAGAATGAGTAGGCACATTGATGAACACGGGTTATTGAGGAAGACTCAGCATGGGTTCTGTAAGGGAAGATGTTGCCTCACTAACCTGTTGCATTTCTTTGAGGGGGTGAACAAACACGTGGACAAAGGAGACCCAATAGATGTTGTTTACCTTGACTTCCAGAAAGCTTTTGATAAAGTTCCTCATCAAAGGCTCCTTAGAAAGCTTGAGAGTCATGGAGTAAAAGGACAGGTCCTCTTGTGGATTAAAAACTGGCTAATTAATAGGAAGCAGAGAGTATGAATGGGCAGTCTTCGCAGTGGAGGACGGTAAGCAGTGGGGTGCCGCAGGGCTCGGTACTGGGTCCCATGCTCTTTAACTTGTTCATAAATGATTTGGAGTTGGGAGTAAGCAGTGAAGTGGCCAAGTTTGCAGATGACACTAAATTGTTCAGGGTGGTGAGAACCAGAGAGGATTGTGAGGCACTCCAAAGGGATCTGTTGATGCTGGGGTGTGAACTGGCAGAGACTGACCAAGAGAGAGATCTTGGGGTCGTGGTAGATAACTCACTGAAAATGTCAAGACAGTGTGCGTTTGCAACAAAAAAGGCCAACTCCATGCTGGGAATTATTAGGAAGGGAATTGAAAACAAATCAGCCAGTATCATAATGCCCCTGTATAAATCGATGGTGCAGTCTCATTTGGAGTACCGTGTGCAGTTCTGTACTTCTGTATATGAACGCACCTCAAAAAGGATATTCTAGCACTGGAAAAAGTCCAGAAAAGGGCAACTAGAATGATTAAAGGTTTGGAACACTTTCCCTATGTAGAAATGTTAAAATGCATGGGGCTCTTTAGCTTGAGAAGTATCGACTGCGAGGTGACATGGTAGAGGTTTACAAGATAATGCATGGGATGGAGAAAGTAGAGAAAGAAGTACTTTTCTCCCTTTCTCACAATACAAGAACTCATGGGCATTCAATGAAATTGCTGAGCAGTCAGGTTAAAACGGATAAAAGTAAGTACTTCTTCACTCAAAGGATGATTAACATGCGGAATTCACTGCCACAGGAGGTGGTGGAGGCTACAAGCATAGACAGCTTCAAGAGGGGGTTAGATAAAAATATGGAGCAGAGGTCCATCAGTGGCTATTAGCCACAGTGTGTATATATATGTCTGTGTGTGTATACACACACACACACACACATTTATATATAATTTTTTTTTTTGCCACTGTGTGACACAGAGTGTTGGACTGGATGGGCCATTGGCCTGGTCCAACGTGGCTTCTGTTATGTTCTTATGTTCTTAAATGTGAGATAGAAAATTTATGCTGCATTCATATACAGAAGTCTAATGCCACCTGAAAGAACTTACATCCAGAAGGGTCTCACTAGACTTCTGTTTTGATTTTGCTGCAACAGACTAACATGACTAGTGCTCTGGAATTATCCTGTGTAGAGTAACTTCACTTTAAAGTTTCACAGGGCTTGTAAAACAAGAGTTGTTCCACTGGGCCTATGGTTGAAGATGGTGATTGGCCTTCCCTCTTGTCTCTCCCCCCCCCCCCCCCCGTCCTTTAGACCAGGCAGATCGTACACCACTCCTCCCTGAGTTTTACGTCATCTTTTATTATATTATTATTTATTATGTATTATTAGGTATTTTTGTATATATATTGTATTTATGTTTTAGACTGTTTTTATCATGATGTTACCCACTCTGAGCCAGGAAATAGGGAGAGTGGTATAAATCCAATAAAATAATAAAATAAGATTATGGATTTAAGTTGGAGTTGTTATGAAAAGGACTGCAATATATCTGTGTGGAACACTTCTAAACTGAGAGAGAGAGAGAGAGAGAGAGAGAAGTTTGGTTTGTAGGAATACACATAACTATTTATAGGTGTTTCTGCCAAATAGCATTTCAGCTAAAATCTTTGTATTATTTCTATAGTGCATGTAAAATTGAAATAGATTCTTTCTTGTGTGTCACCTGGGCTGGCCAATGGCACTTGTGTCTGAGATGAAAAAGTCAAATAATATCTCACTCTTTTGTCAAAGCATAATAAAATAACTTAAAAGCTTGTCATCTAAAATACATAGCCTCAGAATAGAGTTGGATTTCCTCTGCATGTACTGTGTGTGAGAACATATCTGTTAAATATGGGGATATGTAGAACTCTGTAAGTTTGTATATGTATAGAATAATCTGAAAAGTTTGCAAAAAGTTTATTTGGATGTAGAAAAGAATCCCGTAGAGTAGACTGACCAGAATATATATCACCAAATGCCTATGCGCGCCTAAAGCATTGGTTTTCAGCTTTTCTATACTCAGGACCCACCATTAATGTGCAGGCAGCAGCATTGGACCCATCCTGCTACCAACTATGTGACATCAAAGGGGGAGCCAGAGTTGTGACTTCATTGATTGGGATGTGAGTTTCATGCTGAAAGTGTGAGTGGAGCATTGGCGGATGGCCAGGCTGAGGGAATAGAAGAGAAAGCATGGAAGATCTTTAGTGGGAAGGGGGCCTATGAACCTATCTGTTCAAAAATTAATCCTTCTCACCATTGAGTGAGCTTTCCTTGCTACCTGGCTGCTTCTCTAAGTGGTGTGTGCAAAGAGAAGCAAGACATGTACACAAACATGGTATCACATGAACACACATGAAGGTGCTTTATACTGAATCAAACCATTGGTCCATCAAGGTCAGTATTGTCTGTTCAAACTGGCAACAGTTCTCAAGGTCTTACACATCACCTCCTACCTTGTTGTTTAATTAGAGATACCAGAAATTGACCTGGGACTTTCTGCATGACGAGCAGATGCTCTACAACTGAGCCATGGCCCTTTAGCACTTTTAGTCTATAGCATTGGGTCTTTAAAAAAATAATAATAATAAAAGCAAAAATATTGGCAGCTGTACAGGGATTTATGAAATGGGACTCCAAAACTGCCAAAAATGCATGGATTGAAGTCCATTGACCTCCTTTGCCTTTTAATAACCAGACAAAATACATGGCCTGGTAATGTCTGTGTTAGATTTCTATAATGTGCTGTACATGGTGATACCTTTGAAGAGTGGAAATTTTCAGCTCCCCCTTTGATGTCACATAGTTGGTAGCAGGATGGGTCCAATGCTGCTGCCTGCACATTAATGGTGGGTCCTGAGTATAGAAAAGCTGAAAACCAATGCTTTAGGCGCGCATAGGCATTTGGTGATATATATTCTGGTCAGTCTACTCTACGGGATTCTTTTCTACATCCAAACTTTGGTGCTGAGATTCTTCATTGAATTGGTGTAAAGATGCTTAAGTCTTAATTGAGTCCCCCATACCTACATCCTGTTAAAGTCAGTATTATGTCAACTGCAACTGCAGTGACTCCCAATTTAAAGTGCTGGCTTTCATGTTTAAAGCCAACATGATTTGTGATCACAGTTCCTGAAAGTACTCTTTCTACCCATATGACTATATTTGAGACTAGTTGCTAGCACCTTGTTTTGTGAGCTTGCCTTATTAGAGATGAGGTTAGGGCTTCCGCAGCTGCCCTCCTCAGACTGGCATTCTTTGGCTCCTGAAGTTAAGTTCTGGAGGGCCTTTGGAATGTGGTGAGGGTTTTTGTTATTGATGCTCTTTGGTTTTGTATTGGCTGCTGATTGGATTGTGTGTGTGTTTCATACAGCAATACATTTAAAAAAGTATTATTTGTTTATGGTTCTATTGTAAATTTCTTTTTTTTTTTGTAAGCAGCTTTTTTACTGTAATGATAGAAAGAGGGGATATAAGTGTCTTAAATAAGTATACAATATGGCATAATTACATAATGAGTTTCCCTGAAGCATTGAGCACCAGCTGATTAAACAGAGGGGACTGGGAATGCAACACAACAATTTCTTGATGCATGATGTATTTTGTGACGGGAATGAGAGTAGGTGCCAATAGGGCCATTGTTTGCACTAGGAAGCCATGTGGTGGCCCACGGTGCAGCTGTTGCATGATAAATTTCTTAAGGTGTGAATTGAAAATATGTGAATTACCTGTTTTGTTGTTACCTTGTTTCCACAGGGATACATTTTCTCAATTAGAGCTAAAAATGGGAATGAGTCACTAGCTTTATGTAACACAAAGAGCAGAAGGAAACTATTCTGAAGCTTAATTCAAGTTAATGTAGGATTTTGTGTTTGAATTTAAAATACGGGAAAGTGTAAACATTGATTTAGTCACTTGTAGAATGTTTAAGTCCTACCATGTATCTGGATTCATTTGGGACTTGTATGTTGGCATGCTGATACTGTTGATGTCAATCAAGTTGCTCCACAAGTTTGACTTAGAGCAAAACAGGAATTTAGTTCCTTAAGTGATATAACTCTCTAAACATCTTTATTGGCTCTTTGATAAACAGTCTTTGACCATTGCTTCCTGTTTCTTTCCCAGAACCTTAAGGTAACTTTGCTATTCCTTCCGTTATTTGTATACCTAATAGGTTCATTTGTGTATAGGGCATATACTCAGGGTTAAATTAGGGAAGAGAGAGGTAATGTCAAGAAATATAATGAAGATCGATTCTGTTTGCTGAACAGTATGTTTTGGCAGCCGAGTATGGGACAGGGATGCAAACTAGAAATCTAAATGTGGCCAGTTGGTATGCTGCAGATTTTGAATTGATTTCCCCCGCTCCTCAAATCAGGTTTATAGATTATTCCACTTTCAGGTAGTTGATGGATTTCTGTAACTTGTTTGCCATAAAGGAATTCTCTTAATATCAAACCTAGGTGTGGCTGTTCTGAATTATTCTTTCTTTCAGTGGGTTAAAACCAAACTAAATCGGCAACTTCCACCAATCCCCACGCTGCCAATGATGTTGTTCCCCAGGGTCCCCTATTCCCCAGGAGCAGCATTTTGTGGAACTTAGTGAGAACTGAGAGGCAGGGAAGTTCTGTGCTGCTGTTTTTGTTCCAACAAACTAAATGAATATTCTGTTGCAAAACATGGCCTCAGTCTTCCACCTGTATTCATGTTGCTCAGGGGTCGTTTTGTAGAAAAATAGGTGGTGGAGCTCATCTAGGGATTGTTATGCAGCTGCACTTACTATTCAGTGGACAAGGTGGGAAGGAGGAGGTGGAACTGTCAGAAAGGTTCAGGAGCTGTGCTCCTGTGAGCTCCCGCTGAATCCATGGCCTGATGTTGCTTAATAACAGTAGCTGGTGAGAGATTTTTTTTAAAAAAAGTCTTACTGTTTTTAATTGAGATTAAATATGCTTATTTTGCTTTTATTTTGAGTTCAGTGGCATCTTTAAGACCAAACAGTTTTATTCAAGGTACCACTGGACTTAAACTTTGTTCTGTGCTTCAGATTAATCCACCGGAATTTACTTTTATTTTTAGGTTTAGGGGTTATCAGCATGCCTACAACCGTTTGGTTCTAAGCCATAACATGAACACAAGTGTAGTCTGTATGTCTTGTTCCAGGCACAAACTATGCAAGCCAAAGAGAACTAAGATAAAGGAAAGGTCAACATCAGCCTCCCCATATCAGGAACACAATGAAATCTCTTTTTGGTGTTTGTTCTTGCCTAGGGCTATTGCTGGTGAGGATTAAACAAGATCAAAGAGTGAACATACTAATCAGTTAAAAGGGATCCTACACAACAAAATGGTATAAATATTAGAATATAATTGCATTTGTTAGAATCTCACCACATTGCAAGTGAAGAATATACCAGAGGATTGATCAAGTAGATCTGGGCAGTCACCTCTTGGAATACTGAACTGGTATGATTGGTACTGTATTATTGCAAATGAACTTCATATACAAATTTGTTTGTTTGTTATAATAATTATACCCCTGCTTGTGACAGCTTATAAATTCAGATTTAAAATTTACAAAACACAATGACACACAACCCTTCTCATCATCTAACGGAGTGGTGTCTATGGATTTATTGCCTGCTTTCCACTAAAATTCTTAGTAACCATCTAATATCTTAAACTTAAATCTAAATGAATGCTTACTTCATATTTTTATATTAGGCATCTCTCTTTAAACATGTTTCTTCTATAATTACTTATTTATGGTTCTCACTCAGTTTGCACCTGTAATTTTCTGCTAATGAGCGAAAACTTCCAGTCAATGCAACTTGACAAATATTTTCTTGGAAAACATAAAAAAAATATGGAGTATGAAAGTCCCTCCATTTTGCTTCAGATGCACATTATTTTGTTTCATTCCTTTTTTAATTGGTGCTTCTTTAATGTGCAACTGATGATATTATTTCTTTTTAAATGTAGATGTGTCACAGGCAACTCCAGGCTAAAGTGAAAGGAGAAAACAAAGCAATCAAAGCAAGCCATGAAGATACCAAAATTATATTACGCTTGTGGAATTTTTGGATGTGCAATTATTATTGTTGCTTA
Source organism: Heteronotia binoei (assembly GCF_032191835.1). NCBI lineage: Eukaryota > Metazoa > Chordata > Lepidosauria > Squamata > Gekkonidae > Heteronotia > Heteronotia binoei. Next base: position 226,172,367 of record NC_083223.1, on the reverse strand, counting down.
TGTGAAATGGAGTGACCTCAAACCCGTACTGGAAACAACAGAACGTGCTGTGGTTGATTTGAAAAATCATCTCAATAGTGAGCCATCAAGAACAGATGAGGAGGTTCTTTATGGAATTATGTTCGATGCTGGAAGTACTGGAACTCGAATACACATATACAAATTTACCCAAAATCCACAAGGTAGATCAAACTATTTGGGTTAAAACTTTCTTGTACTACTAATAAGTGCCAGGCTATAGATTCTCATGCTAATTTTGATGCTCATTTGTTGACGAAAAACAAATGACATCATATAGCTTAGTAAATATTTTCAAATGTGAATAGAAGGAAGGGTTGAAAGGCAATTAACAATGTGTTGTAGTATGGAAACAAGCATTCAAGCCTTTCTACTTGCATTAATGTCTCTCTGTGTGTATAATCCATTTGTTAGCCAACTTCTCAAACGATTCTGCTTGATGTACAGTTAAGGCTAAGGTTACTTGAGTGGTATTTTACAGTGTTGATTTTCTTTTCTAAATCAGTTCTTCAATAACAAGACACATGGTCTGAATTATTTAAATTATGTTCCTGTGATGGATTTCCTTAAAGCAGGCATTTTCTTGTTTCAGTGGAGACTTGCCACTGAAATTTGAGGTAAAGAGTATTTGTTTGAGTCTTTGCTTCTGTACTCCTTAGCTGCAAAGAAGTCAGTTTGAGGGCTTCCTTGCAATTCTTTCCTCCACCTTTCCTGATGTTTAAAAATATTGTGGTTCAAAGTATTTAGAATTATTAGAAAAATATGTGCACCAAAATATATAAGATGGCCTGTTGCACAGATTGCTGTTTTGGGACTAAAATAGAAATAGCAAATTTAACCAGCTAGTTAATGTTTTCTCATGAGAAGAATAATCAGTAAAATAATTACATATTAAAATATATCTGGCAAAACTCTCTATGGGGTGCATTGTGTAGGTCCATGTATTAAGATGTACAAGGTGTTTTTTTAATTACAGTTTGCTAGGGTTTTGTCTTGGGTTCCGTATGTTTTTACATTCTTTCCCGGATCATTATACTTCTTGATAAAAGCCAAGAGATGCAAAGGGCACCACAGAATACCGAACAAAAAGTAGAGAGCAATATTTGTTATCAATCTGCTTCCATCCACATGAGGCTAAAGCTTTGGGATGGGAGAAAGCACTGAACTGGAACGATATGTCTTATATAGCAGGGGTGGCCAACGGTAGCTCTCCAGATGTTTTTTGCCTACAACTCCCATCAGCCCCAGCCATTGGCCATGCTGGCTGGGGCTGATGCGAGTTGTAGGGAAAAAACATCTGGAGAGCTACCGTTGGCCACCCCTGTTACATAGTGTTCTTTATTTGCTGTTCGTTGCAACTCCAACTTGAAGTGAGCCAAGAGGTATAAATATTCAGGTGTGATAATGGGTGGAACATACTACATACATTTGTGCACAGTAGTCTGTGGTGCAAATACTTTGCTATTGCAAGCTTGGGATTCACTACAAAAATAATTTCTGAAAGCACTGTCTGCATTGCAATTAATATAAGATACAGTGGGGTTTCATATTAATCCTTTTGAGGTAATATTGGCCTCTGTATTTTAATCTGCAAACTTCTACATTGTATATGGATTAACTCTTTTGAAACTAGAATTTGTTTTCCAACAGAAGCTCCAAAAGTAACTGATGAAACCTTCAAAGCACTGAAACCGGGTCTGTCTGCATATGCCAACAATGTTGATGAGGTAATTTGAATTTTACATCTCTAGCAGGGCACACATGTTTCTCATTTTCTGTTCTCTCAAAATTGAACAATTCAGTTCTTCTAGCCCTTTCCCAGATAATATAGAATAGTGCTGTTGCTGGCAGTCTAGATACCTGAACATGTTTAAGTCTTGTAGCTTTATAACTGCTGCCTTGCAATGTAAACACTGTAAAAGTGGTGAGAATGACTATCTTAAAAAGCACATGAACTTTTAATGGTCTCCTTCCTGCACAAGTGGGTATATGTGCTGATCCAGAGTAGAACAGATTAAAGTCCAGTAGCACCTTAGAGACCAACAAGAGCTGTAGGTTTTAGTAATCTACCATTCCCTGCCTAGGACATGGTGATATACTAGATGGTCAGCACTGTGAGCTAGAAGTGGTTGTCATTTTAAGACATAAGTGCTGAGTAGTACAGTCCAGACCATGATTACAGCCCAGTTTATGTGAAAGCAGGCTCACCAGCTTTAATTTGATTGTAATTCTAAGCAGGTGCATTTGTGTTGGGGACCATAGCATTTTATTTTGCTGACCCAAGTTCACATACCTTTATGAAAAAAAAGGTGATGGAAAGCACCTAAAGAGAAAGTTAACTTTTTCAGAGTAGCTCTGGGCAACCAAACTAGTCTATAACCTTGATTAAAAACACAGAACAAAATGAACCAGAAAATCTATTACATTTTGCCTAAAACAGAAAAGTAGAAGTATTTAAAGTTATATCAAAATAATTGTTAATATTTATTTTGTTAGGGTTTGTAGAATCTTTCGGGCTCAAGTGCCGTGTTCTACTGGAGAAAGTTTTCCTTCCAGACGTTTCGTTCTCAACTTGAGCCCGAAAGATTCTACAAACCCTAATGATGTTACCAGCCGTGAAAACCTGAAATCTTTGATTTATTTTGTTACTTTATTATATCTCTATCCCACCCTCCCCTGATGGGGGCCCACAAAAATAATAATGTGGCCCTGATAACATGGGCAGTGGTGGTGGGAGGGGCTGACTTGAGCCACCCTCATAGATATGCATCTCTGGTCTCAGTTGTGGGAGCTGACATGGGAGGCAGTGCCTCATGCAACAGAAATGGGGAAAGCAGATGAGGCCACTGGGTTAGCCAGATTCCTGGCCCTTCCTTTCCTGTCCTCTCAGTGTTTGGTTTCCCCTCCATCCCTTTCAAGTTGAGCCCCTGGAGATGGGGTACCTGTTAGGGTTTTGCACTGACATCTGTTCACGGTCCATATCCAAGGCAAACCATTCAATATCACAGTAATCAAAGTTTGTGCCCCAACCACTGATGCAGAAGAGGCTGAAGTGGACCAGTTCTATGAAGATCTACAACACCTAGAATTAACACCAAAAAAAGATGTCCTCCTCATCATAGGGGACTGGAATGCCAAAGTAGGAAGTCAAAAGGTAACTGGAACAACTGACAAGTTTGGCCTTGGAGAACAAAATGAAGCCGGGCAAAGGCTAATAGAGTTTTGTCAAGAGAACAAGATGGTCATAACAAACACCCTCTTCCAACAGCCTAAAAGGCGACTCTACACATGGACATCACCTGTTGGGCAACACAGAGATCAGATTGATTATATACTCTGCAGTCAAAGATGGAGAAGCTCCTTACAGTCAGCAAAAAAAAGACCTGGAGCTGACTGCAGCTCAGATCATGAGCTACTCATTGCAAAATACAGGCTTAAACTGAAGAAAACTGGGGAAGCCATTAGGCCATTCAGGTTTGACCTTGATCACATCCCTTATGAATATACAGTGGAGGTGAAGAATAGGTTTAAGGGACTAGAGTTGATAGAGCGCCTGAAAAACTATGGATGAAAGTTCATGTCATTGTACAGAAGGCAACAATCAGCACCATCCCAAAGAAAAAGAAATGTAAGAAAGCAAAGTGACTGTCTGATGAGGCTTTACAAATAGCTGAGGGAAGAAGAAAAGCAAAAGGCAAAGGTGAAATGGAAAGATTCACCCAACTGAATGCAGATTTTCAGAGAACAGCAAGGAGAGATAAGGAAAAATCAAGGGAACATTTTGTGCAAAGATGGCCATGATAAAGGACAAAAACGGTAGGGACCTAACAGAAGCAGAAGAGATTAGGAAGAGGTGGCAAGAATATACAGAAGAATTATACAAGAAGGATCTCAATGTCCTTGACAACCATGACAGTGAAATAGCTGACCTTGAGCCAGACATTCTGGAGTGTGAAGTCAAATGGACCTTAGAAAGCATTACTAACAGCAAAACGAATGGAGATGACAGTATCCCAATTGAGCTATTCAAAGTCTTAAAAGATGATGCTGTTAAAGTGATGCACACATTATGTCAGCAAATTTGGAAAATGCAACAGTGGTCACAGGATTGGAAAAGATCTGTTTATGTTTCAATCTAATGCCGAGGAATGTTCAAACTATTGCACCATTGCACTCATTTTACATGCCAGCAAGGTCATGTTAAAGATCCTACAAGCTAGGCTTCAGCAGTATGTAGATCGGGAACTACCAGAAGTTCAAGCTGGGTTTCAGAGAGGTCGAGGAACTAGAGATCAAATTGCCAACATTCGATGGATTATGGAGAAAGTACAGGAGTATCAGAAAAACATCTACTTCTTCTTCATTGACTATGCTAAAGCCTTTGATTGTGTGGATCACAACAAACTGTGGCCTTAAAGAGATGGGAGTACTAGCCCATCTCACATGTTTCCTGAGAAACCTATATAAGGGTCAAGAAGCAACGCTCAGAACGGGATATGGAACAAATGATTGGTTTAGAATAGGAAAGGGGGTTCAACAAGGATGTATATTGTCACCCTGCATATTTAATTTATATGCAGAGTACATCATGCGGAATGCTGGCCCGGATGAAGCACAAGCTAGAATTAAGATTGCCGGGAAAAACATCAACAACCTCAGATATGCAGATGACACCACTCTAATGGCAGAAAGTGAGGAGGACCTAAAGAACCTCTTGTTGAGGTTGAAAAGGAAAGGAAAGGAAAGGTCCCCTGTGCAAGCACCAGTCGTTTCTGACTCTGGGGTGACATTGCTTTCACAGCGTTTTTACAGCAGACTTTTGACGGGGTGGTTTGCCATTGCCTTCCCCAGTTATCTACGCTTTCCCACCAGCAAACTGGGTACTCATTTGACCGACCTTGGAAGGATGGAAAGCTGAGTCAGAGGAGAGCACAAAAGTAGGCTTGAAACTCAGCGTCAAAAAAACTAAGATCATGGCATCTGACCCCGTCACGCCTTGACAGATAGAAGGGGAAGACATAGAAGTAGTGACAGACTTCACATTTCTGGGATCCAAGATCACTGCAGATGGTGACTGTAGCCATGAAATTAAAAGATGTTTGCTCCTTGGGAGGACAGCTATGGTGAACATAGGCAATATCACAAAAAGTAGAAACATCACTCTGCCAACTAAAGTCCGTATAGTTTAACCATTTGGAAAAAACTGTTATGGATAAGGAGCAACTTCAAAGAAAACACACTTAACATTGTGAAAACAGCTACAAAGACCTGTTTGATGCATTCAGGAAAGGAAATGCATACTCTTAATTTGGGACTGCAGAGTCAATTGGATTTCACTGTCAAAAGGGAGAGATTGATAAATATTAATACCTTTGCAGCGGAGCAAAACATTATAGGATTGGGTAACAGAATGTTGGCAGGCATTCATAGAGACAGACCCCAGAGATGGGATTGGCCCCCTAGCCATCTGTGCAGCCAGGATTGGAAGTGTAAAATAGCCTATCAGTTTGGGAGAAGGCATGCAAAGAGGCCCAAGGACACAGGGAAAAAGTAAGACATGGGAGATGCTTTCATACACACACTAATTACAGCACTTCCAATTCACTTTCAATCCACTTTTAATGTAATGGTCAGAACTCCCTTTGGAGTTCAGTCATGCTTGTCACAGCCTTTCTCCAGGCTCCACCCCAAAGTCTCCTGGCTTCACTCCCAAGGTCCCAAGGTATTTCTTGAGTCAGACATGGCAACTCTAGCTCAGACTGTTAAAGGCTGTGACTGGTCAACAGATTACATCAGTTGTTGTGAAGTGTTGACCAGAGCTAGCATCAGTTATGTCCCACAGTTATGTCCCTGCTAAAATGAGAGATTTCTGTGGCATACTTTTTCTTGAGGTAGTTTGGAGCCATTGTACTGGATGCATGGCCCTTATCTGAAATACAGTATGTCACAGAAGTGAGAACACCCCCTCACATTTTGAAAATATTTAAGTGTATCTTTTCATGTGACAACACTGAAGAAATGACACTTGGCTACAATGTGAAGTAGTGAGTCTACAGCTTGTATAACAGTGCAAATGTGCTGTCCCCTCAAAATTACACAACACACAGCCATTAATGTCTAAACTGCTGGCAACAAAAGTGAGTACACCCCTAAGTGATAATGTCCAAATGGGGCCCAAGTAGCCTTTTCCCCTCCCTGGTGTCATGTAACTCGTTAGTGGTACAAGGTATCATGTGTGAAGGGGGAGCAGGTTATCGCTTTCACTCCCTCATACTGGTCACTGGAAGTTCCACATGGCACCTCATGGCAATGAACTCTCTGAGGAGCAGAAAAAACCAATTGTTGCTCTACATAAAGATGGCCTAGGCTATAAGAAGATTGCCAAGACCCTGAAACAGCTGCAGCACGGTGGCCAAGACTATACAGCGGTTTAACAGGACAGGTTCCACTCAGAACAGGCCTCGCCATGGTCGACCAAAGAAGTTGAGTGCCCATGCTCAGCGTCATACCCAGAGGTTGGCTTTGGGAAATAGACATATGAGTGCTGCCAGCATTACTACAGAGGTTGAAGGGGTGGGGGGTCAGCCTGTCAGTGCTCAGACCATACGCCGAACACCGCATCAAATTGTTCTGCAGGGCTGTCGTCCCAGAAGGAAGCCTCTTCTAAAGATGATGCACAAGAAAGCCCGCAAATGGTTTGCTGCAGACAAGCAGGCTAAGGACATGGTTTTCTGGAACCATGTCCTGTGGCCCGATGAGACCAAGATAAACTTATTTGGTTCAGATGGTGTCAAGCATGTGTGGCGGCAACCAGGTGAGGAATACAAAGACAAGTGTGTCTTCCCTACAGTCAAGCATGGTGGTGGGAATGTCATGAAGCAGAGCATGATCCCCTCCCTTTGGAGACTGGGCTGCAGGGCAGTATTCCAACATGATAACGACCCCAAACACACCTCCAGAATGACCACTGCCTTGCTAAAGAAGCTGAAGGTTAAGGTTATAGACTGGCCAAGCATGTCTCCAGACCTAACCCTTTTGAGCATCTGTGGGGCATCCTGAAACGGAAGGTGGAGGTGCACAAGGTCTCTAACATCCACCAGCTACATGACGTCGTCATGGAGGAGTGGAAGAGGACTCCAGTGGCAACCTGTGAAGCTCTGGTGAACTCTATGCCCAAGAGGGTTAAGGCAGTGCTGGAAAATAATGGTGGCCACACAAAATATTGACACTTTGGGCCCCATGTGGACATTATCACTTAGGGGTGCACTCACTTTTGTTGCCAGCAGTTTAGACATTAAATGGCTGTGTGTTGCGTAATTTTGAAGAGACAGCACATTTACACTGTTAGTGGTAAAGCTGCAGTACTGCAGTCGGAATCCTCTGCTCACGACCTGAGTTCGATCCCAGCGGAAGTCGGCTCCAGGTTGACTCAGCCTTCCATCCTTCCGAGGTCGGTGAAATGAGTACCCAGCTTGCTGGGGGGAAAGTGTAGATGACTGGGGAAGGCAATGGCAAACCACCCTGTAAAAAGTCTGCCGTGAAAACGTTGTGATGCGACATCACCCCAGAGTCGAAAACGACTGGTTCTTGCACAGGGGACTACCTTTACTCACTACTTTACATTGTAGCCAAGTGATAGCTAGTCATTTTTTCAGTGTTGTCACATGAAAAGTTATAGTTAAATATTTACAAAATGTGAAGGGGTGTACTCACTTCTGTGACATACTGTAAGTATGCTGTGACTTAGAAAAGAAGTATGGGCATCATAAAGATGGCAGCAGACTGGATCTGGATTTGAAAGCAGGGTTGGGCCTCTGGCAAAAGGAAAGTTGAGCTTTTGGAGGTTTAGTTGACTTTGAAAAATGTCAAGTGTAAGTATTTTCTTATATCATGGTCCTAGGCAGGTAATGATAAATAATAGTAAAACATATCTGAATGTTAATACATATGCATCTCTCACTAAATAATTATTTAGCTGCTAAACAAGCAATATTGTGATTTGTTTTGTCTCTTCAGAGTGTTCAAGGAATAAATGAGCTGCTTACAGTTGCTAAGGAAGTTGTTCCTATGTCATTATGGAAGTCCACCCCTTTAGTCCTTAAAGCAACAGCTGGTTTAAGGCTACTTCCAGGAGAAAAAGCACAAGAATTGCTGGATAAGGTACTTTTTCTTTAAAACAACTACAACATTGTTTAGTTACTTTAATGTTCCAATTTTCTTAGGGCAGATTACATGGGGTTCCTAGGAAGTCTCCCATCCAGATGCTGACCAAACTAGCTTACCTTCAGGAAACACATAGCAGTGTTATTAGCATACCTATAATGCGTAACTCTAAGCCTCTGGATGATTTAACATTAACTGCATAATGCATTACCAATGCAGTCATTTCTGTTATCCAATATTATTCTTGAAGTTTATTAATTAATGGATCATGGTATAAATATTAGAATATTTTAATTAAATCAGTAGTTGTACAGGTAAAATATCATTTATAATCCTAATTTAAATTCTAAAGACAAGGGAAGTCCCAGAGTATGGTTTAAAGGAAGATCTATGCCGCAGCAAGGTGGGTAGCCATTTTAGTCTGTCTGTAGCAGTAGAAAAGGGTAAGAGTGCAGTAGCAACTGAAAGACTAAAAAGTCTGTGGGAAGTTAAGAGCTTTTATGAGTCACTGCTCTCCTCTAAAGACTCATGAAAGCTCATACCCTCCCACAAATTTTATTAGACTTTAAAGTGCTACTGGATTTTTACTCTTTTCTACTACTATACAGCAGCAGTGATAGTAGCAAAAAAAAAATTCGCTTCTCTGCAACCTTTGCATCTGCTGGCTCATGACCACCTCTGTTGTTTAAGGCAGGGATCCCCAACCTTTTTGAGCCTGTGGCTCATTTGGACATCTAACATAGGGTGGTAGATTGCAACCACAAAATGGCTGCTGCAAGAAGCAGGGCCAGCTACAAAATGGCTGCTGCTGGAGGTGGAGCCATACATAGAAATAGGAATCCCAAGTGCAGGAGAGAAGAGGGGTTATTTTAAAAATACACTGGGGAGGAGAAGTGAGAAAGGAATAATAGTGACACTACATATGCAGCTGCCACTAAAACAATATTTTAGTCCTTTTGAGATCTCCAGTGGTTACTCAGAAGTACTGCTGATCAAGACCTTCATCTGGCCACCCACTTTCTAAAAACATTTGGTAGGCACCAGGAAAGGTGCAGAGGGCATCATGGCATCCAGAGGCACCACAGTGGGGATTCCGGTTTAAGATATTTAGACATTTTATGACTCCTAAATATGAACCTTTAGTATCTCCTGAACAGACAACTAGCTGTTATACTTTTGCCAAACACATTGCTGATAAAATTTCAAGAATACACTCTGATTTGAATGCTAGTTGTAATACAGGCAAGGCAAAATAAATGTCTGATATATATCTGGTCTGCTTATGGACCATTTTGGCCGAATTACCAGGATGGATGTTATCGGGATCCTTGGATCCTTGAAGGCCTCCATTTATATGCTGGCATTTTGCCTATCCTGGCTGCTAAAATCATTTAAGAAGCTCATCTGTGAACCCTTGATGTATATTAATCAATAACTACCTTAGGGCATCCACTCAAAGAGGCAATTATCCATCTGCTACTTTGAAAAACCATATAAATGCAGGCCTAGGGCGCCAGCACCCTGCAGGGACAAGAGGCAGGCGTCCCCTCCCCGCTTGCTCATGCCTTCCCGGAGCCTCCGCTGCTCTTTTGGCTCTGAAGGATCCTTCAGAGCTGAAAGTGGCGTTTTCCCTTCCTCCATGCCCTCCAAGGTGCAGGGGAAGGGAAGGGCCAACTGTCCTTTCGGCTCTGGCTCTGAGGGATCGGAGGGGATCCCTCAGAGCCAAAAGTGACATTTTCCCCCACGTTTTCCCTTTCCCCACACCCTGGGAGAAGGGAAGGGCCAACTGTCCCTCACTGGCAGAATACCCATCTGTCATCGCAGACCCTGGCATGCTAAAAGAAATAAGGAATCAGGCCACCTCAGTGATCAGAGGTGACAGAGCAGAAGTTTTTGCATTCCCTTCCCTACTAGGAACATCTCCATGGCACGGAGCAATTCAGCAGTCCACCCCCACCCCCCCACATGAGGATGTAGAGATGTGAAAGGAGATCAGTCATACTTTAAAGGCTAATAAAATTTGTCACCCCATAACCTTTTGTGAGCAAAACTCATGTAATCAGATGCATTATATGAAGTGCTTCACTTGTAGAATTTCTGCCTGCTCCACAATTTTTTTTAAAAAAAATAGTCCTGATGGATATAAGGGAGAAACTTTACATGGTTCTCTTTCATTAGCCAACTGAACTTCACCAAGGGTTGCCAGCTCTGGGTTGGAAAGTACCTGGAGATTGGGGGGCGGGGGGCGCACAAATGGTAGCCTTGCCTAGGGCACCAAAAAGTCTAGCACTGGCCCTGCATATATATAGCCAATGATCGCTCTGTCTTGCCTTTTCTGGATAAAGTGATTTGAGAGACCAGTAGTGAACCAGCTCCAGGTTTTCCTAGATAATTCATCTGCTCTGGACCCTTTTCATTGTGGATTCAGGGCAGGTTGTGGGACAGAGACAGTCATGGTAGCTTTGGTTGATGACCTCTGTCTGATGGTAGACATAGGCCATGTTCCTTTGTTGCTTCAACTGGTTTTATCTGCAGCCTCTGATACAACAAACCATGCCATCCTGTTGAGGCATTCAGAGGTAGAAGTAGCCATCAAATTATATGCCTTGAACTGGTTTAAATTATTCCACGTGGATCACATTTACAGGGTTGCAACTTAAATTGTTTTTATTGGTTATGTACCATAATGATAAATAATCTGAATCTGGTTGCAAATTTATCTTTAGTTTGGGAGTTGTCCTATGGAAAACCATAGGATGCAATCTTATCTGCTGTATTATTCATTTTCTTTGTAAAGCTAGTAATGTTTAGCCGTGATCTCTTTTACTAGTAGTGGTGATGTGGAGATGGATAAGAAAGAAATAAGTAAATAGAGTAGAGATCTGTTGATGGGGCATCTTCTTCTAGGTTTAGGTTTTAGGTTTTATTAAATTTATACCCCCGCCCTCCCCACCGAGGCAGGCTCAGGGCGGCCCTTGTTTGTAAAGCTCTTCGGAAATCATTCATACCTTTGGATTTTGGTGTCATCAATATGCTGATGATACTGAGCTCTGTATCTCTCCATCCAAATCCCCTGCTTGACTGGAGTGACTGAAACTGAACCCAGATTAGATGGAGGTAATGTTGGCTGGGAAGCCTGAGGTCTTGAATAATATTGTGCTTCTCACTTTTGATTCAGTTCAGCTGACTCTTGCTGACTCAGTCAAGCATCTAGGGGTTATATTGCTACTAGAGATGGAAATTAATGCAGCTGGAAAAAAATTGTTTTCCAGCTTAGTTTACCCAGTATATGGCTCCATACCTGCACTTGGGTGACCTCGCCATCTGGATTCATGCTATGATGACTGCAAGACTATTGTAATACATTTTACATAGGTCTCCCTTTTAAATTATCTTGGAAACTCCAGTTAGTGCAGAATGCTGCAGCTCAGGAGTTAGGCAGAACATGTTATACCTATTCTGCACTCATTGCATTGGCCACCCATCAGTTACCAAGCTCAATTCAAGGTATTGGCTATCACATACAAAACTCTCCATGGCCTCAGACCCTTTTGTAAACATGACATGTTAAACAATGCAAACATGGCAACATATAAGTAGAAACACAATGCAATTTCCTGATATGATGTAGCCTTATTTCCTTATTTGCAAAATGCCAGGAGTATGGGAGGCTTCCTGACCTCCCCAGGCAGGCCATTCCACAGGATGAGGGCCACTACAGAGAAGGCACATATATAGACAAGGCCCTCATCCTGTGGAATGGCCTGCCTGGGGAGGTCAGGAAGCCTCCCATACTCCTGGCATTTTGCAAAATTTGTAAAGCACAGTTGTTCAGGAGACCCTTTTTATAAAGGAAATAAGGCTACATCATATCAGGAAATTGCATTGTGTTTCTACTTATATGTTGCCATGTTTGCATTGTTTAACATGTCATGTTTACAATTTACGCTTTGTCCAGATGACAGCTTTGTTTCAAATTTCTGCTATTCTGGTATTATTATATAACTTTTCAGATGTATCATCCCACTGATTGCATTGATCTTTGACCCTGATATTTGCCTGTTCTGTCTCATCAACATTGTGGTCTGGGGCTGTTTTCTGATCCAGTATTATTCCTAGAAGCCCAAACTCTAGCAGTTTCAAGGAATATGTTTCATTGCCCTTTCCTGTAGATAATAAAAATCTGTCCACTGTCATATATGCCTGGAAACGTTCCTGACTTAATTATTAGACTGCACATTATGAGGATACAGCCCTTAAGAACAGTTTGAATACAGTTAAGCTGTGTGATTGATTTTTTTCATCTTTTCTTTATAGTCTGCTTTGAGTCTCAGTGAGAAAGGTGGATTATAAATAATAAATCTGAAGATTACAACTGGTTCAAAATCTGACTGCAGCTGTAAGCAGCCACAGGGAACAATGCTGTATCTGAAGGATCTCTGTTGGTTATTATGTCTGGTTTTCCAGGTCCATTTGAAGAGTTTGCTTCTTGCCTAAAAAAAACTCTGAGCCAAAGATACATAGATAAATGTCTCCATCTGTGTGAGCTTTCTTGTATGTTTTAATATTCCGGAGATGTGTTGGGTCACATTCCTTTATGTAAGAGGCAAAATTGGATGTCAGAAAGTTTTTATAAAGTCCCACACGAAAGTCTCCTAAGTAAACTCAGAAGTCATGAGATAAGAGGACAAGTCCTTTTGTGTGTTAAAAACTGGTTAATTAACAGGAAACTGAGTGAGTATAAATTGGCAGTTTTCCCTATGGAAAGGTGATAAGCAATGGGGTACCGCACTTCTCAGTACTAGATCTGGTGCTTTTTAAATTGTTCATTAATTATCTGGAGTTGGGATTAAGCAGGGAAGTGGCTTAATTTGTGGATGACACTAAATTGTTCAGGGCAGTGAAAACCAAGGACTTTGAGGTGGTCCAGAGGGATCTGTCAAGGCTGGGAGAATGGGTGTCAACATGGCAAATGAGGTTCATCATGGGCACACTGGAGCCAAGAATCCTAACTAAATATACGTTGATGAGGTCTGAACTGGTGGTAACCAACCAGAAGAGGAATCTTGGAGATGTGGTAGATAACTCATTGAAGATGTTGACTCACTGTGAGGCTGCCATAAAAAAATGGTAAATGCTATGATGGGGATTACAGAATGCCCCTGTATAAATCTATGGTGGGGGCCTAATTTGGAATATTGTGTACAGTTCTGGTCACTGTACCTCAAAAAAGATATTATAGTATTAGAAAAGGTGCAAGAAAGGGCAATTTATTTACTCAATTTATATCCCACCCTATCCCAAAAATGGGCTTAGGGTGGCTTACATCATAAAACCATCAAAATAAAACAATAAATAGTATCAACAATTAATAGCAAAAAGCCCCATGTCAGATAGAAATAAGTGACTCCAGTGCCCAAATAATATCAAAAGGCCACAAAGGCTTAGGAGGTTAGAGTCTTTAGCTTGGAGAAACAGCAATTGAGGGGTAACATGATAGAGTTTTACAGAATTATGCATGAGATAGACCAGGAGTGTCAAACATGCAACTGGGGGGGGGGGGCGAATCAGGCCCTTGTAGGGCTCCTATCAGGCCCCCGAGCAACTGGCTGTCATCTACTTCATTCTTTTTCTCGATTCCTTCTGCATCACAGCTTGCTTTGCCAGGCTTGCTCAATTGCACAGGAGCTACAAAGCAAAGTCTCTATTTTCTCCATTGGCTGAGGCTTCTCCCTTGGGGAGGAAGGGGGAGGGAAAGCTTGCTTTGCCAGCCTCTTTCAATTGCACAGCAGAGCTACTGAGCCAAGTCTTTCTTCCTTCTACTGGCTGAGACTCCTCCCTCTCCTGGCCCCCTGGGGAAGGAAGGAAAGAGCCAGAGCTTCCTTTGCCCAGTTTCTTGGATCCCATGGGAGAGATACACAGAAAGCACCTTTAAAACCAACGAGTGCTAATGTTTTAAGTATGTTTTATTTACTCAATTTATATCCTACCCTTTAATTGTGTTTGTCTGTGTCCTTTATAACATTTATATCTCTGCTACCTAATCTTAAATAGGTACACACATGGCCCAGCCTGGCCCAACAAGGTCTCATTTATGTCAGATCCAGCCCTTATAACAAATGACTTACACCCCTGAGATAGAGTTTTGGCCCCTGTATGGGGACTGGATGGGCTATTGGCCTGGTCCAACATGGCTTCTCTTGTTTAATTTTAGGTAAAGCAGATTTTTCACGAGTCTCCATTCTTGGTAAAGGATGACTGTGTCTCCATAATGGAAGGAAAAGATGAAGGTAGGTTAAGTTTCTTTGAAGTGATTTCATACAGTTGTTTTGATTCGGGGATAAAAAGATGATTTAAGAATCGTTATACTCCTCCCTCCCACCAAAAATGCTGAAACTTTTCTGTATAGTAGACAGACCTATTGGGGAATAGGGGCTTCAGTGGTTGTTGTTGATAATATCCTTTATATTTTTAACTGTCGTCCATTCACATGATACCTGCAAAGTAACACAAGCAGAAAGAGGCAGCCTCTGTCCAAGCGCACTTGGACAGGCTCCAATGAGCCAGGCAGGAATGCCTAAAGACTGGCAGGGATGAAGTAGAGGGAGGAGACAATGTGAGAGAGGTACAGGTGATGACATGTTACAAGTATGAGATCTGCCAATCCTGCTAGTAGTTGGTCATTCTTATTCCTTGGCAGCAGCTATCATACAGCAAAAAGATTGCCTTTGGAATTCACAGTTGTTTATGATAGGTGGCAAAATCCAACAAATGTGGTACTTTCTGTTTTCACCAACTGTGCCTTATTTCAGCTGTTATTTATGCTGCATAGATGGGCACTTTGCTGTGTAAATATCACCTGGCTTCCAAGAGAAGGATATACCCTGGTGCCATAGACCAATTAAGTCCATGTGTGAATGAAAGCTGGATTTCTCAAGAGCCAGATGAGGAATTCCATGCATAAAAATTCACATCAACACTGAGTTTTCTCCTAGATCACAGAAGTTTATTTCTCTGGCAAATGCAGCCCATTTAGATCTGTTGTACTCACAATTTTGCAGTTACATAAACCGAATCTGCTCTGGAATTCTGTTTCCCATTCATGACTGAACAAACCTCGCTCCAACTGTTTTAGTTTTATCAATCAAGGTAGAAAACTTGCTTTGTGTAAACTCACATAACTTCAGAATTTTTCTTGCCAGGTATTTCTGCATGGATAACGCTCAACTTTTTAACTGGTATGTATATAAGCAGATATAAGCAATTTGTACCTGTAAGTGAAGTACTCTTAACTAAATAGTATTTGTTTTGTAAAACTACCTAGCGGAATTGCTAGGAGAGCCATTATATTAAAATATATTTTGGAGAAGCACAGGAAAAAAAGAATAGGTATGTATATATTTACATTCATATAATTCCCAAAATAACTCTAATGTTCACACTAGAATGATACATTATATTGGACAGAGTGACACACAGCTTGCTGCTTTGTGCTTTATATGGTTTCTTGATGATAAAAGTAACATTCAGAAATGAATTTAAAGCATACCTGTGCATGAAGATCTCTCTCCATAGGACAAAAATAGTTATTTTCTCTGTCTCCTTACCAGCTCCCTCCAAATATGTTTTCCAAGTGCCATGCCAGGAAACTGGAGGCCTCTGCACATTCCTGACCACCCCTACCCATCTCTGCTTTTTCAAAAAACATGAGGTACAACCTTGTGTTCCTTAATACAGAAAGGAGGCAAAACATGGCAGGCATCAATGAGGCTCGTGCAGACCTCCCATCCCCTGAATTGGTGTGGTGTACAGTGCTGAGTTCCCCTGTGCATATGCTAAAGGGAAGGGGAGAGGGACCAGACTCTTATGTCTGTGGAGATCCCTCTACATGTAAGTGCTGTGCCAATGTAGACAGGGATGGTCCCTTGCTGCCCAATATCTTTCTTGTCATACAAATGATTTGTTCATATGTCTGTTCTTTTTAAAATCAAGCATTTAAAATCTGTGCATGCATCTTGTTTTTATGTACTATGCTGTTTCAGAAATAGTTTTGCATTTTTCTGACTCTACAATTGGACAAATTCTGTAGCTACAAATGGCATGCTCCATGGGCGCACCTGCTACCCATTCTCACATTGTGTTTTTCTTTATGATAGTTATTGCCATGATAGAAAATGTTTACTATAATGTGCAGAGCATTGCACAAGTCCCTGTCATTCTGCAAGTACACAGATCAGTGGATTGGAATATCAAGACAGGATTTCCATTTTTTAAATATAGGAAATGTGGCAATGGGAGTGTTTCATATAACTTGATTAAACTTTAATTTCTGGACCCTGAGGGAATTAATGCCTTTTCTTCCCCCCCCCCCCCCCCGCCTCTTTATTCCTTGTTTTTCCTCTGAGTAGATGGTGCTGTGGGTTGGGAAAGGATTTGTTAAAAGTTTCTTCCATGGTGGCTTTACTTCTTGGGTTACTGCAAATGTTATGGAAAAGTGAGGGGACAAATTCCAGGAAAGTAGAAGGTTGGGGTGGGCCATCTGTTATCCAAAATTGTATAAGTTTTAAAAAGGAGATATGAATGTTGTCCATGTAACTGCATCAAAGAAATGACTATTGGGATTGTATATATGTGATGTTTAGCAAAACTGAGTAACAATGGAATAAGTACTGATACTGTTCTTTTTATTATTATTTTTATCAGGGAATCTTTCTTTAGAGGAAGTTTTTGTTGCTGTTTTTTGATCCATTGGAGAATTCTGTAGACAGAAGGGATCACCCACGGAGAACAACTTCCCTGCCTGCCCCCTCCTACCATGGCCCAAATACCCCTTGAATCACTGCTGGTGGGGGGGGGGGAGATAATCCCTGGGAACAGCAAAAATTGAGTTACAAGTTTGTAGTGGAAGGAGTGAAACGGATTGCCCCCTTCTCCACCTGCAGAAATCATCCATGGGAACTAAGCCCTAGTCCTCCTGCTGTTTTCCCATGCCCAAGAATTCAGCCTGGTCATCTACTAGATGATATTGCAGGAGTTCAAATAATGCTTTTTGTGGTTTATTTTGTAAAAAATGTAGATTGCATAACTATTGCATTACAAAAAAATTATGTGTTTCAGGCAACTTGAATGATCCTACAAAGAGAAGTGTAGGGATGCTGGATTTAGGAGGAGGATCAACACAAATCACATTTCAGCCAAGCAGTGAGGTAATAAGAATTTGCATCCCTCTAACAAAAAAACAGGTGGCTTTGACTTTTCTATTTCACTTCCACTGTGCTTCCAATTTGCCTGTATATTGCTCACTATGAGGAAAGTCAGTCATCAAAGTAAATCTTTTATATCTGCAAGCTTTAAAAAGGGAGCACTTCACTGCTGCTGATGTCGTTCAGTCGCACAGTTGAGTCCGACTCTTTGTGACCCCATGGACAAAGTCCTGTCTTCCACCATCCTCCGAAGTCTGCTCAAATTCGTGTTTGTTACATCAGTAACACTGTCCAGCCATCTCATCTTTTGCCATCCACTTCTTCTTTTGCCTTCTGTCTTTCCTAGCATCAGGACCTTCTCCAGGGAGTGCTCCCTTCTCATTTGATGGCCAAAGTATTTGAGCTTCAGCATCTGACCTTCCAGTGAACAGTCTGGGTTGATCTCCTTTAGGACTGACTGATTTGAGCTTCTTGCAGTCCAAGGGACTCTCAAGATTCTTCTCCAGCACCACATCTCAAAAACATCTATTCTTCTGCACTCGGCCTTCCTTATGGTCCAGCTCTCACAGCCATACATTTCTACTGGGAATACCATCGCTTTGACTATACAGACTTTTGTTAGCAGGGTGATGTCTCTACTTTTTATTATACTGCCCAAGTTCGCCATAGCTGTCCTCCCAAGGAGCAAACGTCTTTTAATTTAATGGCTACAGTCACCATCTGCAGTGATCCTGGATCCCAGAAATGTGAAGACTGTCACTACTTCCATCTCTTCCCCTTCTATTTGCCAAGGTGTGATGGGGCCAGATGCTGTGATCTTCGTTTTTTTTTATGTTGAGTGTCAAGCCTACTTTTGTGCTCTCCTCTTTCACCCTCAACAAGAGGTTCTTTAGGTCCTCCTCACTTTCTGCCATTAGAGTAGTGTCATCTGCATATCTTAGATTGTTGATGTTTTTCCCGGCAATCTTAATTCCAGCTTGTGCTTCATCCAGGCCAACATTCTGCATGATGTACTCTGCATATAAATTAAATAAGCAGGGTGACAATATACATCCTTGTCGAACTCCTTTTCCTATTCTAAACCAATCGGTTGTTCCAAATCCCGTTCTGACCGTTGCTTCTTGACCCTTATATAGGTTTCTCAGGAGACATGTGAGGTGGTCTGGTACTCCCATCTCTTTAAGGACTGACACAGTTTGTTGTGATCCACACAATCAAAGGCTTTAGCATAGTCAATGAAGCAGAAATAGACGTTTTTCTGATACTCCCGTGCTTTCTCCATAATCCATCGAATGTTGGCAGTTTGATCTCTAGTTCCCCTACCTCTCCGAAACCCAGCTTGAACTTCTGGTAGTTCACGATCTACATACTACTGAAGCCTAGCTTGTAGGATCTTTAACATGACCTTGCTGGCATGTGAAATGAGTGCAATGGTGCAATAGTGCAGTGGTTTGAACGTTTCTTGGCATTACTCTTCTTTGGGATTGGAATATAAACCAATCTTTTCCAACCCTGTGGCCACTGTTGTGTTTTTCAAATTTGTTGACATAATGTGTGCATCACTTTAACAGCATCATCTTTTAGGACTTTGAATAGCTCAACTGGGATACCATCATCTCTGCTCGCTTTGTTGTTAGTAATGCTTTCTAAAGCCCATTTGACTTCACTCCCCAGGATGTCTGGCTCAAGGTCATCGATTTCACTGTCATGGTTGTCCGGGACATTGAGATCCTTCTTGTATAATTCTTCTGTGTATTTTTGTCACCTCTTCCTGATCTCTTCTGCTTCTGTTAAATTCCTACCATTTTTGTCCTTTATCATGGCCATCTTTGCACGAAACGTTCGCTTGATTTCTCCAATTTTCTTGAATAGATCTCTTGTCCTTCCTATTCTATTATTTTCCTCTATTGCTTTGCATTGTTCCTTCAGGAAGGCCTCCTTATCTCTTCTTGCTGTTCTCTGAAAATCTGCATTCAGTTGGGTGAATCTTTCCTTTTCACCTTTGCCTTTTGCTTTCCTTTTTTCCTCAGCTATTTGTAAAGCCTTATCAGACAGCCACTTTGCTTTCCTGCATTTCTTTTTCTTTGGGATGGTGCTGATTGCTGCCTTCTGTACAATGTCACGAACCTCCATCCATAGTTCTTCAGGCACTCTGTCTATCAACTCTAGTCCCTTAAACCTATTCTTCACCTCCACTGTATATTCATAAGGGATGTGATCAAGGTCAAACCTGAATGGCCTAATGGCTTCCCCAGTTTTCTTCAGTTTAAGCCTGAATTTTGCATTGAGTAGCTCATGATCTGAGCTGCAGTCAGCTCCAGGTCTTTCTTGTTCTTTCCTCAGCGTGAGGCTCCATAGGTTGGGAAAGAAAAGAGATTGCCAAGGCACTTGGAAGAGAGAGAACTGGACATGAGGAAAGGGAATTAAAAACAACTACCAGTTCCTGGGAGGCTGCCATGGAGCTGGTGATTTTATTGTCTCTCCTCTGCATCTGGTTTGCTCTTTTCATGGCAGGCAGCTAGGTCCTGTGATGAAAGTGCAGAGGCTGTGGAGAAGGGGTTGTTACAGAACATGTGTCCTTTACTTCCATCCCTGGTTTGAGGCTCACAGATCAGGAAGACTCACAGCTTTCCTGTCTTCCAGTCCCTCTGGCAGCAGCTGTTTCAAGATGCAAGCCACCAGCCATCCATAAGTCCCATTGGACAGGTTTCCTGGAACATGGAGAGGGTGCCACATTAGGGAACAGTGCTCAGAAGAGCCACAGGTGGCTCCTGAGCCACTGAGTATCACAGACTTAGCACCAGCTGATGCAAACGTTGATTTCTCAGAGGGTGAAGAATTTCATCTGTATGATAAAATATGCACAAGCTCTTTTTTCTGTTTAAATTGATGGAACTTTGTGTCTGTGTTTTCCGCTAAGTGTTACAAAGTGGCTAGGATGCTACACTGCTTAAGAACATGTCTAAAATGCAGAGTACTGTGCTTGAACAGTGCCAACAACCTCTAAACATTCATTTTGGGTTTATTGATAGATCCAAGTAGGCAGCCGTGTTGGTCTGAAGTAGTAGAACAAAATAGGAGTCGATTGCACCTTTAAGACCAACTTAGTTTTATTCAGAACGTAAGCTTTCGTGTGCATGCACACTTCTTCAGACGAGGAATGAGGTATAGGAAGCAGAGCCACATATAGCTGGTGGGGTTTGGAATGCCAAGTGGTACAAAGTTAAAAACCAATAGCAGAATAGTAAAATTAACAAATTCAGAAAACCTTTGATCTGGATTGCATTAGCGTGGGAAACCATAAAGCAGTAACATGTCAGAATGTGAGAATGCCTGTTAATTATTCTATTGCTAATAAACCTGGGTCAAAATGAGGGCACTTCTTTCCCAGAAGTTTTTCCTGTCCAACTAATTTACCTTTTAACATGTAACATAAATATATATATCATTCTAGTTTGCCATTAGGAAAAAATACATTAAAATATAGTGGAATATGGGTTTAGTATAGGTACTGAGATAAACAACCAATATCCCTTGTTTGAGTATGTCAGTACAAAAGCATTATTCTGATAACACTATCCTAAAAGAGAAATACATTGGAATACTGTGGATATATCGCCATACTTGGTGAAAGTGGGTTTAGCATATGTAATGAGATAAAAAACCAATATCCCTGTTCAGTCCTGGGAAGGTGTTTGTTCCAAGTTTCATAGTAATTTGTAATTCAGCAATTTCTCTCTCCATTAGGTTCTTGAAGTTCCTTTGCAGTAAAACAGCTACTTTGAGGTCATCCATTGAATACTTTGGAAGGTTAAAGTGTTCCCCCACAGGTTTCTCAGTTTTGTTGGTTTGCCTTTCTCTTTCCAAATATTCTATCCAGTGTTCTATTTTCCTTTACAGACAACTCTGGAGGAGACATCTGCTAGTGACATCATTTCATTTCAGATATTTAACCAGATGTACAAACTGTATTCTCACAGGTTAGTTGTGGAAAGGAATTTACCTCAAATTAGAAAACAACTACACTTTAACAAGTCTGGGGATATTCTATACTAGTATAATCCAGCATAGGTGTGGAGAAAATTACAGGGTTAACTGCTTTTCATTGATTCATCAGCAACCAGCACTAGTTTTTAACTGTGATACTCTGTGTGAGGAGGATGAGAAGGGACAGGTATTAATGAATCTGGCAATAGGCAGAGTTTGTGCATGTTTTTACTTTACCATGCCTAAGCGAGGCATCTGAATGTAGTCATCCTGATTCAACAGGGGCCACTTATGCACCAAAGCAGGCTTTTGCACTTAGTTTAAGAAACTTACATACAATTGGACTGAAAAACCTGATTGATGAGCTAGGGCTGGAATAGTCATTTGTTCAGGTAGAGGGACAGTGTGGAGATCTGAATCCAGCCCTCTGTTCTCCTGAACAGGGGCTGGAGATTCCCATTCCTGGATCAAGGTTTTCATTCCAAAATATTATCTAGTACTGCTGAACTGGGGACTATGGATGCCCTTTCAGACTTCCTTCTTCAAGTGCAGAGACTTTGAAACATTAGGACTGATTCCACAGTAGCAATTGCTCCACCCCCATGCTTCTGCTTTCCCTGGATCAGGCAATTGATTTCCTATCAGTTGCTGCATAGCTGCATTTTTACCCATGGCTCCCTCCAATTCCTTCACAGGAAGAAGGGGGCGGGACTAGAGGGAGCTGCACAGCAACTGGCGGAGAATCGACTGTTTGATATGAGGAAAGCAGAAACTCAGGGGTGGAGCGACTGTACAGCAGAATCAGTCCAGTAGAATTTAAATTCACAGGGTGTTCCTGTGCACATGTGTGTTAGAATGTATGTCCTGTATTTCCTGTTTCTAATTCTTTCTAGTTCAAGGGCATGATATGATGATTATTATAATAAAAATGCTTTGGAAATAATGCAGAAGAGACTGCCAAATGCAATAAACTTGCCTCAACAGCTTTTCTTTCTTCTGAAGGCCAGGACAACTTTATACCAGTAAGCCCTAGGTGTACTCTGATGCTTTATATTTAGCCCCTAACTGGCTTAGTATCATAATGTCTAGTACCAATTTCATGCAGCCTGTATTTTGCAAACGTACAAGAAGGTGACAATTGCATGATGAGGAAAAAAACCCAGAGCACATTTCACTACAAGTTTATAATTCGATATCTCATCCTGCTACTTTTCCTTAAATCACAAGGTGTGAAAGCAAGTCAGTTATGTATAGACCAGCTTTCTCATACACTGTGAAGTGGATATTTAACAGGTTTGTGACTATCATGGGCAGAAGTAGAGATGTGAAAACCTGGGGTGGGGGGATGTAAAAATCGGAGAGGTGGGAACATTCCATCTCCAGGACCTTGCCTTAAAAAAAAAAAAGGAAAATGTGGAGATTTTGGTGTGTAATTAAAAAAAAAAATCTGTGACATATTTTCTCTTTTAGAACCAGTAAAATGTTTTAAAGACACGGTGGGCATGCTGTAGACATATACAGCTCTTAAATTCAAAATACATTTCTGCACCTAGAAGGATATAATCTTCACAAGGAGAACATGTAGGGCTGGCATTTTTTGTCAAAGGCTAAATGCTTTGTCCTGATTTGACTCCTTCCTTGTGGTTGACCTTTTCACCTCTCCCACTCTGATAGATATAGCCACAGACTGGATAACTAGTAGCTTATTGCCCTACTTTACTTGGGGAGGGGAGGGGAGGGTGAGATCAGAAGGAGGCAGAGTAGAAACTGCACCAAAGCCTCAATGGAAAAATTCTGAAAGTTTCATTGAACTGAGCGCTCTGTTACCAGATAGCAAAAATTAAGATACATATGCTAAGACAGCATAGCATGCCCCAGCATAGTTTTCTCTCAATTACTTGGGTATATTTGCAGTTTTCTATAACTTTTAAAGCTCATGTCAGATATTGCAATTGTATATGAAAACTAAGTAATAAATGATTTATTTTATGTTGCTAAAACAATAACATTAATTTAGGTTTGATAGAACAGTAAGTATTGTATACAGGGCTTTTTTTGTAGAAAAAGCCCAGCAGGAACTCATTAGTATGTGAGGCCATGCCTCTGACATCACCATCATTTGCATAGTATGCCACGCCTCTGACATCTCCATCATATGCATACTAGGCCACACCTCTGACATCACCAAAAGTGTACAATGTCTTTTTTGGGATGTGGTAACAATTCTGGTCATCACACCTCAAAAATGATATTCTAGCATTGGAAAAGGTTCAGAAATATATATCCACACATATATATAAAGCCATAAATATATACCATTCCCAGAGAAAAAAATCAAATTCCAACACACTACTGCAGACCCAGCCATGGTGTAGTGCTTAAAGAAAGAGAAATAAAGCAAACAGGAGAAAAGACTGACTTAATTAATAAAAGGGGGGAGAGAGTTGAAAAGAAAGGAGAGGGAGAGAGGGAGGAGCTAGTAGGAAATAAGACAAACGGAAAAAGAAATATTGACAGAAAGAGTGAGGGAGCGGAAAATAAAGCAAATAGACAGAGAAAAAGAAAGACTGAGAGAAAGAAAAAGAATGCATGAAAAGGGGGAGAAAGAAAGAACACTGCCAAAAAGAAAGAAATAAAGAATGAATGAATGAATGAATGAAAGGGACTAACAGAAAGAAAATGAATGAATGAAAGGGGGAGAGAGTTGGAAAGAAAGACTGACAAAAAGAAAGAAACAATGAATGAATGAAAGGGAGGGAGGGAGGGGGAGACAGTTGGAAACAAATAGGGAAAAAAGGAAAGAGAAATGAAATAGGAAGAAAGGAAAAGGGTGGGAAGAAGTGAAAGAAAGGAGGGGGGAAAGCAAGCAAGAAAGAGAAAAGAAAGGAAAAAGAGACTGAAGGAAAGGGGATCCAAGCAATTCACCTGTAAAAGTGCTGACTCCCACAAAGCCCGAGCTCTGTAGCTTGGCCCCTCGAGCCCCGCCGGCCAGCTGGACGTTGGGAGGCCCCGCCGAAGTGCAGCAGGCCTCTCTGAGCCCCGCCGGACAGCATGACATCGGGAGGCCCCAGCAAAAGTGCGGCAGGCCTCCCCAAATCCTGCCAGACAGTGCGACGTCAGGAGGCCCCAGCAGAAGCGCGGCAGGCCTCCCCAAACCCCGCCGGCCAACATGACGTCAGGAGGCCCCCTGCTCAAGCATGGCAGGCCTCCCCAAGCCCCACTGGATAGCGCAACATTGGGAGGCCCCCGCACAAGCATGGCAGGCCTTTCCAAGCCCCGTCAGAGAGTGCGACGTTGGGAGGCCCCGCACAAGCACGGCAGGCCTCCCCAAGTCCCACCAGACACCTGGACATCGGGAGGTCCCCACGCAAGCGTGGCTGGCCTCCCTAAACCCTGCCAGGCAGTGGGGGAAGTCGATGAGGCCAAGCTGGAACGCTGCCCGGTCCAGCCAGAACGGTGTTCCAGTGCATTTCAGCTCAAAAAAAGGTCCTGATTGTATATATTTGAGTTTCCCTCCCAAATATCTATTTTTGAGTTATTGCTGGGGGCGGGGGTTCTCATGGCTTCAAAATTTCCATACATTTTAAATCTCTAAATAGACATAAGTTACCAAATTCAATAACAATTTATTGCATTACCATCAGAATATGATTTTTGATTTTCTGTTTTCCTGCTTCTCCAGTTACTTGGGCCTTGGATTAATAGCGGCAAGATTTTCACTGTTAGGAGTTGTTCAGGGGCAAGCCTGTAAGTATTTTTCAGTCTTAGAGATTTTACTTTTATCTTTTTGATGGGGATCTTGTTTTGTGTTTCTGAGCTTCTTGCAGTCCTTAGCCTGAGGGATTGAGGTTAGAGCTAGATGTAACATATGCTGAAATAAGAAATATAGAACACGGCACTTGATCCCGAAAGACTCTACAAACCCTAAGAAATATAATTGCTTACCCCCTGGTTAAAGAGGACCTGTCTGGTGATACTTTTTTAAAAGAATGCATTTAAAGTAACTTTTTTCCCTTGGAAGAAAAATGTCACCTGCATGTCAGTAAACAGTGTTGATGCTGCACAGCCATTTACCATGGCCAGTTTTCTTTCTGTAAATAAAAAGCACCTAGAGTATAAAACATCCTCAGAAAAAGCAACAGTGTAAACATATGGGAAGGGGGAAATACCCCATGAGGTTTTCCAGAAATTAAGTATACAGGGAAGCATTGCTTAATGCTCTGGAGAGATACACTCATAATAACCTGTAAAATTATTCAGAACTGGTGTGAGTTATTTTATTGGGGGGTAATGACCCTGGTGTCCTTGGAGGACTCCCATTCAAATATTAGCCAGGGCCAGCACTTCTTAGCTTCCATTAGTTTGCCTAGGTTATTGCAATTATTACATATTATGAGTTTTTAAATATACTTAAAGGGTGGTGGGAGAGATCTAAAAAAATAATTCCAACTCATGTAAAAATTTGTAGGCTTTGAAAGCTGTAAAACTTATCCATTTTAGCCACCAAAACATATTTATGATATATTTTTCTGCCCTATGATATACTGGAATCTGGTATGGAGTAGTGAATACATCCCAAATACAACTTTTGAAGCTTTCCCCCACACACCATTGGTAATGTTCCTGTTTATAAAATGTGTGGATTGTATTGTCTATTAAAACCATAACATGTAACTTCCAAGTAAATATCAAACTAATCAGCAGTCATCCAGTTTAGCTTATAAGAATAACAAAAGACAAACATTTACACCGTATAATTTAAGCAGAATCATTGCCAAAACAACATAATGCAAACAACTAGAGAAAGCCCTACTAAACAAACACTACACTTGGTGGCAAAACATAAAAAACTGTGTGTAGTATGAACAATCTACATAACTGGGGGGGGGGGGGGCGTGTTATAACATTTAGAAGCAAAGTTCTGGATCTTATGGTGTAAGGAGATGCTTGAAAGCATATAATTTCTGTTGGTAGGGCATGTAAGTGCTATCATTGAAAGTGCCTTATTCCATGCCCACTTCTCATTTGAGTAAATAAGGGAATCTAGGGGAAGGCTGTCTCTGCTGCTTAAAGCAAGCATATAGATAAAAGGACTTGAAGGGCTTTTAGGATAAGTCAGTAACAGTCAGATACAGGGTTCCCATGTGATTTCTTTGCTTTTGTCTCAGTGCCTTTATTCCTGTTACAGTAAAGGAAGATGAAGAATTGACAAGTCCCTGTTCATCACCTAATTTTCAGGGTGAATGGGAGCATGCCAAGATTCTGTACAAAATTAAAGGGCAGAAGGCAGGTATAGTAACCTGATTGCCTCGTAATTTGGTATTATTAATTTTCCTTTGGTATTTCCATTAACTTGAGATTCTGTAAATAGGGGTATGATAATATTTTAAAATGGCAATGAGAGGGATTTCATCATTGAAACAGTTCCTACAAATTCTCTTTCCTATGGTCAGGAAGACTGTGTGTATGAACAATCTACATAGTCTGGGGGGGGGCGTGTTATAACATTTAGAAGCAAAGTTCTGGATCTTGTGGTATAAGGAGATGCTTGAAAGTGTATGGGAAATGGTAGACATTTGAGAATGAGACAGTCTCCTGCTGTAGTTCTGGCTTGTCTTTCTTGCAGAAGTTGAATACTAGGCTTGACTTGCATAATTTATACAAGTCTCAGGCTAGCTTTTTCTTGTATATATACCAAGAGAGAAGTCACAAAAAGTTAACCCAAATAAATCACGATGCAGTCACTGTGACTATAATTACTATGAAATTTAAAGACATTCACACAGTTACATTACAAGCATTCTAATACATACATCTATATATATATATATATATATATATATATATATATATATATATATATATATTTGGAATTATGGTTTTCAAATCATTTGAATAATTTTCTTCATGCTTGGATTGCTCTAAGCTTACAGCTAAATGTATAAAACTTAAACAAGCTTGCTTCTTGAAATTGCTGAGCTCCCAGCACTTTCACTAGCTTTTGACTGAAGGTGCCTGACATTCAGTGCTCTAGAAACAACAGATGTTATAATGGGACTGTGTGGACTAACTTTTGACTTATATTACGTCAGAAGCCTTCGTTACTGAAATAATGAGCTGGTGGTCGTTGATATTGTAATTGCATGATTCTGTGTGATATAAAGAAGGATCTTTAAATAAGTATAATTAGGCAGTAAAGGAGTGTATCTTTATTTGCACAATCATTGTTAAGTGGTTGGGTTAATGTGCATCTATTAGAATTAACTTATTTGCCAGGCGTTCAAACATGAAGTTCGGGGGCTGAATCAGGCCCCCAAGCAACTAGCTAACATCTGCTTCCTTCTTCCTATATCTTGCTTCCTTTTGCATAACAGTTTGCTTTGCTCAGTTGCACAGGAGTTACAGAGCAAAACCTCTATTTTTCTCCATTAGTTGAAGCTCCTACCTTGGAGAGGAAGGGGGGAGGCAGAGCTTGTTTTTCTAGGCTCTCTTAATTGCACAGCAGAGCTACTGAGCCAAGCTTTTCTTCCTTCTATTGGCTAAGGCTCTCCTTCCCACCCCGCAGTCCCCTGGGGAAGGAAGGAAAGAACCAGAGCTTCCTTTGCCCAGTTCCCCTGGATCCCATGGAAGAAATACAAAGAAAGCACCTTTAAAACCAGCAAGTGTTAATGTTTTAAGTTTTTTTAAAAATATGTTTAATTGTGTTTGTCTGTGCGCTTTATA
Source organism: Heteronotia binoei (assembly GCF_032191835.1). Lineage (NCBI taxonomy): Eukaryota > Metazoa > Chordata > Lepidosauria > Squamata > Gekkonidae > Heteronotia > Heteronotia binoei. Next base: position 226,144,273 of record NC_083223.1, on the reverse strand, counting down.
AAGTTTATATCTCTGCTACCTAATCTTAAATAAGTACACACATGGCCTCGCCCAACATGGCCCGGCCCAACCTGACATGACCCAGCCCAACAAGATCTCATTTATATCAGATCCGGCCCTCATAACAAATTAATTTGACACTCCTGTTATATGCAGTAGTAGGTTGTTTCAGCACTCTAGAAAGGGCAGTTTATTCAGATTTCATGCCAATCTGTTGAACATTATTGGCCACATTTCCATTTTGAATTGTAATCTGAATTTCTTCACTGTTTGCACATACCAAATGCTTCTTACATACTTGAATTTTATTATTAACACTGAATTATTACTGGTGGTCCCCTTGATTTCTTTTAGAAAAACCTCTCTATGAATCCTGTCTTGATGAAGTAGCAAAAATATTCAGCCAGAAGATTCACAAGACACTTGAAGTAAAGGACTTAGAATTTTATGCTATTTCCTACTATTATGACTTGGCTACGGATCTTGGTTTGATAGGTAAACTTGCTTTTGATCCTTGCTATTTCTTCCCTCTTCTCCAACCCCATTCTTCTACTGGTCCCTATAGCTAAAAAAGTGACACAAAACTAATATGATTAGTGCAAAACTCATATGATTAGAAACAGAACTTGCTACTTGTGGTGAGTGTGGTACAGAGTGGTTGTCTCTCCTAGTGATATCTTGATGGTACTCTACAGTGTCTAGGTATAACAGAGGCAATCTGCCATATGGGCAGGTTTTATTTTTTTTTCTGCAGGTCTGCTGTTGCTATCTATTTTACCAAGCTCCTTTACCACAGTATAACTTTAGTAAGATTTGTCATAGCATAGAATGGTCACCACTGCAACAGCAAGGAATACTGCCAGAAGAACACCCCAAGATCTGTTACAAGTAACCTCATTAACTGTGTCTGCCCTTGAAAAAAGACTGATTCCAACTGACCTGGTCTGTACCTTCTTATCTTGTCATTCCCTTTGGGAACTCAGTGATGTATGTGGTTCTCCCTTTCCCTCATTTTACCTTCACAACAATCCTGTGAGGTAGTTTAGGCTGAGTGGGAATAACTAGTCCAAGATTATCCAGCACACTTTGTGCTAAAGTGGGGATTTGAACCAAGGTCTTCCAGATAAGTTAGTCAAGCATTCAAATCACTACACCACACTTACTCTCACTGAAGCAGTAGACCTGCGTAGGCTGTACCTCTTCAGACTGCTAGCAGAGGCTCACATGATAGAATATACTTTAATAAAAAGAAATATTCCCTCTGAGTAGGAAAACAAATAATAGGCAGGAGAGTTCTAGCTTTGCCTTGTTCCTGATAAGCTAATTTTCTCTGTGCAGAGAAACCATGTGATTCTTAACCATGTGATTCCCTCACCTAGAGTCTGTAGTGGTACATCCCAGCCTCAGAGTTAAATACCTTAATGAGAAGTAGGCTGAAGAATTCTGATACTCTGTAAGTACTACTTGAATGAATGTGTAATATAACTGCAGCTTGTTATACTGTCACCCTTTGTCACTTCCTAACCAAAATAGCCTTTTTCTTTCTAGATAAAGAAGGAGGGACCATGACTGTCAATGACTTTGAAACTGCTGCAAAGAATGGTAGGTCCTTCTTTCCTACTTCTTTCCTTTCCTCAGATGAGCTAGGCAGGTTGATGGCAAAGTTGTAGTTCAGTGGAGGGCCTTTTGCCTGCCAAGGAGGAAGTAAATGTCCCAAGCCACTATTGTTATTAAGTACATGATCTACAGTTTGTTTGATTTTTCCTTTTTTGTTCTCCTGAAGCATGTAACATGGAGGTACACCAAGGAGCGTATCCATTCTTCTGCATGGATCTCATCTATGTCAGTTTGCTGTTGCAAGAATTGGGCTTTCCAAAGAGCTATGTTCTTAAGGTAATTGTTCTTTATTGCTGTACTCAGTATGAAAACAAGCATAAAGGTCCTGCACCAAGAAAGTTCAACAAAACGTATTTAAATCCTGCAAACTCTATAAAGCAGTGTATTTTCCCTATGCAATATTCTGACATTATTTGAATTACCTATGTACTGGCATCTTGTGACAAGGGCAGAGATGGGGAGGTCTCTGCTTATGGACAGTGGAAGAGGCAGACAGGGGACCTTGAGGAAGGACAGGTAGTAGAGAATAATGCCTAAAGGTACCTAGTTCTAACCTGTATGTGCTTGTACCTCTGATTAAAATCCAAATGATATTGGCAAAGTAATCATGAAAACTGGCAGATTATTCTGGTACTTCATTCTGAGCTGTTTTGGTTTATAAGATCTTATTGGGTTATGCCCATGCAGTGTAAAATTTTGCAATGTCTAAATGCTGTTATTTGTCATGATCCTAGGCCTAGTGAGGTCTACAGGCTCCAGGCAAGCTTGTGTAGGAGTAGTTACAGGGCCTACATTTCCCAGGATCTCTTCTATCCCTCTGATTGAGTGGGCAGGAGTTTTGGAAAGAAACTGGCCCAGAGGGGTGGCCCTCATAGAAAACAGTAAAAGGACAGCTAGAGAGGGAAGAGGCTGCAGAGAGAGGAGTGTTGTTTCTGGAAAGGCTGTGGCAGGAGAGTGCCCTTACCCAAGGCTGGTAAGTCTCTTGGTATTAGAGAAAGGGAATGTGTAGTTAGCTGCATCAGGGCTTTTATTTGTTTATACCAACCTTTACTATTTTCTATATTCACTGTCAACTAAATATTTTACTACCCACTTGTTGTTCTTGAGCACTTACAGTAAACCTGTTGTTATTGTTAAACTGTCTGAGTCTGCATGCCTCTTTGGTCATAGAAAGAAAAAGGCTTTGTTAAGAAGGAAGGCAAAGATTTGGATGGGTGCTCTGGGCCCTCCCAGACAGACTCATACCAGAGTGATGTGAGTCAGTAGAATCCCTCCCTGGTCCCCTGCTGTGTGACACCCATTATGAAAGCTGAGAGTCTGAGGAAGGTTAAAAAAAATCCCTGGTTTATTTTGCACAGTAGGGTAGTTCATAAATACCTGTTCATCACATGATGACTGCAAAATCAAGTAATGACTGACTTGCATGTGTAACTGGGCCATGTATCCAGCACAACAGATAATACTCCCATATCAGTTCATACAGAATGCTTTTATAAAGGGGTCATTTCACACACAGTCATGAAATACAGAGAAATCAAGTGATAGACACATATGCTTGAAACATCTATGAGGAACTAATGCATTTCCAACATTCTTGTCTACTTTATATTTCAGCTTGCCCGAAAAATCAACAATGTTGAAACTGGCTGGGCTCTGGGAGCTACGCTTCGCTACCTGGATTCACTTAACAAACTGCAGTATTGATTGTCCAGTGGCAAAAAGCTAAATCTGAAAGAAAAAAGTGCAGAGGTAAATAGGCATGGAAATTAGAGGTACAAATATAGATTAAATTCAAAATCTGCAAAGATCTTTTATATTTAAATTTTATGTAAAAATGTATTTTAGGTACTGTCCATGTAATTAAAAAATACTTCTGTTAATGATAAAGTAGTACAAACTGAGGACCTGTGAAGACTCAGAGGTGGGGAAAATCTCATGTCCTGTCCTACTTCTCTTCTTCCAGCTCTGTCTGCCTGCTCTGTCTCCCATCTTTCTGTCTTTTATCCCCTACATTTCTTCTCCTCACCACCACTCAAACTCCCACTATTTTGTTTTTCTTCCCAGTCTCCTTGTTTACTGTGCTGCTTTCCCCATCCCCATAGGCTATTCTGGTTCCATCTATATCTCCATCTTATATTGGATACCTTATATTTGGGTTCCTGTAAGTATGTGCAGATGTTACTGTTCATAGGGGGGAAGTTAATCGCAGACCTTTTTAAATGTTTAGATTTGCAGAACCTGTGCTGCACCAGCTACACTGGCTTCTGGTTGAGTACCAAGTTAGATTCAAGGTTTTGGTGATGACCTTTAAAGTCTTAAGCAGTCTGGGACTGACTGCGGTACCATCTCCTCTGTTATGTCCCTGGAAGAGCATTATACTCTACAGGCAATAATTTGCTAGTGATCCCCAGCCCTAAAGCAGTCCAGCTGTCCTTGACAACTTGGTGGAACTCTCTGCCAGATGACAGACAACAGGGCCCTGTGGGATCTTATTCCATTCTGCAGGGCCTGTAAGGCAGAGATGTTTCTCCAGGTTTTTGAATGAGGACAAACAACAGTTGCCCAACTGGCACCTTCACTCTACATACCTCTGAGTCTTCCCTCCTCTCCCCCCCCCCCACCGATATGATGCCTGGCTGTCCAGAATAAGAATTAAATTAGTAAGGCATCATCAGGGTTTGTAAAATGGTTTTAATTTAAATTGTTTTATTTATTTTAATCTGTTTATTGTTTTATGTGAACTCATGGACAGCACCCAGAGAGATGGGGTGATTAATTAAAGAGGAGAAGCATTTACCTGGGTGGCCCCGTTGTGTGGATTTTTTGATCGGCATGGTGGGCCATCCTGGGGAATTAAAATAAATAATGCTGATTATCTTTTTATGTTCTTGCTTCTGTTATCAGCACATTTGCAGTTACAATCTCAAATCATGTTAATGACATGAGCATATTTTGACCATACAGTGTGACAGTGTGCTAGTAGAGAGGGTTACTAGTGTCTAGATAAGTGCTAGATTTCTTTCACTGAACCTCACAGAAGAAAAGCTGTTTCTCTCTAAGATAAGTTTCAGTTAGTATTTGAAATGCCAACACTTTGTGTATGTTTTCTTGACACGATTTCACATCTAAGAGTTTTACATAGAGCAACTTGATTCACATGCAGGTTCATACTTGAGGCAGCTGGCAATGTTTCCATTCCATTCCTTTCTGCAATGGAAACTATTTGTCAGGACCTGCAATATAGGATCATATTATCACCTTTGACACCTCCTTGCAGTTCTTTGAATGTTTTCACTTGATCATTCCTCTGTAATGACAGAGGATATACACTGATGGCCATTGTTGTATGTATTACAACTGGTAATTTGTATGCTTCATCACAGTTAAAGCCATCTCCAGACTCCAGGCAAGCTGTTTGCCTGATTAATGGATATGTAATGATATCTAATAATGGCTGTCATTGTTGCATGGAAACGGCACATTAGTGTACTGAACATACAAAATAGTTGCATGGTGTTCATCATATCTCTCTTCTGCATCAGAACGCTGAAGTTTTGTAGTTCTCAGAAGTTGTGTCCAAAGACCTGCCAGAATCTGTTAGTTCAGTAAATGGTGCTAGAACTGTTTGCTGTGAATTGATTTGTGAAACCAGGGATGGGCCATATGGAGTGCCAGCATCACCGGCAAGTACAGTTGAGCACATCTAACACATTCAGTAGCTTTAGAGCATGTAACTTACTAAAATAAAGCAGGTTTTAAAAATTCTTATAAAATCTAGATACTTATAACCATAAGAGAGCAGGACAGGGCTGATAACTGACTGTATTTCTGGAACACACTTGAGCTTGCTCGCATGCTGCATTCTTTGACCTTTCCTTTCTTTCTCTGACTTTTCCTTTTCCCCCCCATCCACAGTATTTTTCCTTTGCCATCAAGTCGTAGTTGACTTATGACCAGGACTTTTTTGGTAGAAAAAGCCCAGCAGGAACTCATTTTCATGTTAGGCCACACCTCCTTACAGCACCATTGTTTCGCACAGGGCTTTTTTGGGTAGAAGACCAGCAGAAATTTATTTGCATATTAAGCCACACCCCCGCTGCCAAGTCAGCCAGAACTGCGTTCCTGTGTGTTCCTGCTCAAAAAAAGCTCTGCTTATGACAACCCTGCAGGGTTTTCAGAGCAAGAGACATTCAGAGGTGGTTTGCCATTGCCTGCTTCTGTGCAGACCTTGTAAATGCTAACATATGTTTTAATTTACTGCTGCAGTAACTAGATCAGGCAGCTCAAATTCTGTGGTGTTTTTGCCTCCATATTGATTTATACTGATTGCCTCCAACTCATTAACCGGCCCTCAGGTAATTGCTTCCTGGTTTAAGGGTACTGCAAAACCTCTAACATTTGCTTGAAGTGGAGGGCTTAAAATTTGTTAGATAACAAATGTATCCATCTTAAGTAAATAACAAATGCATTTGTCTTAATAAAGTGCACATTTTAAACACGTGATTTTTTTTCATTGACACACTAGCCTTTCCAGTGCACCTTCAGACTCCACTACCCACAAAATTTATGGCTATTTATGGCTTTGTATCTTCCAACCAAATAGAAAAAATAGTAAAACTAAAGAGGTCCTAATCCGGATAGCCCAGGCTAACCCGATCTCAGAAGCTAAGCAGGGTCGGCCCTGTTTAGTATTTGGATGGGAGACCACCAAGGAAGTCCAGGGTCATTACACAGACACAAGCAATGGCAAACCACCTCTGCACATCTCTTTCCTTGAATATTCTCTTGCCTGTCTCAGTAAGTTGCAGCTGAGCCCCCTCCACCCTTTCAGGTTTGCCTTGACTGTGAACCTGCTGTGGTGTCTTCTGTCCCTAGATTGTCCTCACACCTGCATCTCTGACTTCTGTCTTCTCCAAGATTATTTCACCTTAGAAAACCCAGCTTTTTGAAGACAACTATGGCTTCATGTCTGAGGGAAAAAATGCACTCCTGAGGAACATGGTAACTTAACCATGGCTCTTGCTGTTGTAGTGGGACCTCTGTATTATTTAGTTCTGTTATACTTTCCCCTTCCATTTACTTTCCTGTGTGCTTCTGTATCTTCTTCTCTTTTCAGATGTTGCCAGTTTCTTAGCTTCTGCTCCCAGACTATATAAGACTTGTGGGACTTCTTCTTTCATCGAGAAACACATGTGCCTTGATTCTGGTGACTTGGATCATGCTACTTTTTAAAAGTGTCACTCAAAACTGGTGACTCTTTTGTAAAAGAGTAGGCAGTGGCAGCTGAAACCAAAATCTTGGGCAGCCTAGTTGAATGTGGACATTCTGTAATAGATAATGAGAATTCATTTCTTCCAACTTGCCTTCCATGAGAAAAGCACTTAGGTTTCTGATGTTCTCTCCTCTTGCTGCTAAATACTGAACTAGCGTCAGTCACCCACGCCATGTTTGATTTTAATATTGCATATTATTAGCAGTTAAGTGGTTTCATGAATCTCTCAGTTGTACAAACTAGCCTATTTTGTATAGGGGTTTATGTGTTGATAAGTGCACTGTTTTGCTTGGTCAGATTTTTACGATAAATATTGAGATTACCTTTGAAAGTCAAATTTCCTGTTCCTTGTATGCTATAATGATTGGGGCTGCAATTCTAAACACATTTACAAGGAGTAAGCTTTATTTCTGCTTATACATGTTTAGGATTGCACTGTGGGGCTCTAGGTTATTTTAGAGGCAGTATGCAGGCTTGAACTTAAAACCACAAATGGTTAAGTCTGATTTCAGTTGTTCCTGTGGATGGTGATGGCTAGACCATTAATAGACACAGGAAATCAGCATGCAAGTCTTGCAGAAAACCCCATAAATGTAAATTTCTATAAATTTAGCTCCTCTGGTACAAAAAAAATTAACTCAGTCAGATATCCTAAAGTGTCAGTGGCTTCTGAACACTGTCAGAATCCTATGATTATGTTCGAAATCTCTGGGGTTTGGAAGGCTGTCTGTGATAACCACAGAATCAGAGAGTTTTAAGTGGGTTGGCCCATTTGCATCCCATTCAAAATGTCAAAAGAATAGAGCTCTAAAAGGGGATACATTTCTGTTTAGGCCTGGCTCAGAACATAATTCAACACAACAGGTACTGGCCATGGTTTTAAGGTCGTAAGCAAAATAACTATGGCCAGGCTATCCTGATTAATACTGAGTTGTCTAGGTAAGGAGATGGAGTCCACTTCTGCCTCTAATAATCATTATGATTTATATGTTTCATATGTATGATTCAACACTACATGCCTAATTTCCCAAATTGTTGGCACAGTGAACTTTTTTCCTTTTGCTGAAGTTGTGGAGGTTAATACTTTTAGTTAAATTGCTTGAGCAGTATTTTTTTTAGAATGAAATGTCAAGAGGATCAAAGTACAACAAAAGCTAAGATCAACCCTAGATTTGTGTGACTTTGGGACATGGCAAAGTTTGTTTTGTGGAGTGTACTACCCAACCAACTTGGAAAATGCTTGTGAGGATTAATGAAAATTTAACAAACCCCCAAATACCCAGCTACCATGCCTTCTTCATGTATTCTTGCAGCTTTAGAATATACCCTGCACAAAAATGGCCCCATACTGGATTGACCACATGGGATAATTGATACATAGAAAAGCACCTTGCTTTTTAAAGGGTAAACATATTGTGTACTGTACTCTTCTGAATAGTCAGAAGTAGCTTGTTAATATCACTAGAAAAATGTGAATTTTTTGTTAATCTGTGAATCCTAATTGTTATGCAGATGTGAATTTTATAGAGAATTTATATGTTTACAAGGCTGCTTGGGCTGTCAAGAAGAACTTCATTTGAAATGGTGTTTTTGGAGTACCACCATAGGGGCATTGTCTTCCTTTAAATAAATGATTGTATCATCATTGCATTAAGCAAGGATTACAGAAACCTGGACTTTTTCAAGATAAGAAGAGGAGTTATTTTTTTATACCCTGCTTTTTTCTACCATAAGGAGTCTCAGACCAGCTTACAGTTGCCTTTCCCTCCTCACACCAGGTACCTTTGTGAGGTAGGTACGGCTGGGAGAAAGCTGTGACTGGCCCAAAGTCACTCATCAGGCTTCATGTGGAAGCATACAATCAATCAAACTCAATTTTCCATATTAGAGTCCACCACTATTAACCACTACACCACGCTGACTCAGAAAGCAGGGCATGATATGCTTTGAAATCATGACACTCCCTTACAGTTAGTCCAGCTATTGGTCTGTCAGGGTCAGTATTGTCTGCTCTGACTGGTAGTGGCTGTCCAGTATCTTGGGTAGAGGTCTTTCACATCATCTTCTTTTGGTCCTTTTAACTGGAGATGCTGAACATTGAGCCTGGGACCCAGTGCCGGATTAAACCCTGTGGAGGCCCCTAGGCAGTCAAAATCTCGAGGGAGCCTTCGCAGATTATCTCCTAATATCTCCTGCAGGGACCTTCTCAAAAGTTCCTTTGACAAACCTGTGGGGGGGAGGCAGAAAAAGGCAAACAGGCCCAGGGCCCCTAAAGATGTGGGGGCCCATAGGTCAGTGCCTACTTGTTAATTGATCCCTGCTGGGACTTTCTGTATGCAAAGCAGACCAGACAGCACTGAGTTACAGCCTGACCCCATTAATGCTTTGCACCATGGCTCTAATCATGCACTGCACAGAGAACGTGTGTGGAAAAAGGAAACGCCTGCAGGTTGTCCAACTGTCTAATGATCTGATCTCATTCTGCCATGTATTTTTAATGAAGTACTTCATCTTGTCTCTTCTGCAGGCTATTGTAGCTGTCTTTTTGGTGTACAATAGATTTTGCTTGTTATAAGCACAAACTTGACTTTGGAAATTAATCAAATGGCAAAACTTTGTACTGTATTGGATTGTCATTGACTTGTCTATTGAAGGATTGTGTGTAAATGTATACTGGACATTCAAAACACAATTTGTCAATAAAAATTAGTTTCTATTTGTGGTGCTTGGATTGAAGCATGGAGATGAACTATTAGTTCTACAGCATGTTATTACACAGGTGGCATTTTATTTCTTTAATTACCACATGTTTATCTTGCCTTTCCATATGGTAGCATACATACAGCTGTCCTTACCACAGTCCTGTAAAGTAACTCAGGCTCAGGGAAACAAAGATTTCTCCAAGACCACCCAGTGAGTTTTATGGTTGTCTGGGTATTCCAAGCTCAGCACTGTCCATTATACATGTTTTTGATTTTACACCAAGCAGAATTTTTCATTCACAGTAGCTGCCATGTGCTGAATATCAGTATAATGTTAGTAAATTCCATTGTAGTGACAGTGCTAGGCTAGCCATGGAGATTATTGTTATTGGAGCATCCTGTGCCTGCCAAGGGAGGTAGAACCCCACAGCAGAAACTGCCCTTGGTCCCACCACAACTCACACATCTTGTATACTCTAGCATTTGGTTGCAACATCAACCATTCTCCATTGTACTACACAAGAACTTGTGCTCATGTAGTTATCAGTCATCAGAAAGAAAGCCCTGTTTGAATTCAGTGGGACCTGCGCAGGTATAAACATATTTAACAGGATGTTGCAAAGTGATCGACATGGTATATAAAATGTCCTGCACTGATTGATGTTAACAATCAACAGATCTTGAAACTATGAAAGAAGTTCCTGAGGGCAGTAAAATGGCAAATGATCTACTAATTATTTAAAAAATAAAAATGAGATAACTCAATCAGGAAGTTTGGAACAAAGGATAAGAGATAACAAGGCATTTCTCAAGGCTTCTCCTATTCTTTACCAGCTGGTTTATCAGAGCTGAGTAAAGGAAGGGAGACTTCATTTGGTTATAGCTGGTTCTACAGTAGAAACAATGAAGCTGAAGATTCTAAGCGAGAGAAGAAAGTCAGATTAGTAGGGTTTTAGTATAAAGACTAGTGTTTAATTGTATTATTTTTATGCCAGTCATGTATGTGGTACTTACATAGACAGTCTGCTGCAATCCGGAAAAGGAGATCCATGTTCACAACTTTAGCACTCTGTAGAATTCATCTAGTCTCCCATGCATATGTTTGAGCTCTATGTAGAAATATCACAGACTCTAGCGATTGCATTTCGTAACCTGTTGACCCTGCTATGTTCCCATGTGTATGCTAAGAAATAAGCCCTATTTAAATCCATTGGAGCTTACTAAAGTATAAACATGTTAGGGTTATATTGACTGTCTGTGAAGAGACTTGTCAGACTTAGTACACTGGATGATGTGGACAAAAGATGATACCACAATAAGCCTGCTTGTCTTTTAGGTACCAAAAGACTGTTTTGTGTTATGTCTAACACAGCTACTGCATCCCAATCTGAGGCTGTTAGTATATATGAAGTATGACTAGAGCTTCATCATCATGATCCTTATCTAGCAAGATTGCAATCTAATACAAAACCAGAGTATTAAGATTTCCTGCTCTGCAATATAAATTAAGAGGAAACAAGGAACACTCGGTGGTACCTGGCTAATAGGAACACAGTAATAACACAAGACCAGGAAATATCTTTTGAGGAAGAGCCAGCCATGTGTAGTATTTGATCTGTCAGGGGTTGTCTAGTATGTTGTAATTACTTGATGGCTGATTCTTGGCTTATTCAAAAATGGCTCTGATTGTATTTCAGGTTGTTCAGACATAAGTCAGTGCAAGGAAGCAAAGCCATGACAGACTAGTTTACCCTTAGTGCTTAGGGATCAGCTGCCCTGAGCCCTTTAGGGGAGGGCAGGATATAAATTTGATAAAATAAAAGCCCTCCCAACACAGCTCCACCGACACACAATCAGGACACAGGCATAAGCCTGCTCTGCTGAGCTGATGTCATGCTCTGTGACTCCTCACAACTCACAGACGATAGGGAGCCAGGATGGGTAACCATCATGGATTCTTGCTGTGTTTGGAAGGAAGGGGGGATGGGCATGGCATCACCAGAGACTGATTTCTGTGTCCATCATTCCCACCAAAGTGGGGAAAATAGAAGATGGATTCCTCTTGGGCTTCATGTGAAGGCTTTATTCTGCTGTTTTCCTACTTGTTATTGCATACGATATATAGTAGGGTCATGCTAAACGAGGGACCTTTTTATTCTGTTAAGTACTGAAGGGCTTGATAATGATATTCACCTTTGTTCTTGCAACAGCGAGATAGATGTAGAACAATGGCCCTGTTCTGTCATTTAAGGAAAATGAAGGGGGGGGGGGAATCTATGATGATTCATCATAGTTGGTGGTATGCTTCAAATCTTTTCTCTGTTTTTAAAAAGAGTAAAGCAAAGGTGGAGATAAGCCTTGGGAGACATTCCTGATATCACTGAGCTTTTAAAAGCAAACTGTAAGCAATAGAACAAATTATTCTGATTTCAAAGTTCAGTGCACTTGATTTAAATTTTCTATCATTTTGCAAAACAAGATTTTTTTTCCTGCATCCCATCCCTGCCTCTTTCCCATATGCATATTCACTACCTTCCTTGTCTCCATCATCCAACAGTGACTTCAAGTCCATACATTTATGCTAAAATCAATATTTAAGGTACCACAGTGCTCTTTGTTGATTTTTTGTCATTCGCAAGAGCAGTCAAATCTGCTGTGATGTATCTTTACATCTTGCCTCAGGCAAAGGCTAGTAATAAGCTTCAAATATAAGGAGCAATTCAATTGTGGGGGAGTGGGTGTTCCATTGCCTAACCTCAGTTTCAAGCATAATAATTTTTTTCCTCTGTCACAACTTTATCTTACCATTGTTCCAAGGAGCTTAAGGTAGCATGACTCATTCTCCTGTCTACCATTTTATCTTCACAACAACCTTGTGACGCAAGTACAGCTGAGAGAGACATCTGGCCCTATGGTCTCCCCTCAAGGAAAAATAGGAAAATTCCATGCCCAGTATTTTATAATAGATCAGCAAGGTCTTTTAACATCTGCCATGAACTCTGTTTTCATACCAGAATACTGTAGTAAGGCAAGTGATTGGACCGGGGAGTGGGGGGGCTGACCCTTGGGAGGGTGCACCTATAATAGGTGTCTCTGCTAATACATTGCTTAGACCAGTTAGGCGTTCAATGTGCAAGGAGAATGTTGGGTTTGTACACACAGTGGGTTTGTACACACAGTTCACTGATTTGGGATAGCACTAGTCTGTTGGAAACATTTTGTTCAGTTGCACAGTCAAGCCCAACTCTTTGCGACCCCATGGACAAAGTCACGCCAGGCCCTCCTATCTTCCACCATCCTCTGAAGTCTGCTCAAATTCGTGTTAGTTACATCAGTAACGCTGTCCAGCCATCTCATCTTTTGCCGTCCCCTTTGGAAACATACAATCTTGCATACTCCTGGCAGTTGTTCATGTTTACCTGAGAAGATCTTTCCCTCTCAGTTCAAAAAATTAAGGCCATTGGGGTAGTTTGATTGCTCTGCTATAGACTTTTCAAAATGCAGAGCAGGACTCTTGCAAAAGCATCCAGCCTCAACAAAGTCCTTATCTGATACCTTCCAGTATTATGAAGAAGAGATTGGATTTATAACCTGCCATATACTCTGAATCTCAGAGTCCCAGAGCGGTCACAATCTCCTTTACCTTCCCCCCACACACACACACACAACAGACACCTTGTAAGGTAGGTGGTAGGGATGTGCAAAAAAAAAAAAAAAAATTCGGTATTGCACGGATTCGGAAGTATACGGGGGGGGGGGAATTCAGAATCCCCACATGCTCCCGAATACCGCATTCGGAATAGCCGCATATACGGTAGATGCGCGGCTATTTCCGAATATACGGCCCTATTATACCCTATGGGCCATTGAAATCAAAGGCAAATAGGGTATATTTGAAGCTGCCTGGAGGGGAGGGGGTTTGAGGGAGAGCCCCCAAATTTGCAGGAGATCTGCAGGGGACTCTCACCTCCAACCCCCCCAAGTCCCCAAAAGATTGGGCCAGGGGATCCCATTCCAGGGGCACCCAAAGAGGGTGCCCCTATTCCATGATCATACCCTATGGTCCATTGAAATCAATGGCAACATAGGGCATAATTAGAGGCTACTGGGGGGCAGGGGGTTTGAGGGAGAGCCCCCAAATTTGCAGAGGACCTGCAGGGGACTCTCCCCTCCAACCCCTTTAAGTCCCAAAAAGATTGGGCCAGGGGATCCCATTCCAGGGGCACCCAAAGAGGGTACCCCTATTCCATCATTATACCCTATGAGCCATTGAAATCAATGGCAACATAGGGCATAATTAGAGGCTACTGGGGGACAGGGGGTTTGAGGGAGAGCCCCAAAAACTGCAGGAAACCCGCAGGGGACTCTCCCCTACAAACCCCCCAAGTCCCAAAAAGATTGGGCCAGGGGTCCCTGTCTTTGGGCTCCCCAAAAGGCCCATTGCCAACAATGATGGGGAAAGCCCAATTAGCCACTTCCTCCACTACAATTGCTGTGGGGAAAGTGGCTCTGGTTTGAGGGAGAGGCCCCAAACTGCAGGGCAGCTTCAGGGGACTCCCCAGCATGCAACCCCCCTGGCCCAAAAAGATGACACCCATCTGTGGGCACCCCAAAAGGAACACTGCTCCCAATGGTGAGAAAAAACCAATTAGAGCCACTTCCTCACTGTAATTGTCGTGGGGAAAGCGGCTCTGGGGAGCAGGGGGTTTTGAGGAGAGCCCCCCAAACTGCTGTGCAGCTTCAGGGCACTGTCCCACACAAAACCCACACGGCCAAAAAAAAATTGGACCAGGGGGTCCAATTCCTGGGGCACCCAAAGCCAAACCTAACTTCACACCAGAGAATCTCTATGGGACCCAAATGCACTACATCCCTCTATCTACTCTATGAACCCTGCAGGCCTGGAACCAATGTAAACCCAGTTGCCAACGTCACTACCACACAAAACACAATCTGCTCAAGGTCTGCTCTGCAGAGACCTGGCTGCAGCAAACCCAGATGCCAGCTCTCCAGCCCTGCCCCAAACAACACGGGGAGAGCTGGCCAACCACAACAAGCCTGCTGGCTCTGGGTCTCTCACTCAGGTGCCAGCTTCCCTGCCAAAGAACACACAATCTACAGATGCCAGCTCTCCAGCCCTGCCCTAAACAACACGGGGAGAGCTGGGCAACCACAACAAGCCTGCTGGCTCTGGGTCTCTCACCCAGGTGCCAGCTTCCCTGCCACAGAACACATAATCTACAGATGCCAGCTCTCCAGCCCTGCCCCAAACAACACAACTCTAGTCTCAAACAAGAGAAGTGGTGGACCACCACACCTAGCTCCACATCATTCTGTATCTGACACAAAGCAAGAAGCATTTTGACTTACCTTGAGTGATAGATGGTTGACTGGTCCCGGCTCTTTCGCGTTACCCAGGGTGCACCATGAGGAGGCGAGCCAGAATTGCACCCCAAATGAGGAAGATCACTGGGAGGGCCTCAGATTATGTGAGAGGAAGGCAACCATTCCTTCTCTCTCAGCTCAGCAGTAACACACCAGCATCACTGTCCCATTAGAGGGACCTCAGCATTGGTATGGCTGCTGGCTGCCTGTCATCATCACTGGCACCTCCCTCTTTCTTCCTCCTGCCCCTGAAAAAAAACTGGGTGGGTTATCCTGGCTGGGCCTGTGGGTGCTGTCGGTTACAGTTGGGGGCTGCAATGGCCCTTTCAGTATTATTAGGTATGTGTGGATGGAGGACTGGAGAAATTTGGATCGCTTTGCAGTTTTTAAACCAGCATTCACTTTTGGTTTGGGGAGGGATGGGGGGGGGGGATGCACTGCCAATCAATTTGTGAGTGAGTTTTTGGGCTGTCTTTGGACTCTAGTCAATTTTTATTGGAGGAGCGTTTTACAACCACGTTCCAAGTGTGGGCCAAGAGAGGATGCAGGCACAAGTAGGTGCTCACTTCATTCACTCTCAAAATCCATGTTCGGGGAGCCGAACATTGGCAAGTTGACCTTCAGGAAGACCAACTGCTCAACTGCCCAGGGTTGCATGCGGTTGCGATGTGGGCAGACAATGTCGCCCATATGTGAAAAGACGCGCTTGCTCTGCACGCTCGTCGGTGGGCAGGAGAGGAACGCCTTGGCCACGGAGGAGAGGGCCGGCCAGACCCCCTCCTTCATGACCCAGTAGTCCAAAAGAGACGCTTCCTGCGGCTCGAGGGGCTCAAAAAGATAGTCCCTCACCATTGCAGCACCCGTCTTCGCTCTCAGTGCCCTACCGCTCCTAGAGGGGCCAACGACCCGCCCGATGAATGTCACCTCAGCACTCTTCGTGGCGTGAGTCTGGGGGGAAACACTGCCTAGCTGGGGAGGCTGGGGATGAACAACAGCAGCGGAAGTCGCAGATGAGCTGCTTCCACCCCCCTCCTGCTCAACTACCGGCACTGGGCCCCCCCTGACTCTGGAACGCTCGACCTTCTGGGAGAGCTCGTCTCGCCAGCGATCGAGCTCATTGGCCCGCTCGGCGACTGTGCCCTTAAGGCGCGGGTCTAACATGGTCGCCATCATGTAGACCTTATCCTGGGTGAAAGTCTGAAAGCGGGCCTCAAGCCCTTCCTGCAGCCTAACAACCAGGGCGCGCACCACTGTACGAACGTCTCCACGGCCTTGAGCTGGCACTAGAAATGAGGCCAGGTCCTCACGGGCCATCTGGACCATGGGGACGACCAATGCGATGCTCGCCGTGTCAGACGAGAGCATTTCTGTGTAGGTCTTGAAAGGCCCAAGAACCTCCACAGTCTGAAAAATGACCACCCAATCCTCTTGGGTGAGACGGTTCTCATCCCGAAAGACCCTCGTCTCAGAGACAAAGGCATCCAGGGCTGCTCTCTGCTCCACCATGAGCTCCAGCATGGCACAGGTGGAGTTCCAGCGTGTGCTGACGGCACCGATCAGACGCCTATCAGTGTCTGTTTCTCACGCAGCCGATACGAGTCCGTATTGCTGCGTGAGAAGTGACCCGTGATGTGCCGACATTTCTGGAGCAGAAGTCTGTACTCATGGGTCGTGGCTAGATACAGACGATCCTGGCTTTTCGTCTGTCCCAATGCGTCCTTAACCACGAGGTGGAGAAGGTGGGACACGCAAGGAAGGCGTTTTAGGCCCTGACGCTGGACAGCCGCCTTGATGTTGGAGCCACCACCAGTCACCACGAAGCCCTTGGCGACGTCCCCGCTGCCTACCCAGCCCTCTAACTGCCGTGAGAGGATGGCTCTGAGAGTCTCCGCCGTGTGCGGCGCGTCGACTGCTTCGGCGTGCAGCAAGGCCCAGCGATAGCTGGCCCGGCGGCCCTGACCCTGCTTGTCACTACTGCCACCCCCACCCTGCAGCTCTCTGGGTTGCCACCAATGTGCAGTCAGGGAGAGATACCCCTCGAATGCATGTTGGGAGGTCCAGATATCTGAGGTGAAATGAACAGTCCCCCCGGCAGCACGGGACAAATGCTCCTTCACCACAGATCTGGTCGCCCTGAAAACAGCTGGCACAATGGTCCTGCTAAGGGTGGTTCTAGCAGGAACTTTGTACCAGGGCGCCAGGTACTCCCTCAACCCTCGCACCCCAGGATTCTCAACCACTGAAAATGGAAGCCCATGGGCGACCGACCTGGCAAGGTTCCAGGTGATCACCCTCCTGCCGTGCCTGATTCCCCCTCTTGGCACAGAGGTGCCAACCCTACCAAACATCTCAGGCAGAGATGCCTGGTGTCCCTGTTCTCCCATGGAACACTCCTGGAGAGTGGAGGTAGTCGCGATGGGATGGACCTCCTGGCTGGGTGGTGTTGTTGGCCGCTTGGACAACACAGCACCAGCCTGCTTCTCCCCCTTAAGAAGCACCCCTGGGTGGTGCTTCCGCAGGTGATTCCGCATCTCCCCCCGAGTCAGGTGGGCAGGGTCCCGCCCACGACTGATCCAGGCCCTGCACAGCTGGCACTGCGCATAGCGTGGATCCTCCATAAGTTGGAAATGCTTCCATACTTCGGAGGTGAACGGATGCCCAAACTGACTGGCAGGTTGGGTGTCCAGAGCCACCTCCTTTGAGCTGCTCAGGGCAGACACATTGTGTCTCGGGGTGGCAGGAGGGGCTGGCCGCCGGGGGGAAGTGGGCGGAGATGGAGGCACCTCGTGTGTCTCCATCTCTTCCCCCTCCACCCCATGCGGCCTCCCCTCCTGGCCATCCCCTGAAGGACTGCTGGTGCCCGAAGGAACCGAAGAAGGGGGCTGGTCCTCCTCAACCAGCTTCTTCTCCAGCTCCTGCATGACACTCTGCACCCTCCTTGGGGTGATCGTTTTGGACAGAAAACTGTCCCCAAAGCTCATCTCCAAGGAGGGCTGCTCTTGCTGCCCCTCCTCCGGCTGCTTAGGCTGAGCGACATCAGCTGGAGGAGAGACTGCCCGAGCAGCAGACCCCTGCGCAGTGCCAGCACCTAATGGCACCTCTGCTGGGGGCACCCCAGCAGCAGCCTCGATGAAGGGCCCAAGGTGGGCCTTCTTCTTCATCACACTCTGGCCAGAGGTCGGAGTGCTGGAAAGTGGCTGTGGAGTGGCCCTACGCACAGGTGGGGGGGAGACCTGGGTCCTCCCCCTCCCCTCCACCCCTCTAGTCTTCTCCTTGGCCTTGCCCCCAGGGCCCCTCTTCTGCTGCCTGTCACTCATGTCACCCTTGGCCAGTCTCACAGAACGTGAACTGAGAGTGGGGTTTTTTACAAACCTAACTCACTGCACTGTACCCTGAACCAACAGGTGCCCTGACTTCTTTTTAAAAACCCTCCCACCAAAGCTTGTTTATTTGTTTTTTTGGTCCCTAACCCGTCCTTCTTTGGGTTGGGGTAGTAGTCTGGTAAAGTTTAGGAGACTAGGTGATCCTGCCTCTACCTGGCTACAGTTTTTAAAAGGCTACCTTGAGATGAAGGCAATCCTTGTTATATCCTCCTAGTTAAACTTCTCCTAGCTAGATCTTGGGACAAACCTGATTTCCTTGCAAACTAGAAATCAGTTATCCCCTATAACTTGAGAGAAGCTGTGGTTTACCCTATAGAAATCTAAGGATGCACCAGCTTTCAGTGGCTGAAAGCCAGATGCACCGCTGCTGCAACCCTAGTCTCTTTAAAAGGGAGCCTGATGTGGCCTAGTAGTCACGCTGCCTTTTATGAGAAACCTAAAATCTTTTTAAAGCACCCCTATCTGGCCTACTTGAATTGTGAAAGGAGAAAAAGCCCTAAACTGGATTAATTTTGTTTTAAATTTCAAAAAAACACAATCCCTAAAAACACCCTTATTAGTGGGGCAGCCTATTTAGTGGCCCTAGCCAAACCGAGAGCACACTCAGATTCCAAAAATCACTCTATAACAACAAGAAAGTGACCCAGCCCACACACACCCTCGCCAACCCCCACACCAACCAGAGGTAATTTTAAAAAACCAAACCAATCACAAAAGGCCAAGCAACTCAAGTGTTAAAAAAGTGGCCTTTTCACCAATAAGAAAGCTCAGGCCAAATCAGTCAACAACACCCCCACCCCCAGTCCCCCACCCCCAAACCAGGAAAAGGGACAACAGGAAAAAAGGCAACTCAAGTGTTTAAAAAGTGGCCTTTCACCAATAAGAAAACTCAGGCCAAATCAGTCAACAACACCCCCACCCCTAAAACCAGAACCAGGAAAAGGTGGACAAAAGTGGCCTTTTAAACAATGAAAATTAGGCAAACAGCACCCCCCCCCAATAACCTGAAGAGAAAAGTAACAGCAGCAGCACAACACAGCAGCAACAAATCAAACACTGAATACTTTTAAAACAGTAAAAAACTCAACTTTTAACAATACAGGAACTTTGCCAAACCCCCCCCCCCCAAAAAAAAAAACCCTTCACCCTAACCCCAAGAAATCCAAGCCACCCAAATCAGGAGAAGTAAAAGGACACTGCACTTTTAAAAGTCCTCTCACTAAATTAAGATATGGGCAAATTAGCAACCCCACCCCAGGCCCCCACCCCCAGCAGAACCTAACCCCAACCCCAAATAGGCTACCCACCCAGTACTCACCCACCCAAATCTGGATAAGTAAAGGGACTCTAATCCTTTTACCAACAAAAACTAAAACAAGAACCCCAAAACTGTCTTACCTTGTCTTCTCTACTCCAGGGAAGTCTGGTAAGGCTGACTGAGAGAGCAGCAGGCAGCAGCTGAAGCCAAGGGCCAGCCAGCAGCAGCACAATCTCTCACACCAACCAACATACACCAACACAGCAGCAATGGAGGAGTCCAGCCAGGAAGACTCCTTAAAAAGGTTCTCTGGCCCTACAGAGAGCAATTTCAAAAAATAGCACTGCTCTCTGATTGGCCAAACAACAGTGCTTACTTGGATACCCAAGTAAGCAAAAGATCAAAATAACAACAATGTAGCTGATGGCTACACAACAGCTACACAACAGCCCTGCAAAGCATGCATTTGCAATGCATTTTGCAAATGCATGCTTTGGATTGGCTGCTGGGGCTCCTCTTCCCCCTCCCCCCCCTGATCCCAGGGAGGCTATGGGAGAGGCGGGAAGAGGCTACTAAAGGCGGGAAAGTAGGCAAGCAGCTCCCCTGAGGCTGCAGAAGCTACTGTCCCGCCTTTTGCATTGACAGCCGTATACTTCCGAATAGCTATTCAGCAGTATACAGTGAGCCGTATTTGGCTGCCGCATAATGGGCTTCAATGGGAATCGGCTACAGCCGATTCTGTATACAGCCGAATCAGTGGTGATTCGCCTGTATATACGGTTCGGCCGAACCGAATGCACACCCCTAGTAGGTGAGGCTGAGAGAGCTCTTACAGCAGCTGCCCTTTCAAGGACAACTCCTGCAAGAGGTATGGCTGACCCAAGGCCATTCCAGCAGGTGCAAGTGGAGGAGTAGGGAATCAAACACAGTTCCCCCAGATAAGAGTCCACACACTTAACCACTACACCAAACTGGCTATTACACAGAACTCAGCCAGCACCCTCAGTCCCAGGCATATCACAGCAATCAAGCCACATTCCTATCTGAGTGCATATAGCTTCATGACCACTGGAACCTTTTAATTCAGAATCAGATATTCAGGTTGTGTGTCACTAGCCTTTTAAAATAATGGTTTGCATGTTAACGTATTTAAAACAAAGTCAAGGCATTTCAACAAACCATGTAAAAGAAAACAAATCTTCCCCAAAACAAATAATATTAATAACAGTTCCCCCGCTCCCTTGACTCTGAATTATTTAAAGGCACAGCAATCTACCAGGGAAGCTGCAAGTTACTGCCCTTCCCTCTTATTGACCTCAATGTGTCTGAAATTTAGCTATGATGCCTAATAGTCAAAAGGGTGCTTAGAATCTTCTTTTGGCAAGTTAGGCTCATTTTTAACATACAACCTCACTGGTGAAACATTAAGCTCAGTTCTATGCATTACACACACACACAGAGGCTTTTATGCAAACACTTTCCTAAAAATAAGGTCTGTTATAGTATGCCGTGAGCACTCGGGGGTTCTTGTAGAATCAAAACCAACCAGATATTTCTGGGAAATCTCAACTGTAGATTGGTGGAAGGTGATTCAATTACACTGATTAATCAACTTAAGCACCTTAAACAGGTGCTTAAACAGGTAAGCAAACCTGGTTTTAGCTGAACATTGTTTTATCTAGCCAAAATCCAGTGCATAGTTTTACCATTAAACATTTGCTTTCCTTGCTCTTTCTTTCAGTGTGCTAGGCCACAACCAGAAATGAACATTTGTGAGCGCCCTCTGCTCAGATTATACAGCAAGTATTTTAAATGGGGCAATTAATTAATTTAAATATGTATACTACACTGTCCCAGTCATTGAAGAGCAGCTCAATAAGGTTTACAAAAGCAAGTGTAAATCATGCTGCACAAATGTATTAAAAACATACAAAAAGATACAAAACTACTCCAAATACATTTCTGCAGCACTAACAACACTTCTCAAACATTATTTCCGTTCAAATGCCTTTCAGAACTTCTTTTAAAAAGGCAGCTTTGCAATGTGTCTGGAACTGCCATAGCCAAGAAAGAGCATGCATGAGGCATCCATGAATGTCATAGGATGGGACATTTCTGCGAAGATTTATACCAGGGGTGGCCAAACTGAGGCTTGGGAGCCACGTGTGGCTCTTTCACACATACTGTGTGGCTCTCAAAGCCCCCACTGCCCTGTTGGCCAGCTTGGAGAAGGCATTTGTCTCTTTAAATCACTTCAGGCCAAGCCAGCTGGTGGCTTGGAGAACGTATTTAAAGTTAAAGCTGCTTTCTTTCCACCTCTCCCTCCTCTCACCCCATCTATTTTTCCCCCCTATCTTCCCTCCATCCAACATCTGACATTCATGTCTTGAGGCTCTCAAACATCTGATTCTATGTGGCTCTTATGTTAAACAAGTTTGGCCACTTGTTGATCTATACTTATGCACGGGATCATATTGGGAGAGACAGAATTGTGTGTGTTGTATGCCATCAAGTTGCTTCTGAGTTATGGAGATCCTATGAATTAATGGCCTAAAAGAAATGCCTATCATTGACAGCTTGAAAGCTGGGGTTTCTTTTATTGAGTCAATCCATCTCCTATTAGGTCTTCCTCTTCTTCTACTTTGTTCAACTTTTCCTAGCATTATTGTCTTTCTAGTAAGATGTCTTCTCACGATGAGAGACAGACAAAATACATTGAGTCAAAGGGAAGTTCAACATAGGCGTATCTTAAAGCTTGTCTGCATGTAAGAAAATAGGAGGTGAACAGTACTGGTAGCTTGCCTCTTCCTGATTCACCACCACATTTATTTCATATGTAGAAGAGAGAGAGATAAATGATCACACACTATTTGTGCTAAGGTCTCCCTATGCCAATACAAACCTACTCTGGTTAGTGAAAATTAGAACACTTAAGAATCTGCTATCAGCCAATTATTTGCTGTCATGTATTTCTGAGTGGTAAAGCTGCAGAGTGGTAAAGCTGCAGTGCTGCAGTCTGAACTCTCTGCTCATGATCTGAGTTCGATCCCCGTGGAAGCTAGGTTCAGGTTGCCGGCTCAGGTTGACTCAGCCTTCCATCCTTCCGAGGTTGGTAAAATTAGTACCCAGCTTGCTGGGGGGAAAGTAGATTACTGGGGAAGGCAATGGCAAACCACCCTGTAAAAAGTCTGCCGTGAAAACGTTGTGAAAGCAATGTCACCCCAGAGTTGGAAATGACTGGTGCTTGCACAGGGGACTACCTTTACCTTTTTTTATGTCTGGTTAGTGGCCCTCATTGGGCAGGAAGAGAAGAAAAACGCCAGCTGCCACTTGCTTCAGAGATGGGTAGTTGCTGCTATGTGGTATCACTGAGTGGTACACTTACTTTTATTAAAGCGCTATATGGAGAACATAATCTGCTACTGTTTATATGCCCTCCAACTTAATCTTCCAGTTTCTGATTTTCAGTTTTTACCTTATATCTTAAGTATTTTGCTTGGCATAAGTCTGTCAGAGATGGAACTGGATATCCTAGTTTTGCAAGTGTCCATTGAAGCAAATGTTTGTCTTACAAAGTGCATTCTGGGTCAGAGCAAAACTTTTAAATCTTTCTTTCTTTCTCTTGCTTCCTTCCTTCCTTTCCCAGGTGTATTTGTTCCAATTGTTCATATCGAGGACAGTCCCTATTTCCTGGTACATGCTCTTAATAAAATGCTGTCCCTGTTTTGGCCTCTGAAGAAATACAAGGGAAACTTTTTATAAATGGCATTACTGCGAATATACATGCACATGTGTGGCTATGCTTATTTATAGGGTATGAGTGGATCTTGATTGTAGTGTACAGGTATGTGTATGCAAATGCTTGTGGGCCATATCCCAGCTCCTTCTGCCTTGTATTTGCCTGATTCCGCTGGAAGCTCTTCTGGTTTTGCAAAACTGCAAAGAAAATGCAGAATGATTTTCCATTATGGTCTCCACACCCAGACAGACTGGTCTATCTGGGCCCAGAGACCTTAATGGAAAAATCCATTCCATGTTTTCCTTGCAACTTTGTCTGTGCTGCAATGCATTTCAGTGGAGTGGAGATCAAACAGTTTCACTTTTGCAGCATTTATGGCCAGTTAAACTTCCTTGCAAATAAAGGGTTGATGCTTTGAGCCAGCATTGTCTCTGCTGAATGGACCTGAGAACTAGTGCCTAGTGAGTACTCTAACCTTGGAGCCCACAGCCTGGTCGAAAGCCAAACTGGAATGGATCCAGGCCATGGGACGGTCTGGCTACCTATTGTGTTCCAAGTCCATTTCAAGGTGTTGGTATTGACCTTTAAAGCCCTCTATGGTCAGGGGCCTGTCTATCTGCGGGGGGCCTTTCTCCACATGGTCCCCGGAGAGCACTGCATTCAGGGACAAAAAATCTATTGTCCATCCCTGAACCAAAGGAGGCTAGGTTGCGGCTGACACAAGCTAGGGCCTTCTTGGTGGCAGCACCAGAATTGTGGAATGCTCTCTGGAAGGCCATAAGGGACCTGCAGGATCTCTCTACTTTCTGCAGGGCCTGTAAGACCGAACTGTTTTGACAGGCCTTTGAGATCTAACTGGGAGAGAGTTGCCACCCTACATCATTATAGAGTACCATATGATCACCGCTTATATTATATTGTAGTGATACAGCACCATGAAATGAAATGTTTTTTTAAATAATTTTAAACTGTAGCTATTTTTTATTGGTTTTTAATTTGTAAAAATGAATGTTGTTAGCTGCCCTGAATCCACTTGTGGAGAGGGAGGGATAGAAATTTAAAGTAATAAATAAATAATAAAGATTATTAGTGTAATACAACTAAAGTTTACATTGCATTTAGGGTTGCCAGCCTCCAGGTGGGGCCTGGGGATCTCCTTCTTTTACAACTGATCTCCAGCTGGCAGAGATCAGCTCTCCTGGAGAAAATGTAATCTGTATTTACATGTATATACATGTGTGTGTATACACACACAAACACACATTTTGCAAAAGTTTTAATTGCACATTGTTCTACTTATGTATTTTTTAAATTGTTATTTATTTCTTATAAAAATTAAATGATAGCCTCATAGTTGTGGGTGGACCCCCAATGTCTCCTGGC
Source organism: Heteronotia binoei (assembly GCF_032191835.1). NCBI lineage: Eukaryota > Metazoa > Chordata > Lepidosauria > Squamata > Gekkonidae > Heteronotia > Heteronotia binoei. The sequence continues at coordinate 226,119,534 of NC_083223.1, read as the reverse complement.
AACCAATATTTTTAGAGGCAGTCTGCCACTGCATGTTGGCTTACTTTATTTGGCTTGCCTTGCCATTAACCACACCTTTTCTGCAAATAAAACGCATGCAAAAGAGCGGGAGGATAAACATGTAAGCGAAGTGATTCCAATGTCTTTCCGCTTGCCCTCAGCAGTCCTACATTCTTTTAATTTTCCTTTCCCCCCTGATGCCTGCTCTGCCTCTATCCGTGTGGATGCTGAAGAGGCGAGCATCTTTGTATGGCGTTCCGCATCGGTCGCACGCTTTTCTCCCCAACTGATGCTGCTTTTGTTGGGGGGGGGGGCTACTGGACCTCCCTCCAACGCCATGCAAAACACCACGGGGTCAAGCAGCTTCTTCTCGGTCTCCACCACGGGCGCGGTGACTCTTGTTTTGTTTTGGAAGCAGCTCTGCTCTTCTTTCCACAGCGCAGGCGCTAGCCCCAGCCGCAGCTGCAGCCAAGGTTGAGTGGGAGGAGGCTGCGGCCGCCTTCGCTTTGGTTCCACCCACTCAGCCCTGCTCGCTCCTCGCATCCCTTCGGAGCTCGGGAAGTAGCAGGAGGAGGGAAGAAAGCAGCAGCCTGCCCTCCGCGCGGAAGCAAAGCCGGGCGCTCCGCTTGCAAGGGCCCTTAAAGGCTGCCTGTATCCTCCTCCCTTGCAGCGCTCGCCGCTTGGCAAGCCGAGATGGCCGTTCCCCTGACCGACAGCGAGAAGAGGAAGCAGATAAGCGTGCGGGGCATCGCCGGGCTGGGGGATGTGGCCGAGATTCGGAAGAGCTTCAACCGGCATCTTCATTTCACGCTCGTCAAAGACAGGAACGTGGCCACCCCGCGGGATTATTATTTCGCTTTGGCACACACTGTCAGAGATCATTTGGTGGGACGTTGGATCCGGACGCAGCAGTATTATTATGAGAAGGACCCCAAGGTAAACGATGCCCCCAACGAGGGCATGCATCTCTCCCCCCCCCCGCCCCTTCCCAGAGTATTCCCGGTCTCATGAGTGCAAAGGCACACTAGGCGGCCTTGCCGGCTGGAAATTCCCCCTCTGCTGGAGATAGGGTGTTGTTTTTCCAGCTGCAGTTTCCTTTGCAGGGAAATTGTGCGCCAAAAACCTACCGGAGCGTGACGAGCGAGCAGGAATTCCCTGCCTTGGTCGTGTGGGTAGCAACAAACAGTATGCACTCCATGCTGAAATCAGTGGCAGCTCTCCCGCCAGTCTCCCCGCGTGCATTTCAAATTGATGTGGATTTACAGCCACGCTGATAATTGACGAGTTTAGCAGTTGTGACTGGCATGTTTGTCAAGGCCTGGAATTTAGAAGAGTGAGGGGCGCAGAAAGGCTGAATGGCAACACTTTCTGAATATTACTGTTCCTTCCTTCCCTGTGCCTTATGCTATGCCAAACAGCATTCCCCAGGACAGGCACAAGTCTCCTTATCGTTGAAGATAACTTGTACCTGGCCTGTACTACTTCAGGCTGCAGGTAGGACTCTCATGGTTGAATGATCTTTCACATTTAAAACAACTCTTAAGAACATAAGAGAAGCCATGTTGGATCAGGCCAATGGCTAATCCAGTCCAACACTCTGTGTCACACAGTGGCCAAAAAAGAAAGGAGGTTCACAAGTGGGGCTAGAAGCCCTTCCACTTTGCCCCCCCCCAAGCACCAAGAATACAGAGCATCACTGCCCCAGACAGTTCCAATAATATGCTGTGGCTAATAGCCACTAATGGACCTCTTCTCCATATTTTTATCCAAACCCCTCTTGAAGCTGGCTATGCTTGTAGCCACCACCACCTCCTGTGGCAGTGAATTCCACATGTTAATCACCCTTTGGGTGAAGAAGTACTTCCTTTTATCCATTCTAACCCTACTGCTCAGCAATTTCATTGAATGCCCATGAGTTCTTGTACTGTGAGAAAGGGAGAAAAGTACCTCTTTCTCTACTTTCTCCATCCCATGCATAATCTTGTAAACCTCTATCATGTCACCCCGCAGTCGACAGAGGCCCAAGCGTTTTAACCTTTCTTCATAGGGAAAGTGTTCCAAACCTTTAATCATTCTAGTTGCCCTTTTCTGCACTTTCCAATGCTGTAATATCCTTTTTGAGGTGCGGTGACCAGAATTGCACACAGTACTCCAAATGAGACCGCACCATCGATTTATAAAGGGACATTATGATACTGGCTGATTTATTTTCCATTCCCTTCCTAATAATTCCCAGCATGGCGCTGGCCTTTTTTATTGCATTCGCACACTGTCTTGACATTTTCAGTGAGTTATCTACAATGACCCCAAGATCTCTTTCTTGGTCAGTCTCTGCCAGTTCACAACCCATCAACTTGTATTTGTAGCTGGGATTTTTGGCCCCAATGTGCATTACTTTGCACTTGGCCACATTGAACCTCATCTGCCACGTTGACGTCCACTCATCCAGCCTCAACAGATCCCTTTGGAGTGCCTCACAATGCTCTCTGGTTCTTACCACCCTGAACAATGTAGTGTCATCTGCAAACTTAGCCACTTCACTGCTTACATTCAACTTCATATAATTAATGAACAAGTTAAAGAGCATGGGACCCGGTACTGAGCCTTGCAGCACCCCACTGCTTACCGTCTTCCAGTGCGAAGACTGCCCATTTATATTCACTCTCTGTTTCCTATTATTTCTTTTAACACATCACAGAGAAGGAGCTCCCCGGTGCCTTCCCCATAGCGCCTGCTGCAGAGGGCATGCTTGCGAAGGCTAAAGCCACTGGGGAGGCATTTAAAATTTCCAGCCAGAGCCATGGCAAGCCCAGGTGGAACTCCACTCCTGTGTGTTCCTGTCCCCAAAAGCCCTGCAGAAAACTAACAGGGGAGAAAACCCACCTGGAAATCTCCCTGAGAACTAGTTTTCTGTGGAGTAAAATTTTGTTTGTGGAAGAGCATTCACTTTAGGCAAAAGTGGTACAGTTGTGACACAGATTTACCATTTAATGAGAAACTAGGCCTAAATAATCAAGAACCAACTGAAATGATGTTCTGTTTTTGTTTTTAACATCTGTCACTTTACTGGGTCTGTGCCCTTGAAAGACATGAAGGCTTTCAGTTACATACATACGCCATCCAGCACCAAAGGAAATATCTGGGACCACAGATTTTGATGCTGTCCCTGTGTGCCTCACTCAAAAATGTAGGCAGTGTCTTTCTCTTTCCAAGCCATTTATTTACATGGATGAGAGAAGTGCCCCTGTAATTCTGACTTCCCAAGGTAGGTGCTCCTGTAATTCAGGCCTTTAGTGTTCCTCTGTTATTAGGCTGGCATTGAAAAGAAGAGAGAAGTTGGAGGGGTTGTTCATTGTTGATGTATGTCACTTTACTTTGGAAGTATTGGGAGGTCACAGGAATTAAGAGATTTGTTCCATACAGATTTGATTGAGTTCGAAATGCTTGTGCTGTGATATCAAAATGTTTTGAAAGTATGTTTTCTAACAAGCACACACTACCTTTGAAATGTTTATTGATGTGTTTGAGGGCATTTCATAAGAAAATAAAGATTACTTTGCTCAGTCAGTGAATCCACTTAGTCCAGTACTCTACCTCCATAAATGGCCACCCAGATATTCCTTGGGAACTGGGCCAGAGTAAGGCATGCTGAGGTTCTAACCTTTATCTAGAAACTCCATAGCTTTACTCCTCCCAAGGTCATCTATTAATTTTCAGTAATTTTTTTTCTATTTTGAGCTGCCTTATAATCCAAACCCCCAAGCTGTAGTTTACTTAACTTGTACATAAATCCAGCTATGCTTGGGAAATTCATAAGCCAGGGCATGGTAGAGGCAGTCATCCCTTTGGTTCATCTGCAGCATCTGGTAGTCAAAGACACACTGCCTCTCATCAGGGATGTTTGGTCTTATTGTCATGTGCTAGACTTTGATGCATCTGTCTGCCATGAATATGTCAGTATTAAGTGCCAATCGGTGCATTTTGTGACAAAGAATTCTAAAAATTATTGCATTATGCAAAGGGGATTTCCCCCTCCCACCTGTTTGTCTTGAACCTACCTGGCCAGACAGGTTCATTGGGTGACCCTGAATTCTACTGTTCTGGAGTGAAGATAATTTCTATTTGTTCTTTCCATACCATTAGGTTTTACTGCCCATTTCTCTACCTTCTTCTGCCCTACAGTAATAAGAACACAATTCATCATTTGGCATGTAGCTTAGAGGTCTCTGCCATCTGTCATCACAGTAGCAGGCAATTCCAGAAGAACAAGAATGCTTAAGGGAAAAGAACAAGGAATATTGCAAGGATAATAACGGAATATCTAAAAATTAGGTTCCATTCAGGGGCATTCTTGACAGTGAAGGACAAGTAGAGGGTATGATTAATAGAAGGGAGGGAAGCATACAGAAAACTGTATATGGGCAGGATGTAATGTAATGGTGTATATAATTTGTTTTCTGGAATTCAACCTACAGTATATCTGGGACAGCAACGTAACAGCTTTCATGCTCTTGTATTAACAAAAATAGGTTCTAAACAAAATGTCAGTGTACTGCATTTTGATGCACGTAGTGAAGGAGGTATCCAGATACTTCTCTGAGGTCACCACAAGTCAGCTGTATGACTTGACAAAAGGGTTGGAGGTGGGGTGGCTCTGTATGTCAGAGAGGGTATACAATGCAGCAAGACTGAGGTCAAAAAATTCGATTCCCTTCTGGAAATGCTTTGGGTTGAAATAGAGGGCCCAAAAGGAAATTTAACTATGGGAGTTTGCTATCGCCCACCAAATCAAAAGATAGAGGACGATAATAATATGACGGAAGGATTAAAGATAGCGACTAAACATAAAAACTGTGTCGTAATAGGTGAAGGTGTGAAGCGGAAACTGAAAGGAAAGGTAAATACAGTCAAAACCCTTGGGGAAGCTTGGAGGCTATTTAAAACTACAATCCTAGAAGCTCAGATAAAATATATACCACAAGTTAGGAAAGGCACAAACAGGTATAAGAGAAGGCCTGCATGGTTAACAACAAAGTAATGGAAGCTGTAAAAGGTAAGAAGGACTCCTTTAAGCAGTGGAAAGCTAGTCCAAATGAGATTAATAAAAGGGAACACAGGCTGTGGCAAATCAAATGCAAGACTGTGATCAGGCAGGCAAAAAGGGACTATGAGGAGCATATTGCAAAAAACATAAAGACCAACAATAAAAAATTCTTCAAATATATTAGAAGCAGGAAACCAGCCAGGGAGGCAGTGGGGCCCTTGGATGACCAAGGAGTCAAAGGATTACTGAAGGAGGATAGGGAAATGGCTGAGAAGCTGAATGCATTTTTTCCCTCCGTCTTCACTGTGGAAGATGAGAAGTGTTTGCCCGCTCCAGAGCCACTAATTTTGGAAGGGGTGCTGAAAGACCTGAGTCAGATTGAGAGACAAGAGAGGAGGTCCTACACCTGATAGACGAATTAAAAACTAATAAGTCACCAGGTCCGGATGGCATACATCCAAGAGTTCTTCAGGAACTCAAAGTTGAACTTGTGGATCTCCTGACAAAAATCTGTAATCTTTCATTAAAATCTGCCTCCGTTCTTGAGGACTGGAAGGTAGCAAATGTCACCCCCATCTTTAAAAAGGGTTCCAGAGGAGATCCGGGAAATTACAGGCCAGTCAGTCTGATTTCAATACTGGGAAAGTTGGTAGAAACCATTATCAAGGACAGAATGAGTAGGCACATTGATGGACACAAGTTATTGAGGAAGAATCAGCATGGGTTCTGTAAGGGAAGATCTTGCCTCACTAACCTGTTACAGTTCTTTGAGGGGGTGAACAAGCATGTGGACAAAGGGGATCCAATAGATGTTGTTTACCTTGACTTCCAGAAAGCTTTTGATAAAGTTCCTCATCAAAGGCTCCTTAGTAAGCTTGAGAGTCGTGGAGTAAAAGTACAGGTCCTCTAGCTGATCAAAAACTGGCTCATTAATAGGAAGCAGAGAGTGAGCATAAATTGGCAGTCTTCGCAGTGGAAGACGGTTACAATGGGGTGCCGCAGGGCTCAGTACTGGATCCCATGCTCTTTAACTTGTTCATTAATGATCTGGAGTTGGGAGTAAGCAGTGAAGTGGCCAAGTTTGCAGATGACACTAAATTGTTCAGGGTGGTGAGTGAAGAAAATTAAACATCTGTATGAAGCTGTCATTTGTATACATAGTTTCATCCAGGTAAGGGCACTCTACAGCTTACCACCACTAGTGAAAGGAAAGGTTTCTGTTCCAAAGAGCGTTTAATCTTAATTTTTAAATGGAGGAGACAAAAGAGAGAAAGGGACATAGATGAGCAAATATACTATGTAGTTAGGTTTCCTTTCTGTTGGGTATGAGGATTAAAAGAGGTGAAAGGAGGTTTTTGATTGAGAAGGGATTTTAAAGAAGAGGTGGATCTGCCATAAAATGTAGGCCACTGCAGATTGGAAGGAAGTGGATGAGATGCACAGTGAACACATGATGTTGCCTTACACTGAGTCAGACCATTTTTCTATCAAGGCCAGTTTTGTCTGATGGCAGAAGAATTGAACCTGTGGCCTTGTGCATGCTAACTGGATATCCTCCCTGTGAGCCACCATCTCTTCTAATATGTGAGTGGAATCTTGGATTTAGGGGCCTTGCTGGTGGGCAATTTGAGCCCTGGATTTCTAGTTGCTCTTTCTTAATGGAGGACAACTTGGCATCTTGTCACTTCTGCAGTACAGGGCTGGATTAGGTGTGGGGTAGGGGTGGTTGATGGAACAGCTGGGAGATTCCTTGCACCTTCTGTTTGCCTTTCAGCTGTCAGCTTCCTGGATGATCACTGGAAGGATTTTCAGCTTTCCTGCCAAAACTCAATTTTGAGTGCATTAATGCATTTAGGCCTCTAATACAGTACCATTATAAATCTTACATATATAATCAAGCCCCTAAATAAATAAAACTATCCTTCCAAATCTGTTACTCTTAAAGCTTTTCCAACTTTGTCCATAGGTAAAACATTTCAGGCTATACTTTTTTCCAGCAGCAGTGCAGAATGAACAAACTAACTGATGGATAGATGAAGTTTTTCATACTGTTTTCTGGAGAATGCTGTAGTTTTTCAGAAGCTTATTGGACATTCCTCAGGTAGCGGATAGTTGAATGGGCATGTTTCTCTGTAAAACAGCATGCCCACTAATGCCTGCCTTCTGCAGCATGCAATCTGCAGGGAAGTTCTGGGTGTGTACTGATGTCACACGAAAACCTTCAGGGGTCTGTTAGGACTACTCAGGTCTGGGTTCCCCTTAAAACATTCCTCCAAGGACTTGGTAACATACAAGAGTTCTTTGACAGAAAAGCTTACTCAGCCACATGATTCCTCTTTGGTGCTTCTGATAATATGCCAAAACTTCTCTGCGTTGTTTGAACTCTCAATCGCTGTTTTACACTTTCAGGATGGTGTAGAGGTTAGACTGTCAGAGCAGCATCTAGGCGATCCAAGTTAGAATCCTTGTTCTACCATGAAAGCTTATTGAATGACCTTCGGACAGTCACACACTCTTAGCCTAACTACCTCATAGGAGGATAAATGGAGGGGGAGAGAACAGTGTATGCCACTTTGGGTCCCCACTGGGGAGAAAGGCAGAGGATAAATGAAGCCAATAAATGAATAAATGCCATGTTGCAGGCATCATGTGATATATGAATGTGTGAATCCACCTTCAGCCAACATTAATACAGATTAAAAATTGGAATTATACTTGTTTATCTGACATTATGCAGCAGGAAAGATGATTTGTCATCTAAGTATCATATTTGAAGGGTTGTAGATCAGAAGATAGGAAGTTTGGGGACTTGAAATATTTGTCAAGAAGAAAACCATTATAGATTAGGGAACAGTTTCTGTTATTGTTTTCCAAGTGAAAGTGGGTAAGATTCCACACTTAGTGAACTCTTTGTAACAACGGCCACTCAGAATCTATCTGAGAATAGATTCAATGGAACAAAGCTATTAATATTTTTGAACTGGTGCCTCTTATCGCAACGGAACATATATGCTACATCATTCCTCTTACAAGAGTGGTGACAGAAAAAAGAGAAAGGAACATATTGCAACTACTTCACATTCTCAAAGCAAGATGGAACAGAGTTCAAGGAAATAAGCTGTGGTCATGTTAATTTGTTGCATTAAAAACAACAAAATAGTCTTGCAGCACCTTAAAAACTACCAGTTTTTCTGTATCTTAAGTGTATCTTACTAATCTATGACTTCAGCCCTTGGAGAGGCTATTATGTCATTTTGTACTTATTTTTTCAACCGTTGGTTAAGACTGAAGATGAAAGTCTGCCCAGAGCTTTAAAAGATGTTATGCAGCCATTTTATCCTCTTGCCACTCTTCAGCCCATGTTGCCAACTGGTCAGCCATTTTGTTGGTCTGTGGAATAAAGGGTGTATATTATAGTTTCCTGTTTAATATAGGAGCTGCTTAGTTTATTCTTTAATCATTCCCAGATTGAATTCTGAGCTCTCAGTACTTGCAGTTTAAATGAAGGGAGGACAAATTTATGTAATTATTTTCAAGAGTCTTGGGATCTATGAGTCACAAAATAGCAGCTTGGTAGGTGGAGCCAGTCACAAAATGGTGACTGGTCCAGAAATTACATTTCAGAACAGGTCTGTTCTCAGATAGGGAAGCCTTTCCTCTGCTGTTTTACCAAAGCAAATTACCCCCCAAATGGTAACTTGCCTTTTTTGAGTGGGAATATACAATATGTTTTCCATAACAGAGGCAAATAGTGGCATTGATGGAGAGGGAAAGAATCAAAAGCATGCCCCTTTCCCCTCCAGAGTAAGGTGCACATGAACAAGGAAGAGAAGCGGATGGGAATGGGTGTTGTTGCTTTCCCATGGAGAGCAAAGAAGCATTTGTGTATGCGCCGCTCACATCACAGAGGAGAAAAGCTACTGTGGTAGCTTTAAAGACAAGGAAAAGAAGATGACCGCTACAGCACTGGAGGAGGGGCAAAGAGCTACTTTTAATTGCTTGGCGAGTGATTGTTCATGCCCAAGTGACTTCTGCCAACTCTTGCCCACCCCTGATTTAAATTGCTGCACAGCTATAAAACTCACTTGGGAAATCAGCCTAATAAGAGGATGAGTGACGGAAAAGCTGGGATTACTTTGAGCACACAGGAAGTGTGGCATACAAATATATAAATACACCTGTTTTTTCATACCTTTCTAGTCCTTTCTAGTCAAGAAGTGGCTGATAGTATGTCATTAGGTTTTTAGGTGAATGAAATGCACTTTCTGATTTGGCAGGCAGTAAAAAGTTGACAACTGTGTTCATCTTTTGCCTCTTGTTTCAGAATAGTCTCTTTGAAGTTAAATAGATTTCCAGATTAAGAGGGCCGGCATGTAGCCTTAATCTGTTTGCTGGTATACAATGGCTTTGATAGGGTTAAAATGTTATGCAAAATATGGGGCTAATTCAGGCTACCCTTTTAAATTAACTGTAAAACAGCAGGATAGAAATGTGCATGTAGTTCCCTCTATTCCACCAAATCTGTTCCACTGTTGGAACTGCTGATGACTCATCTCTGTGCTTCTCCCCTTTCACTGTGTTTTACATTTGACAATGAAGTTAGCTTAGCTTTCTTCTCCAGCTGTTATGCAATCAGATATTCTTTTGGTTTCTCAGAACAAGGTGGCTTAGGTTGCAGTGCCAAACCTTTAAGTGAAAAGCACACTTAAAAAATAAATTTAAAAAAAATTGAGCGTAGTATCTTATTTCCATTCTGTTGGTGATTATAGGCCATTAAGATGGGTGCCTTGTAGTGAACAACAGCCATTTTATAGTGAAATCTGGCCAGAAAGCCTTCCAGAAAGATTATCTGTTATAGTGGGGGATTGCACCAAGGACAGAACTAAGGAACCCAACATGTGTTAGAGATATAACTTTCTAACTTGTTTGTTTGTAAAATGTATCAGTAGAACTTATATGTTTGGGGTTTTTTTATATGTACAATCTTTATATACCTGTTTTAGCCAGAAAAGGTTTTTCAACTTTTAAAAACCCTGTCAAATATTTTAAAATAACTGATAAAACAATATGTAAAAAAGCAGGCCTCAGATTCAGTGGGAGCTCACACGAGCGCAGCTCGAACCTTTCTGCGAGTCCCACCTCCTCCTTCTGAGAGTTCCACCTCCTTGTCCATTGAATAGTATTGCAGCTGCATAACAATCCCTGGATGAGCTCCACCACCTATTTTTCTACAAAACGACCCCTGCAAAAAAGTATAATTCAAACGTCATTAGCAAATGTTGTGTGTGTGATCCATGGATATGACTGCAGAATCTCTCTCATTCTCAGCCCTCTTTCTGTAATGCGGGTGATGAGTCCTTATTTCCTGTCTTAAAAGGATAGCAGTATAGTCTATCTGAAGAAATCTTTCTAAAGCACTATATAAATGCTATGTATTATTATCTTTGTCAACTAGGATCAAAGAACAACACTTTCAATGGCTTGTATGCACCCAGTAGGTCTTTTCCTGTGAGCAAGAATTGCCCTTCCCCAACCTATATCATAAATTGCTTTTGAAAGGTCCACCCCTTTCAAGTTTGAAAGATACACTGCTATACTGCCTTGTGCGGAGCAGAGCTGGGTGGGAAATGACCAAGAAACATGGTTGTAAAGCTGCCTTAAGGTCACATGGTTGTAGAGTTGGACTACATAAGAACATAAGAGAAGCCATGTTGGATCAGGCCAATGGCCCATCCAGTCCAACACTCTGTGTCACACAGTGGCAAAAATTTTTATATATACACACACACTGTGGCTAATAGCCACTGATGGACCTCTGCGCCATATTTTTATCTAAACCCCTCTTGAAGGTGGCTATGCTTGTGGCCGCCACCACCTCCTCTGGCAGTGAATTCCACATGTTAATCACCCTTTGGGTGAAGAAGTACTTCCTTTTATCCATTTTAACCTGTCTGCTAAGCAATTTCATCGAATGCCCACGAGTTCTTGTATTGTGAGAAAGGGAGAAAAGTACTTCTTTCTCTACTTTCTCCATCCCATGCATTATCTTGTAAACCTCTATCATGTCACCCCGCAGTCGACGTTTCTCCAAGCTAGAGTCCCAAGTGTTTCAACCTTTCTTCATAGGGAAAGTGTTCCAGTCCTTTAATCATTCTAGTTGCCCTTTTCTGGACTTTCTCCAATGCTATAATATCCTTTTTGAGGTGCGGCGACCAGAACTGCACACAGTACTCCAAATGAGACCGCACCATCTATTTATACAGGGGCATTATGATACTGGCTGATTTGTTTTCAACTCCCTTCCTAATGAATACACATCTTTACAATAGTTTTTTCTTCCTGTTGCAATTGTAGTTTCTGTAAGCAGCACACAGTACTTCTTTGGTGTGCCCCCAACAATGAATTAGTACATATGTATTTTGTTGGAACTACTTGGCACTTTTCTTTGTCCCAGGTGCCACTAAGCTACAGCAGTACAAGCAGAGGCGTGTTCTGCTTTGGCCAGCTTAGCAAAGTGTGAGTTTGTGCCAAGCAAGGGGGCAGAATGAAGAAGCTGTGACTCAACTTGTCTGTTAAGAAGCCCCAAAGCCTCTGTATACTGTTGGCACAGCATTGTGCTAGCACTAAGAATTCAGGTTGCTCCAGTGGCCTGTACAAGAGACCATGGACTGTTTGTCCTCCAGAAGTCTTGACTGGTACAGCTGGAACATGCAAGTGCTTGAAGTGAGGGTGTGGCTTGCAATGTAAGTGTTTGTTTCTCAGCAGGGCAGGGGATGGGGCCAGATTCCAGCACTGGAGAGAGAAGATGATGTGTACCATTGAAGTGCTGCTAAGTTGTCAGGATTGGTTCTTTTTCTCCTCTATTGCAAGTCTGTTTATTTCAAAATAATCCTATTAAAAATCAGTAGCATTGCTGTAGTGCATAGATTGTGGCTTTTGTGGACAGACAGTAGTTCTCAATTACCCATGTGATTTCTCAAAAACATCCAGGTTCATAGTGGTGGGTCAGCATACTCAGTACTTGATCGATGTAGTGGTACTGCTAAACACACATCTCTGGAGTCCCAGTTACCTTAAAAGATGCAGATCTTCTCAGAAGTAGCTAATGGTGTAATACTAACAAGCATGATTTCCATAGGTTTAGAAGGGTGTTACTCTGCATAGGATTGCACTGTATGAGTCATCAAACATGGTTCCTAAGCATCAATGAGAAAAGCAATGCTGCACCCTATACTGTTGTAATATCCAAAGAAATTTCAGGGTAGAAACTCAACAACTGGAGTTTTCATTTTGGTGTGTTTTGTGACAGTGGTTTGTGCTGGTTCTGTTCTTCCCACTCTCCACTGATCTGGCTGGGATCCAGACTAGCTGTTTTCTCACGCACAAATTTTTTGACTGGGTCTCACTTTGTGGCAGCCCCAAATGCCCCATAAATTCTGTTCTTAGGGATCCACTTGCCCTCAGGAGCAGGATTTAAAGGAGCATTTTGCATTGCTACAGGAAAGGAAAATCACACTTCACTGGCAGAAGTCTTTGCACCTGCAGAAATTTTAGCCTGGCTTTATCTCTTTATCTGTTGCCACCTTGTGGACCCTGATTGGGTGGAAAGACAACATTAAAACATTTTAAATAAGGAATTAATAATAAATTAAAAATACATTTTACTCTTAATTCTGCTTTCACAAATCTCACGGTATTGTTCCCTTCCTCCATTTTATTCTCCTAGCAGCACTACAAGTTAATTAGGTTGAGAGAGTGTGATTGGCCCAAGCGGACTTTATGGCAGAGTGGGGAAGCTGAACCCACGCCAAAGCCGCCACACTAACCTGGCTGTCATTATGGTAAGTGCAGTACAGGTAGCTCAGCTCTTGGAGGTTAGAAGAGGAAAGGAGTATCAAAGAGGTGCATGCAGCACTCAACACTGGCAATCACAGAGCTTCTTTGCTGTGCCCTCTCTCCTACAGCCCTCCCCTAGACTTGGCTTTGAGACAAGAATAGCAAAGATTCCTGGGCCTTGGAAGATTGCAGGGGTGGGGGAATACCGAGGATAGGAGCCACTCATGTAGGTCAGGTGCAGTTACTACTGGGAGCAGTTGTTGTTTTGTGCCTGTTACAAATTTGACCAGGGTATCTCCAGACAAGAAATGCACACAAACAGATATCCTACTAGTTGGGTCTAAAAAACATAAGATGAATCCAGCTGAATCAGACCAGCGGTCCATCTCATTTGGTGTCCTCTCCGTAACAAGTGTGTTATGAGGGCAGTAGTGGTACTCAGAGATATTTTGCTTCTGCTTGTGGAGATATCACTGTTAACAACAGTTCATGAAATGCCATGAGCAGATCACATGGCAGGCTAAGAGAATACTTAACATTTTCTTTATATTCTGCACAGTCTGTATCACCTGAATGCAAATATTGGGAGAGATGAAATAATGAGAGCTATAGGACCTATACATTCTGAAAGACTGCATAAAGAATCCAGTGCACGCAGAACAAGGGAGAATTAAAAAATGGCAGCAAAGTTAGGACAAGAAACCAGACAGAAGAAATGCCAGGAAAACAATTTGAGCCATTACTATATTGGCTTAGCGTGGATTGAACTGTTGTAAAAGATGTTCTTGTTTACTGCTGTGGTTGCCACCAAGTGTAAATGAAGGTTGTGAAAGGTTACTGAGGTCATCAGAAGAGGTGTCTGAGTAACCACAAGTAGATGAAAGCAAATATCTCAAACTCTTTGCTGACTGCTTTCACCCCATTTGTCTTTAAATGAAAGCTAGACTGTGAGCTAATAAATATTTTAAAATTCCTTGAGTGATCTGGATCCATCAATAATTTTATTTTTAAACCCCTGTGGGGTTTTTGCTTGCTTGCATATGGACTCTCCTAAAACAATTTCCATTAAAAGAATGGCGGAATCGAAGGCACTAAATATATTATTTTAGGCACCTAGAAAAAATCATCGTTTTTATTTGTAGTGAGAATTGCCTAACATTTTGATACAAAACATTGGATGATAAGTGCCAAGGAATCTACTTTTGTAGCAATGTTGTATCTGTGCAGCTAACCCCAAGGCTAGTGCAAGCATTCCAAATCTGTGATCTTTTTGGACAGAGGCCTTGGTGTTCTTATCTGAGGATTTGGGAGACCCAGGTTCGTGTTCCCGCTTTGCCATGGAAGCTTGCTGGGTGGTCTTGGGCCAGTCATTCTCTCTCAGGCTAACCTGCCTCATAGGAACTGTACCAGCAGTTAATACACCTGGACTGTCCCGAGATGTTTCAGTGCTATCAGAGCCCTTGTGCTGGAACATATCCACTGTTCAGCTTGAGTGGAAATTATGATCGTGCTATTACTATTACCAGTGATTTTTTTTGTTTGTTTTAAAAATATATAAGGTTGCATACATTTTCACCAATTCCCCCTTGGGACTTGATGCTTTAAAATATTCTATACTGTCTGGTTCCAAAGTCAGACTTGTTTGTGGACTAGGGTTGCCACGTCCAATTCAAGAAATATCTGGGGACTTTGGGGGTGGAGCCAGGAGACATTAGGGATGGAGCCAAGATCAAGGCTGTGACAAGCATAATTGAACTCCAAAGGGAGTTCTGGCCATCACATTTAAAGGGACGGCACACCTTTTCAATGCCTTCCTTCCATAGGAAATCATGAAGGATAGGGGCACCTTCTTTTGGGGCTCATAGAATTAGACCCCCTGGTCCAATCTTTTTGAAACTTGGGGGGTATTTTGGGAAGAGGCACTAGATCCTATACTGAAATTTGGTGCCTCTACCCCAAAAAACAGCCCCCCCAGAGCCCCAGATACCTGTGGATCAATTATCCATGATTTTCTATGGGAATAAATCTCCATAGGGAATAACAGAGTTCCAGCAGACATTTCCTTCCCCTCCCCTTGCTTTCTGACGACCCTGAAGCAGGGGGAGGGCCTCCAAACCGGGGGATCCCCTGCCCCCACCTGGGGATTGGCAACCCTATTGTGGACCTGCGTTTTCACACACATTGGATAATGCACTTTCAATGTACTTTAGCAATTGTTTGCAAATAGATTTTCTTGTTTCATAATCAGCCAATGCAAAGGAGGAAGGAGATGGCATGTTGGGTTTTCTGTCTTTGTTGAAAAATAGCAACCTCACTGCTCCGTTCAGACCTTCAGAACTGCAACAGGCATGGAGTGTATGCTTGAACTTCCCCTATGTTGCTAGGGAATAATTTGAGCAGCAAAGGCAGTTCACAGATGCTTGTCCTCCTCCACTGGCTCAGGAGTTGCAAGGATGGGGGTGGACTGAATGGTGGTGTGTGATGGGCTGAGTGGGGGTATGAAGGAGGGTGTGAATGCAATGGGTTAAATGAGGGTGTGCCATTGCCGGCAAGCATTGCACTGTACAATGTGCACTGACAATGTACATTACTCTGTACTGTTCTACTGTTTTAATCATTATTTATATTGTATTTTAGCCCTTATAGCAGGGGTGTCAAATGTGCGGCCCACAGGCCAAACTGGCCCCCGGAGGGCTTCAATCAGGCCTGTGGGGCTTTCTCTTCCCCCCTCCTGTCCTCACCCTGCAAAGCTCCAACAATGTTCCCAGCTCCTTCTCTTTGTAGAGGCTAAAGCAGGAGCAGAGTGGCAAAGAAAATGTAGAATGGATATCCCATTCCGGCCCATTGGCATAGCAGACCGGAATGAGAAATCCACTCCATGTTTTCCTTGCAACTTTGTTTCAATGGAGAGGTTTAACTTCGCAGCGTTCCTATGGCTAGCTGAAGCTTCATGGAGTTGTGTGCTTTCAAATCAAGCGTTCATGCTCTTGAGTCAGCTTTGTTTCTTCTCTGTGGAGTGAGAACTAGTGCCTAGTGAGTACTCTAACTTGGGAACCCACAGCCAAATGGGGATATTACACATAAGAGCCATTGCTAATCTGAGTAGACGGGGGGTGGGGGGAGCTTGCAATGCCTTGCCATTTAATGTTTTCCCAGGCTGAGAGCATTTCAGGTTTTTTTAGTTTTCTGCTGTGTGATCCTTGTGCTTTTTTTTGATGTTTTATTTTTAAAATTGCATTGTAAAAACTCACTATTCCCCTACCTTTCAATTTTAAACAAATTATTGCAAGAGTTTTAAGCATGTTTGTATTTGAAGTTAAAAATAATATATTTAATTGTGTTTGTCTGTGTCCTTTATAAAGTCTATATCTCCTCTATCTGGCATTGCATTTTAGGACATGCGTGGCTCAGCCCACAAAGTCCCATTTCTGTCAGATCCGGCTCTCTTAACAAATGAGTTTGACACCCCTGCCTTATAGTCTAATGATGTTGTACACCATCCTGAGCCCCCCAGGGGAGGATGGTTTATAAATTCAATTACTACTACTACCTACTACTACTAGCAGAGAGGAATAGGAGAGAGGAAATTGGGCTAAGTGGACAGCAGGCTGTTGGGCACGTGTTCTCTGGGCTGCCCAAAGACCTTTTGGCAGTGAGGGGAAGGCTGCCTCTCTGCTACAAATAGGTTCATGAAGGGACAGGGGGAATTGAACTTCCTTGGGGATTTTTTGGGCAGGTTCCCACTTGCAGTGCATCTTTTTAATGTGCTTATTTGTGGATTTCTTTTTCCTGTAACTGCTGTTTCAGAGAGAGAACCCAAGAGGTGGAAATCCGGAATGCTGGCCCTGCTGCCAGCATTTCCCACCTAAGGAGATCTCTGTTAGTGGAGTTCCCTCACCCACATTGACCTCTGTTTTACCCCGCCAGTCTCTCTGGCCATCTGGCCCAGTTTTTGTATTGGTCACTACAGTACTAAGGAGCTCATCTCCCCTTAGATCCAAGAACAGGTGTTTTCTGTACTAAAAATAGTTCTGTGCTGAATTAACAAGTTTTGCAGGCTGTAATCATACTGATTTGTATAGCTTTTTCTTTCATTTTGCATTATTTGTTCTGCTTGTATCAGTCATGACTCCTGCAGCTGCAGCCCCACCTATCGATGACTGGAAACTTTATTGTCAATCCTCTGGCTACTAGGGTTTTATTGTGTAATACTCATATGTTTTCCAGCCGTAAGGATTGGAAAGTTACATTTTTAAAAAATGAAAGCTTTAGATTATCAGGATGGTGAGTCTTCCACCCAAAGCCACATTCAGAGCTTTTTTCCTGTGCTAGTGCAGAATTGTGGAATACACAAAGAACACTTCCCATATCTCTAGAATCAATGTGTATTATAATGTCACTGCTGTCCCAGCTTGCTGTATCTAAATTGTGTCAGTGTGGATCAAGGCAAGAATATTTGCGTTGTCTCTTAAATGTAATTGTTCTTTTCTACAACTTCTCTCCTAGCGTATTTATTACCTGTCTTTGGAATTCTACATGGGCCGAACACTTCAAAACACCATGGTGAATCTAGGCTTGCAGAATGCCTGTGACGAAGCAATTTATCAGGTGTGTTACTCCTTAAAGCTTTCCGTTGTTCTATTCCTGCTGTAATGCAAAAAAAATTAATAGCAATATTTATTTATTTAATTTATATTTTGCCCTCCCCGCCAAAGGCAGATTCAGGGCGGCTTACAGGTTGGGGTTGAAAAATGACCAACGGGGTAAAACATCAATAAAACTTGAAACATAAAAACGATTTTAAAAAATCAGTTATAGAACAACATAACAATAGGTGCTAATACAATGGGTTCATGAAGCAATTAAATTCCGATGGTAGCAGTATAACTGGATGGTTAGTATTAGATGTTCCAAAGGGACCCCAAATTGCCATAGCTTGGTAGGAAGTCCAGAGTGATGTTAAGTTTCTGGTTTATGGGCCTTGTGTCATGAGCCCTGATGAGGGGGAGTTGGAAGGGTTAACAGACCTGAAAGAGTTGCCAGCCAGTTCCTCAGCTGAACAAACAGCAGCTGACCGATCAATCACTCTCCAGGCACCAGTGTCAGCTGTTGATGATCAAGGTCTCCTCCTCCCATCTCAAAGAGTTCAAAGCAGGCTCCGGAAAGAACTTTCAGAGCGAAGACATGAGGCACACCGATGCTTTTGATCTCTCAGCCCTGAGTTCTAGCAGAGTCACTGCCACCCAAGGAGCAGGCTAATTGAGGCTCCTATATAGCTCCCACCCAGGACCTGGTAGCCTTGTGGAAGCAACAAGTCTATTCTCTGGCTTGCATCCATGCTCCTTCCTGATCCTGACCGGCTTGATTTCCTTGGCACCCTGACCTTTTGGCTTTTGGACATTGATTTCTGATTCCAGTTTGTGATTCTGCATTGGTGACTTGGCTCCTGCTTGATTTCCTGGACTTTGACCTTGGACTGGCTTTGGACTCCTGCTTGCCTGCATTCTGAGAACGTGACAGATTACTTCCACCCATACACTCCCTCCACAAGATGGATGAGGAGGCAAGCGGAGGCTCTGGGCAGCTAGCAGCCTGCTCACTCAGGTACAGCACCTCCCTCAAATGGTGCCTCACCTGCAACAGCAGTGGCAAGCTACTGTTGCTGCCCCACCCAAGTCCCCAGTGCTTCCCCTAGAGAAGTTCGCTGGGAAAGTGGAGGAGTTTCCTGCATTCCTGGCACAGTGCAAACTGTATATTGAATTATGTGCCAGAGACTTCCCCAACGACAAGACCAAGGTATGCTTCATTGTCAGCCTCTTAAAGGGGCAGGCAGCTGAATGGGCTACCCCCTTGCTTCTAGCCCCATCGCCTCTACTGACTGACTATCAGGGCTTTCAAGCCGGTCAGGGCTTTCTGGACCCTATAGCGGTGGCTTTTGCTAACCCCCAGCAAGCAGCCACTGCCAGTCGGCAGATCCGGACCCTGAAGCAGGGTAGAGACTCGGTTTCCCAGTACTCCACCGAGTTCAAGCTTCTGGCCCAAGACCTGGCATGGACCAGTATACGGAGGGGCTGGCTGACGAAGTCATTGATGAGCTGGCACGAGTAGACTGACCAGCCACGTTGCAAGGCCTAATCACGCTGTGTCTCCGCATCAATGACCGCCTGGAAAGCCGCTGACAAGCACGAAGCAGTGCCCGTCCCTCTCAGTTGCCACCACCACCAGTAAAAGACCAGCCCCAAGTCTGAGTGGACCCCTCGACTTGGGGCACCTAGCCAGGTTCCCCGAACCCTATGTTACTGGCCAGGGCCCATTCCTCATACCGGTCACATTCTGCTTGCCGGACAGGCGCTGGCTGTTTGTCTATGCCATGGTCGACTCCAGGGCGGCCGCTGTTTCGTTGATGTGGCCTTTGTGAAGTAACACCAGATCCCGGTACAGGACAAAGACAACCCGACCCTTGACGAAGCAATCAACTGGTGCTTCCTTCATTCCGGTCCAATGACCCAGGAGACCTGCCCAGTTACACTCCAGACCCAACACCATCACGAGCAAATACAATTCGATGTTGCTCGCATGCCCTGCTTTCCCCTCATTCTAGGACTCTCCTGGCTCATAAAGCACAACCCCCTTGTGGACTGGGCACAGGGAAAGCTGAGCTTCAAGGACTCTTGTCCTCACCAGGCCCTGTCGGCCACCCTGGCTGCTGCCGCCCCGGCTGTTGGTCCTCTACTTCCCCTGGCCTACATAGACTTGACTGATGTCTTTGAGGAACAGGGGGCCAACCAGCTCCCCCCACACCGGCCTTATGACTGCGCCATCGATTTGGTACCGGGGCACCCCTGCCCATGGGGTGGCTCTACCCCATGTCCAAACCAGAGCTTCCTCTGCAGGACTTCCTCGCCAAAAACCTGGAACGGGGTTTCATCTGGCCATCCACATCCCTGCTGTCCGCCCCTGTTCTCTTTGTCAAGAAGAAAGGCAGTGAGCTCCGGCCCTGCAATGACTACTGGGCCCTGAACAAAATCACCGTCAGGGACCGCTACCCGTTGTCACTGATCCCAGAACTATTGGATCGCCTTAAGGGGGCCCAGGTCTATACCAAGCTGGACCTCCGAGGCACGTACAACTTGGTGCGGATCTGCGCAGGAGACGAATGGAAGGTGGCTTTCAGGACCCACTATGGCCAGTTCAAGTATCTTACGATCCGCTTCGGCCTGACCAATGCCCCAGCCGTCTTACAAAGGCTGATGAATGACGTCTTTCGCAACCTGCTCGACCGCTTTGTGATCATTTATTTAGATGACATTTTAATTTATTCCCAAAGCCCCACCCAGTGCGCAGGCCAGGTCCTGCAACACCTGCACGAGCATGGTCTCTACACCAAGCTAGAGAAGTGTACCTTCGACTTAACAGCAGTCAAGTTCCTTGGCCACATCATCTCACCCCATAGGACTTGGATGGACCCAAACAAAGTCAAGGCGGTCCTGACTTGGTAGGTGCCACGGAACCGCAAGGACGTACAGCGGTTCCTTGGCTTTTCCAATTATTATAGCCAGTTCATCCCTGCCTGTCCCGACGTAAACACGTCTCTGACCCAGCTCCTCTGGCCCAAAGAGCCATTTCATTGGACTCCAGAGGCAGACCATGCCGTCACCACCCTGAAAACCTGCTTCACCATCGAGCCGCTCCTGCATTACCCAGACCCACAGTTGCCATTCACGGTAGAGACCGATGCCTCCAGCATGGCTCTCGGGGCAGTGCTATCCCAGCGAGAGGACCATTCCCATCCGCTACAACCTTGCACATACTACTCGCAGGAGCTGACGCCCGCAGAGCGCAACTACACCATCTGGGAGTGGGAACTCCTGGCTATCAAGACCGCCTTCGAGGTTTGGAGGCATCACCTTGAAGGGGTCCGCCACCCTGTCCAGGTCCTGATTGACCATCAGAACCTGGAGTATCTACAGACTGCTTGACACCTCACCCAGCGTCAGAACCGGTGATCTCTCTTCTTTTCCCGGTTTGACTTCCGGATTGCCTACATCCCGCAGAACCAGAACTGGAAAGCGGATGCGCTCTCCCAAAAACCGGAGTACGCTGTGCCTCTAACGGAGGAGACTGAACTGGGCTCATCCTTGCACCCTCAGTTTTCGCTGCCACCATGACTCGCCCGACCTTGGCTGCAGACATCCAGGCCAGCCAGGCCCAAGACCCCTGGGCTCAGCAATGCCTCCTGGAAGTGCAAGATGGCCCAGCTGAGGACCTTTCTATCCGCCAAGGTCTCCTCCTGCACTGTGGGCACCTATACATGCCTCCAAGGCCCCTCCGGGCCAATGTGCTCTGCCTGACACACGACTCACCTCCCGCAGGGCACTTTGGCCAACACAATACCCTGCACCTGCTCACACGGGAGTTCTGGTGGTCTCGCATCCGTGCCAACATGACCCACTATGTCGGTTCCTGTGAGGTCTGTTGGCGGGCCAAGGATGTACTGGCCAAGCCCCCAGGGCTTTTGCATCCCCTACCCACACCTGCAGGATCCTGAGACTCCGTCTCCCTGGACTTTATCACCAAGCTCCCCAGGTCCAAGGGGCACACTTTCATCCTGGTGATGGTGAACCTCTTCACCAAGATGGCTCACTTTGTTCCATGTCCCAAGCCACCCACAGCTCCTGAAACAGTCCAGCTTTTCCTCCAGCACGTCTTTCACCTGCACGGGCTCCCGGCACACTTGATCTCAGACTGAGGCTTCCAGTTTACCTTCCGATTCTGGCAAGCCCTGCACTCCAGCTTAGGCACCCAGGTGCATTTGTCCTCAGCGTACCATCCCCAAACGGATGGGCAGACCGAACACACCAATGCCACGCTGGAACAATACCTGAGTTGTTACACCAGCTACCAGCAGGATGACTGGACCACCTTGCTCCCTCTGGTCTAGTTTGCCTACAACAACGGTGTACATGTGTCCACCCCATTTGCCGCTACCTATGGTTACCACCCTCGTTTCTTCCCCGCAGTCCTGCCCCCCACAGCAGTCCCTGCTGCTGATGCGCACCTGCAGGAATTCCAGGCTCTCCAGGACTTGCTCTGAGAACAGCTCCAACAGGCTAAAGGGACCTACAAGACAGCTGCCGACTGAAAGCGACAGGTGGGGTCCCCACTGAAGCCCGGGGACCACGTCTGGCTCTCCACCTGTTACCTGCATCAGCCTGTCCAGTCTCGCAAGCTGGACCCTTGCTTTGTGGGGCCTTACCTGATCACGGACCAAATCAACTCCGTTGCTTTCTGGCTACAGCTGCCGGCCACCCTCCACATCCACCTGGTCTTCCACTGGTCCCTCCTTTTCCTGCTACACCACTGGATCCTAGCCAACCGCCACCTCCAGCGCCGCCTCCTCCTGTCCTGGTTGATGACGAGAACGAATATGAGGTCCACCAGCTCCTGGACTCTCGAATCCACCATGGGGACCTCCAGTATTTCGTGGACTGGGAAGGCTATGGCCCCGAGGACCGTTCATGGGAACTCGTGGACAACCTACACACCCCTGACCCTGTGCAGCAGTTCCATACGGCCTACCCTGACCAGCCTGGCCTGTCTGTGGGGGGAGTCCTGTGGGGGGGGATAGTGTCATGAGCCCTGATGAGGAGGAGCTGGAAGGGTTAACAGACCTGGAAGAGCTGCCAGCTAGTTCCTCAACTGAACAAACAGCAGCTGGCCCATCAATCACTCTCCAGGCACCAGTGTCAGCTGTTGACAATCAATCTCCTCCAAGCTCTCCTCCTCCTATCTGAAAAGGTTGAAGCAGGCTCCGGAAAGAACTTTCAGAATGCATCACGCCGTTGCTTCAGATCTCTCAGCCCTGATTTCTAGCAGAGTCACTGCCAAGGGAGAATGGGGAGAACTTAGATATAGCAAACATCACGACTACCAGTATTCTAGGTCAGGCCGATGTTGCAGTCCTAAGCAGAGTTATACCTGTCTGAGTCCTCTGAATTTAGTTTGGCTTGGAAGGGTGTAACTCTGCTTCGGACTGAACTGCAAGACAAACTTAGCTTATCGCATCATTCTAAATTTATTTCATTTTAAACTAATATTGGATTGTGATTGAATTTGACCAGTTCAGATTCCCAGATATTTGAGAGTTTCATTATTCCATTTTAGTACAACCTTAAAATTTGCATTCATTCAAGATTTATTCATAGTCACTTTATAATCTAGGGAAAAACCTGCATACAGTTGTTGACAATGCAACCAAATGTTCTGAAGGGTTTTGTTTTGAAGTCAACCAGCTTTTCTACTCAGTCCCTTCCTATTCCCCTCCTTATTACAGCCCCTGGTTTATACAGGGCCCATTTCCCCCAGCGTAACCTTTTTGGGTAGTCATAGGAGACCCTCCCATTTTCATCAGCAGAAAAGTTGGTTGGATCAATTCCAGTGTGATCAACGTACAAAGGAAGTGGAACCTCTGGTCACATAACTAGCCTCAGGATGCAAAAACAGGAAAAGCCAATTTTTGGGAAGGGCGGGATAGAGATCTAAATAAATAGGAAAAGCTGAAATTATGGAAAGTTTATTTTCCTGCTTTTTGAATAATATTTGTCTGTGCTTTTAATGTTATCTCATCTGTTTAATGTTACATAAAAGAGTGAAAGTAACTTTACTACACAATAAATTAAAGTTCAGTAGATTTTATCTCTTCCTGCCCAGAAATATTTTTTCTGATTTCTTCTAGTAGCAGTTCCTAAGAGTTAATGCAAATAAAAGTGAAGCAGTGAACAACACTGACAAGTTCAGTGTGTTAACTTAAATTCTTTTGATAAACTTACATTAATCATAACCCTCACATGTAGTACTTTGTAGAACATATGTACCAGAGCCAGTGTGGTATAATGGTTAAGAATGGTGGGTTCTAATCTGGAGAACCACTCTTCCACATGAAGCCTGCTGGGTGACCTTGGGCCAGTCAAAGTTCTCTCAGCCCAATCTACCTTACAAGGTGTCTGCTGTGATGAAAGGAAGGGAAGGAGATTGTAAACCACTTTGAGACTCCATAAGGTAGAGAAAAGTGGGGTATAAAAACCAACTCTTCTTCTTCTACCCATGTACAAGATTGCATGCCAAAGGCCACTCTGCCATATCAAATTCATTTTCAGTGTCCATAAAACATGAGGCTGATGGGACTCGGGAGTCATGTAATGTTGCATTATCAATTATAGTAATCATCCACTTATATTATAAAACCTGTTTGAACATTAAAATATTTACTGATATGGATTCATTCTCAGAACTAATAGTTGTGCTAGAATCATATAGTCTGTTAGGCAATGATATAGGCTTAACGGCTCCCATACATGATAGCTCATTTGACCTGTCTTATGTATTAAGAGTTTCAAAATATTACTCTACAGCAGGGGTGGCCAAACTTGCTTAATGTAAGAGCCACATAGAATAAATATAAGATGTTTGGGAGCTGCAAGACATGGAAGGATGGAAGTTAGATGGGAGGAGAGGTGGAAAAAAAGCAACTTTAACTGCATTCCCCAAGCTGCCAGCTGGCTTGGCTTGAGAAGTGATTTAAAAAGAGAATGGGGTGGTGGGGGCTTGGAGAGCCACACAATACGTGTGAAAGAGCCACATGTGGCTCCTGAGCCACAGTTTGAACACCCCTGATCTAAATGTTTTTGTTTGGTGTAGTGGTTAAGTGTGTAGACTCTTATCTGGGAGAACCAGGTTTGATTCTCCACTTCTCCATTTGCAGCTGCTGTAATAGCCATAGTTCTCGCAGAGCCATCCTTGAAAGGACAGCTTCTGTGAGAGCTCTCTCAGGCCCACTTACCTCACAGGGTGTCTGCTTTGGGGGAGGAAGGTAAAGGAGATTGTAAGTCGCTCTGGGACTCTGAGATTCAGAGTGATGGGCAAGGGTATAAATCCAATATCATCACCTCCTAATTACAATTATTAATGGGGGAAGGGGAGATTGAAAAGTTTTATAATATTTGGCACTGAAACCATCAGTACTGAAATTATTATTTGTTCCAAGACTTCCTGGCTACTAATTGGTTCATTAAGTTGCTTCTTATTTTCTGTTCTGAGCCAACTGGAAGAATTCATGGTTAATTTCACTCTTACTGTAGCCTGGAGCCATCTTTACACCCAACTGGTGTGGATTGCCTATTTATGATGAAAAATATATATTGTAGTCAATACTCTAAGCTGTGGAGTCTTGTGAACAAAAGTTCTATTTTGTGAACTACTGGCATTAAAGTTGTCAGCTACTGCATAAATTAGTTTGCTCTGGGCCATTTTTCCTGAGCTAAGACAAAAATATGTGAGCTGGAGGCTAAAAAACTGGGCTAGCACACACTAACTCTGCATAGAGGGAACATGGATTGTAATGTATGAAGGGCAGTATTGCATCTGTATTCCTGTATGAGCAATTTGGACAGTTACTTTCAGTTGCTGCTCAGTCCATATATTTGCAACAAAAATCAGTATTTGAATTTGAATAGAGTGTAGCTTTACGACCGCTGTCTGATTTTTAACGATATGTATATCTATAACAAATGTTGGATTTTAATTATTTATTATGAAATGTTAATTTTAAAGTGTAATTTATTTTTATGTTAGTTTTATATATGTTGTAAGCCGCCCTGAGCCA